>NW_004444039.1:10443409-10468341 GCF_000243295.1 Trichechus manatus latirostris | reverse complement strand
ACTCCCAAGGTTCACCATTCAGCCAAAGATTAGACAGCCCCATAAAACAAAATGAGACTAATGGGGCACAACAGTCCAGGGACAAGGACTAGAAGGCAGGAGGGGACAGGAAGCTGGTAATAGGGAGCCCAAAGTTGAGAAAGGACAGTGTTGACATGTCGTGGGATTGTTAACCATTGTCATAAAACAATATGTGTACTAACTGCTTAATGAGAAACTATTTGTTCTGTAAATCTTCATCTAAAGTACAATAAAAAAAAATTAAAAAAAAAAAAAAGACGGGCTTCTCTCTGCTGCCTCTGGGAAGGGAGTTGCTGGTGGTGTCTCAGCTCCAAGATCTGCCCTGTTCTGATCTCCATTTAGCATCCTGAGCAAGGACACGTGCACAGTGAGCTTTCTGTATTGCTATTCAGATGGTAGCTACAAATTAGTTTTCCATTTTCTGTTTTATCCTATTTTAATTATGTTTTAATTTCGAGAAGCTGAGGTTTATCACCTGGGCTTTGTTGTGGTTGTTGGCTACCGTGCACAAAGCAAGGAAGCGGGCTGCCTGATCCTGTGCCATCCCCGTGATTGGTTGTGGGACCACTGTGATCCATCAGGCTTTCATTGACTGATTTTCAGAAGTAGATCGCCAGACCTTTCTTGCTAGTTCATCTTAGTCTGGAAGCTCCACTGAAACCTGTTCAGCATCATAGCTGCATGCAAGCCTCCACTGACAGAGGGGTGGTGGTTGATGCATGAGGTATTCTGCCTAGAAGGTGGGAATTCTTTCACAGAACCACCAAGCAGAAGGCAGGAAACTCAGTTGCAAAAAAGGCACCTTAACACATAGACCATTACTTACAAAGCGAAGCCATCAAAAGTATATGGTGCTACCACGGACTCGCTTTAAATGCACACTTTTCATTTCTAGTCTACCTCAAATAATGTCCCTTCTCACAATGGACGATATAGGTTCTGTTTCGGATACTACCATTAGTAACACCTCATGCTTACCAGACCCTTTAACATTTCCAGAACATTCCCTTTATCTCTTTCACAGGTATGCATGAACTGTCTCTAAAGGCTCCTTCCCTTCTTAACTCAGCAGATGGGCTGGGCACATTATTGGCTCATTGTAGTATGCTGCAGTATAAAATAAGTATGATCCACGTACAGTATTGAAGTGCTGAGGAGTGCACTTTGGGGAAACGAAACTCCGGAAACGTGTCCACTCTCTGGAAAGATGGGATTATGATAAAGTGCTAGAGTTCTGTCACCATTACTGCACTAGCATATCTTGAAGGAAGTGAATTGTCATGACTGCAGCTGTTCTCTTCTTGCTCCTCTGTCCCCCACCCGAATGTATGTCACGCCATAAAATGTATTTCTGGAACAAATGGAAAGGAATTGTGGTCAGGGGATGAGAGGTGAAGCTGATACAAGAGTGAAATTAGGTCCAGACTGTGTTATCCTTTCTAAAGCTATTTCCTACGGAAACTATATATCACTTGTTCCAATTCACTTTGCTGAGCTCTAGAAATCTCACTTCACAGGGGTGTTGTCCACTGTTACGGTGAGTGGTTACATCTAGCTGGTCTACCAAGAGTATAAGCCAGTTTTAGAACACCGGTGCTTTGAGGATTTTTCACAGAGTTTTCTTCTTGTGACCACGTAAACTTCATTCATGAGGAAACCGCAGCTTTAGGGAAGGGACCTGAAAAATCTTGCACGTAAGTGTGATTAGCAAATGGCTATCTCGTAGCTACAAGTGGGAGGGTCCCAATTTTTCTCGGCTTCTCTCCTGGAAAGAAACAATAGTAAAGCAATTTTTGGCCAAAGAAAATCTGTAAAGCCCACACAACAGGTCAAAAGTCAATAGCAAGAAGTCTAACACTTTCATAGAAAGTTAAACATATACCTACCCTAAGGTCCAGCGAATCCACTCCTAGGTATTTACTCAAGATAAATAGAAACATATGTCCACAAGCTACTTTATAATAATGCCCATAGAAGCATTATTTATAATAACCCAAGACTGGAAATATCCAACTGTCTATTAACAGAAGAATGGATAAACCAATTTTGGCCTATTTAGATAATAGAATACTACCCAACAATAAAAAGAAGTGAACTATGCTGCTGTTGTTGTTAGCTGTTCTCGAGCCGACAGCCCTGACTCATGGGGACCCCGTGTGTTAGGAAGTAGAAATCGACTCCATAGGGTTTGCTTGGCCGTACTCTTTACAGAAGCATTTCACCAGGATTTTCTTCTGTGGGCCACTGAGTGGGTTCAAATCGCCAACCTTTAGGTTAGCAGACTATCCCAAACTACTGACGCCATCCAGGCTCAAGGAAACTATAGATATGCGTAATAACATGGATGACTCCTATAGACATTATGTTGTATGAAAGAAATCTGACCAAAAACAGTGTATATTGTATGACTCCATTTATGTGAAATTCTAAAGCAGGCAAAACTAATCATTGGTGATAGATATCCAAACAGTGTTTGCCTCTCAGGCGCAGGTGGTAGAGACTGACTCAGAAGCAGAAGGAGGGAAATTTCTAGGGTGATGGAAACATTCCATATCTTGATGGGGTGTGGGTAATATGGTGTTTACATTTGTCAAAACTCATTGAATTGTTATCTTAAAATGTGGGCATTTCATAAGATATAAATTTTACCTGAAAATAAAGAACAATAAACAAATATTTTTTAAAAAAAAATTAGTAGCTAATGTTAGTCAATACCTACAACTGGAGGATCTTTTATGAATCCCCAGTGCTGTATCTGTGATTCTTAAACCTGCCTGCACCTTATAGTTATCTGTGGAGCTTTTATTCTGCCAGATGCCTGGAATTTACCAGAGTTTCTGACTCTGGAGGTCTGTGCGGAGGTTCAGGACTTTGGGTTTCTGAGTAATTTCCAGAGCTTCTCGAAGTTCACCATGGAAGGCGGAGGATTCTAGGGTCTAGATAGTAGTAGACAGATAGCAGTAGAACTTTTTTTTTTTTTTTAAGTCTAGTATAATATTTGAGGGCAGCTGTGGTTCAGTGATAGATTTCTTGGTTTGCATGTGGGAGACTGGGGTTGATTCCTGGCCAACAGATTTCAAGCACAGCTACCACCCATTTGTCAGCGGAAGCTTGTGGATTGCTATGATGTTGAACAGGTTTCAATGGAGCTTTCAGGCTAAGACAAAGTAGGAAGAAAGGTCTGGCAATCTACTTCCAAAAATTTGCCATGAAAACCCTATGGATCACAACATTGGTATCTCATTGTGCATGGGGTCCCCATGAGTCAGGGGCCGACCTGATGGCAGCTATATTAACTATAATATCCGATCAAAATCACACTACCATTTATGAACGGTGACACTAGGGAATGAAAATGTAAATGCTTTTATTCAAACCTATGTGTATCGTTCATAAAAGAAGTACTGGTAGTTGTGAAGTGAAGATGCAGGAAAGGAACTAACATATGTTGAGGGTCTAGGATGGGCCTGACATGGTGTTAGGCGTATGACGATCGTATTTTCCTTTAAATTCTCGAAGAAGCACGTTTATTGTTTATTATCTATTTCCACAGCAGTCATCCGAGTCCAGGTCCTTGATTATTGCCAGTCTTGCCTCTTAAGCTCCAGAAAAACCTAAACGTCTTGCAAATCTTTTAACAGGCCAGCTGTCTGAGGCCCAAGGGCCTTTGTAATGCCTAAAATACATTTTCTCCTAGTCTGCCTGGTATAGTTCTACTCACCTTTTGTGATCCAGCTCAAGTCCCGTATTACGTACAGTCCTTCCCTCTCCTTGTTGGAGGAATCTCATTCCTCTCGAAGTAGAAATTGTTCTGGCTGTTCTTCTAGAATTGGTACCAAAGGGTGACCTGAAATTCTCTTACATGATTTAGAAATGCTCATTGATAACTGCTTTAATGCTAAACGTACTTGAATATTGCAAGTACTACAAATACAAAAACAGTATAAATAAATCTTGCGGCAGTCAAGTGTAGAGTTGCATTCCACTGCATTCTACTTTCAGTATTACATTTATCACATGACGTCATCACTTTTTATGTACATTTCCCTATCACCCTCTAGGCAGAGATCTCCTTGAAGACAGAACCGTGTCCTATTTATCTTTGTGATCCCCAGACCCAGCACGAAGCTTAGCGCTTGCTTCCTCAGTGCCCAATAAATTACTGTTGAAGCAATGAATGGGTGAATGAAAGATTGCCTTGCTTCTCCTTAAATCTAGCTCACATCCAGATAAGTAGTAAATTTTCGGTAACTACTGACTTCAGGACAAAATGTAAACCTTCAAAATGGGTTTCAAGGGTTTCCATCACTGTCATCTGTCTTACCCCAGCTCCAACTCATCTTGTGGAGTAATGACTATTAAATTAAATCTCCTGGTTAAGACATATTGGCTCATTTCTTGAGTATTATAACTCATTTTTTTCTCCATGCCCTTGGTTAAATTACCCCTCTTCTCCATGATATCATGGAAGGAGCGTGTGATGTTGCCTAAACGGTTAAGTGAAAGTCTTGGTTCCCACCAGATTAGCCATGCGACTTTGGTCAAATGACTTCACATCTCTAAGCCTTGTTTTTTCCCATTTATGAAATGGGATAATATCTGAGATAACATATATAGATTAATCTGGAAGGTGAAAAGAGCTGTACAAATTTTGTTATTATTATTGTTATTATTGGCGTGGTGGTTAATTGCTCGGCTGCTAACCAAAAGGTCGGCAGTTCAAATCTACCAGCCGCTCCTTGGAAACCCCATGGGGCAGTTTCTACTCTGTCCTATAGGGTCACTATGAGTCAAAACTGACTCAATGGCATCTAACAAGAACAACAACAACATTATTATATGATGTATCCTTCAAGGGGCCCTGGTGGCACAATGGTTAAGCACTCAGCTGCTAACCAAAAGGACAGCAGTTAGAACCCAGCAGCTGCTCTGAAGGAGAAAGACCTGGCAATCTGCTTCTGTAAAGATCACAGCCTTGGAAACCCTGTGGGGCAGTTCTGCCCTGTCACATGGAGTCACCATGAGTTGGAATCGACTCGACAACACACAGCAAGACACGTCATTCAGTGTGAAGCTTAAGCCCCAACTCTTCCATGAAGCTGGGGGAACCCACATTTTTTTCTGAACTTCTATGTAGCTTACTGTCTGAACCACTGACTATACTGCTTCATTATATACTATCTTTATTTTTATTTTTATTTTTCATTGTACATAGTCTTTCTTCTACAACCAGATTGGGAGTTTCTCAAGGACAAAGGACTTGTATTACCCATCTTTTACCCTGAACACTTAGCAGAGCATCCCAAACCCACTGTTGTCAAGTTGATTCCAACTCATAGTGACCCTATAGGACAGAGTAGAACTGCCCCACAGGGTTTCCAGGGGTGCGATCTCTGTGGAACAGGCTGCCACATCTTTCTCCGACAGAGCGGCTGGAGCAGCTGGAGAGACTGGAGCAGCTGGAGAGACTGGAGCAGCTGGAGCAGCTGGAGCGCCTGGAGCGGCTGGTGTGTTCGAACCACAGGCCTTTTGGTTGGCAGTTGAAGTTTAACAGCTGTGCCACCAGGGCTCCTGAAGCAGAGCATAACAGGTACTAAATTGTATTAATAGTAAATTGTCTCAAAAAAGGATGGATACTATATTTAGCATCATAGAATTTTTGAGTGATAAATTCTTCTTTTTTTATGGAAACTGTAACTTATATTTGTTATGTGTCTTTCCTAAGGTCACAGATAATAATAATACTAGCTAATGTTTCTTGAGAACTTCCAGGCACTGTGCAAAGTAATTTAAATGAATGATCTGATTTAATGAGGTTGGAGTTACTACCTCCACTTTACAGATGAAAATACAGATGCATAGAAGCTGGGATTCAAGCTTGGGTACCTTTCTCCAGAGCTTCTACCCTTAAACCTGCCTTTGACATTCAGGGCTCCTGATTCCCACACCGGTGTTCCTCCTGCTGTCTGGGTGACCAGCTACACTGATCACCATCATCTTCTCTGTAAAGCACTGGTTCTTCAAATGCGGGCCAGGACCACAGCGTCAGCATCACTTCGCAAATGGTTAGAAATGGGAATTCTTGCGCCCCGCCCAGACCTATTGTATCAGAAGCTCTGGGTGTGGAGCCCAGCGATCTGTGTTGCAGCAAGCCCTCCGGCTGATTCCGGTCAAGGCTGAGAACAAGGGCTGTAGGGCCAATATTGTGCAGGATTTGGTTTGTTTGTTCGTTCGTTTTTTTCTGTTACATTGGTGATTTCATTGTTTAACAGATTTTTATATTCTACATATAACCCACTGCTGTCCAGTCTATTTCAACTCATAGCGACCCATAGGACAGAGTAGAAGGACAGAATAGAACTGCCCCATAGGATTTCCAAGGCTGTAAATCTTTATGGAAGCAGACTGCCACACAGGGGTGGATTAACCATGAAGCACGGTAGGCACTGGTTTACGTAGGCAAGCTATGCATGGGCTTAACTGTGTTCACTTACTAATCTGAGGTGCACAATTTCACATGGGTTTCACTGTATCTTTGATGTGGTGAAAACCAGGTGAAATTGTGCACTACAGCCTAGTAAGTGAGCACAGTCAAGCCCCTGTGTACCTTGCTTATTGGGTAACCCGTCCCTGCTAGTGCTACATCTTTCCTCCTCGGAGCAGCTGGTTGATTCGAACCGCCAACATTTTGGTTAGCAGCCAAGCCCTTTAACCTCTGTGTCACCAGGGTTCCTTATTATATACATACTTATCTATGGTTTACTTATATAATGAGGGTACGAAAGGTTTATTTCCCTCCATAATGAATGATTTCTGTATTTATGAAAATCCACTTCAAGCAAAGATAACAAACCTGAAATTTGCCCTTATGCATCTTATAATTTTAAGAATCTTAATTTGGTTTTGTTACTTGATTTTATATTTACTGTATATTTTTACTTAATTATAAGGAACAATAGCACAGTGGCTGGAATTTTTAACAAAAATTACATCCTCCACCTCTTGCCAGAAAGTCTATTCTGCTTGGAACTCTTAACAGGACATTAAAGCATCTGAAGTACTAGTAAAAATGTTTTTATTAAAATTTGGTCCATATTTTATCATGAATATGATATATACAATATATAGTAATTAGGGAGGTAACCCAGACTTGTTTTTTACATAATTGGACATATAACCAGTTGTCATCTAGTCAAATCCGACTCATGGTGACCCCATGTGTGTCAGAGTAGAACTGTCCTGCATAGGGTTTTCAGTGACTGACTTTTCAGAAGTAGATTACCAGGCCTTTCTTCTGAGCTACCTCTGGATGGACTCAAACTACCAAACTTTTGGTTAGCAGCTGAGTCTGTTAACTGTTTGCATCACCTAGGGACTCCATACTGACATGCAGACTGGGGAAATGAACAAGTTACCGTAGCCAATATTCACATGCTGTGTTCACGTATCAAGAACAAAGATTAAACGACAGTGTAATTTTTTCAGAAAAGCCTTTAAATAATCCTGGCAATGATTCTTCTAGAATATAGTAAAGTACAAATCAAAGCTGATAACTGTCATGAGACTTGTATATGTTGTTTGGTCTTTCAAGTGCTTTTAATATTAAAATAATTTCCATTTATTTAAAGTGAATAATTTAAGGAGAAGTCTAACTTAGATTTTGGTAATAATCTTAGAAGGGCAGCAGTTTCATGCCCCGCTAATGACAATTTTAATCCAGTTCAAAGACTGCACAAAGGACTCCATGTCCAATGGGACATGTTAAACAGTCAACATTTTTGACTCTTGGGCTCTAGAGAATAGGAAGTTGCTGACTCCATTTCCCATACAAGGGCAAGACGTTAAAGAAAAGGAAAAATCTGGTGGTTGTTGGAATGTCACCTTTAAGATTTCAAGTCACATGAAGACCCAAGTATAATGAGATTTTCTTGATTTAAGGAGAGGACAGCTACTATTTTGAACAATCAAAGATATTAGCTGGGTGGGATTTCTGTAGAAACGGTGGGAAAAAAAAAAACCAAGTCTCTAATAGATCATCATTATGCCCTGAACAACTTGCTCTGTACTTTTAAGGAATAACGTTAATGCAAATATTGTTCTTCTTATATAAAGGGACTATTTGCTGATGTAATGAGGAATTGGGAGTAATAAACATGTTTTTGTCTTTTAAAGAGAAAACATTCATGATTGGTTATCAGAGACCCAAAAAACTCATTGCTGCCGAGTCAATTCCAACTCATAAGGACCCTGGAGGACAGGGTAGAACTGCCCCATAGGGTTTCCAAGGAGCGCCTGGTGGATTGGAACCGCTGCCCTTTTTGTTAGCAGCCAAAAAATCTTAACCACTACACCACCAGGGCTCCACTTACCGGAGAGGACCTTGAATTCCTTTTTGAAAAGTAATCATTATACAGGAATCAACTTGATGGCAGACAACAACAACTGTGGGAAGGAAGTACGACAAATAAATGTGACTTTTGATAAATTTCACAGAATTTTGGAGTCGTAAGAGATGTTAGTTGACGCCTAGTCTAACCTCCCATCTAACCCCACATCTCTGTAGAATGTTTTCCAGCTTCTGTTTGAATATCTTCCCTCAGGGGAAAAAAAAGGAAACCCATTCTATTCTTGGATAACTCACCCCCAACCTCTGCGCACTTCTACTCATTGGCACCAGTTCTGCCCTCTAGAGCCACACTTTAAGGTCTAGGCCTTTAGTTCTAGTCACCAACAGCTGGATTATCTCTAGTTTATGGATATTCCTCTTTAAATGGAGTTTTCAGAGCAGACACAATGAATTCAGATGGTGTCTTAGAGCAATGCAGCATGTGGGCAGGACTACCTGGGACCCACACTGAAAAGCTAGTTGTCAAGCATGTATTTCTCTCTTCTCTGCCATCTTTTTCTTTTTTCATTAAGTTTTGTTGAGGTATAATTTACATAGACTATGATTCATGCTTTATAATATACAGTCCTATGAGTTTTGATGAATGTGTACAGTTATGTAACCACCACCACAATCAAGATACAGAAAACGTCTGTCACCTCCTTGTGCCCCTTTGTAGTCAACCCTACCCCTTAGGCTCTGTGAACCACTGATCCACGTTCTGTCTCTATACTTTTGCCTTTTCTTCTTCTAGGATATTTTGATTACTCAAGTGCAATATCGTTTTAGTCATGAGGGCTGTCAGCAGGACTCCACAATGTGCACATCAACCTATGGAGGGAAGAGATAAAAACAGGATGAGAAAAACATGAGTAATCGTCTTAGTTACCTAGTGCGGCTATAACAAGAATACCGCAAGTGGATGGCTTTAACAAACAGTAACTTATTCTCTCATAGTTCAGGAGGCTGGAAGTCCAAATTCAGGGTGCCAGCTCCAAGGGAAGGCTTTCTCTCTCCATCGGCTCTGGAGGAAGGTCCCTGCCATCAATCTTCCCCTGGTCTAGGAGAGTCTCAGCACAGGGACCGTGGGTCCAAAGGGCACTTGCTCCCGGCTTTTCTTACTTGGTGGTAATGAGGTCCCTCTGTCTCTCTGCTCACTTCTCTCTTTTACATCTCAAAAGAGATTGGCTCAAGACACAACCTAATCTTGTACATTGAGTCCTGCATCATTAACATAACTGTCTCTAATCCTGACTCATTAACATCATAGAGGTAGGATTTACAACACATAGGAAAATCACATCAGATGACAAAATAGTGGACAATCACATGATACTGGGAATCACGGCCTAGCCAAGTGGACACACATTTCGAGGGGACACAATTCGATTCATAACAGTAACTGAAAGAGAATTTGCAAAGGGGAGGGGCAGTCTAGAGAAAGACCAAAAGAAGGGTCTAGTGTGCCTTGGATGTTGGTGTCAACATCTGTTTGGAAACCTTGATCTGCCACAGTGGTGAGCTGACCCTTTACACCAGCAGGAAACCTGAGAGAACACACAGCTGGCTGCACAGAGACGGAAGCAAATCTCCAAAGCCACAGTACTTAATAGTGAGACTGAAGGGGGGTGCCCTCTCCCCCTGTACTTGATTACTGTCCGTGGTGCGAAATCTCCTTTGGATGTTTGTTGTTGTTGTTGAGTGCCATCGAGTCGTTTTCAATTCACAAAGACCCATATGACAGAGTAGAACCGCCCCTTAGAGTTTTCTTGGCTCTAATCTTTATGGAAGCAGAAAGCCAGGTCTTTTCTTTCGCAGAGCCTGGGTGGGTTAGAATTCCCATCCTTTCCATTAGCAGCCAAGCACTTAACCGTCAGCACCAACAGGGCCCCTTATTGCATGTTTACACATATTTATTTCTCTTAACTTGGGCTTCTGGCGACTTCTGGGCAACCTCTCCCAGAAACTCAGGCCTAGATGAGGAACAAGGTTCTGGTGAAGAACGTCTAGGGTGACTGACTGACTTTTGGAGAGAAACTTTCAGAAAATAAAAGAGGCTTTTGTTTTTAAATAATTTTCAAATGATGGAAGTTGTCTTTAAAAACTTTTTTTCCTGGGCAGTTGGGAGGATACATTCCCTTCACTGCTCCCCCCTGCCCCACTTGTTTTTTGTGATTAATGATTTTCTTCTCATATTGGGTTCACTGGAACTTTCCTCCTCGGTTTGTGGCTCAGTCTGTGGCAGGTGTTAAGTGTCTTGAGATTTGAGTTCTGATCTCAGCTGTGCCGCAACTAGCTGGCTAACCACCCTACTGCCCTCAGGGCTTACTGTAAAGTTGTCAGATTTAGAAAAAGGAAAACATAGGATGTTCAGTTAAATTTGAATTCTCATAAACAGTGAAGACATTTTTAGTAATATGCCCCATGCTGACGTACTGAGATAAGTTGTTAAAATGCAATTGCAATGAAATGTTAAGTAGTCACATTGTTTAAAACGTGTTATTGACTTGTGGGTGCCTCCTAGTGATTTGGGAGAACAAAAAGTACATACACCTTGTCAGACAGGTGGTTTTTTAATTCCAAATATTGGAGGTAGCTAGCCTCAACCTGTGAAATCACCGGGTGATACTGGTCCTTGCAGTTCAAGGGTGGGTCCACAAAAGAAAGTATCTACCTGGATATGTGGTGAGGGCACTTCTGGGTTATTCGTAATTAAGGTGATGTCACTGTTCCTTTGTTATTGTTTGTTGCCATCGAGTCAGCTCTGACTCATGACGACCTTATGTACAACAGAATGAAATGTTGCCTAGTCCTGTACCATCTTCATGGTCATTGGTGTGATGGTGTTGTGGGTTGAATTGTGTCCCCCAGAAATATGTGTATCAACTTGGCTAGTCCATGATTCCCAGTATTGTGTGATTGTCCACCATTTTGTCATCTAACGTGATTTTCCTGTGTTGTAAATCCTACCACTATGATGTTAATGAGGTGGGATTAGTGGCAGTTATGTTACTGAGGCAGGACTCAATCTACAGGATTAGGTGGTGTCATAAATCAATCTCTTTTGAGATATAAAAGAGAGAAGACAGAGGGGACCGCATACCACCAAGAAATCAATGCTGGGAGCAGAGCTCATCTTTTGGACCCCAGGTTCCTGTGTGGAGAAGCTTCTAGTCCAGGGGAAGATTGATGACAAGAACCTTCCTCCAGAGCCAGCAGAGAGAGAAAGCCTTCCCCTCAAGCTGATGCCCTGAATTTGGACTTCTAGACTGTGAGAAAATAAACTTATGTTTGTGGAAGCCATCCACTTGTGGTATTTCTGTTATAGCAACACTAGATGACTAAGACGGATGGTTAAGGTTATGTGTCAGCTTGGCTGGGCCGGATATTCAGTGGTCTGGCAGTTATAATGTAGTTTGGCAGCTATGTTATGATGCAACCACTTCCATAATGAGATCTGATATAATGTAATCACCTCCATGATGAGCTCTACTATGAGCAGCCAATCAGTCAGAAGAGATTTTCCTTGCAGATATGGCCTGCATCCAATGTATGCGGACTTTCTGGCAAAGCTCACAGGCTTTTGCTTGCTCTGGATCCTGCAGCTGGCTCCTGTTTGTCTGGCCTCCCATTGTTGGAACTTGAGCTAACAGTTTACTTGCTGATCTTGGGATTTGTCAGTCTCCGCAGCCTGTGAGCCAGAGGCCTGCTGTCTGACTGCAGATCTTGGGTTCACTAGCCCCTGCAGCTACGTGAGTCGGGAGAAGCCTCCAGCTTGACCCACGGACTTGGGACTTTCCAGCCTCTACAACCCCATAAGCCATTTCCTTGATATAAATCTCTTTCTCTATGTATATATACATATATACATATATATGCTTTACCGATTTTGCTCCTCTAGAGAACCCAGCCTAAGACAATTGTTATGTTTCACCCCATCATTACAGCTCCTGCGTCGCTCTGTCTCTGAAGGTTTCGCTTATTTTCTCTGACTCTCTATTTACCAAACACAAAGGCCTTTTCTAGCAATTGGTCTTCCCTAATGATGTATTCAAAGTAAGCTTTTCCTAGTTTAGGGGAATTATATTTCCTATGATCCTTCAAATGCCTTTTCTTATTTATCTTTTTCTGTTTGCTCATCAGCTAACTTTGGTCTCCCATTTGTGTTTGAAATCTTAGCTGTTTATTTTAATTTAGAACGTCATCCCATGAAAAATAGACTTTTTATTCTGTGCCCTGGATGCAGCATTGCAGATTTTTATTTATTTATCCATCTTTATCCTGCTTGAGGGAAAACAAGTATTTAAAATGCATTGTTGTCTGCATCTGTGAGTTGGTAAATTTAGTGCTGATTTGTGATAGTGCCATAATGTGCTTTCTTAGTCCTAATTTTGCCTCAGCAATTATTTGACCACGGTCTTGAGCACATTGTCTATATTCTGGGGTGTCTTACTAGGTATTCAGCCATAGTAAGATAAGTAAGAGTAGAATGAACAATGGAAATGGACATTGGAGAATTATGGTTAATTCTTACCGCAGAGTATATGTAGCTGCAAGTTGTAACTTTTAGAAAATAGCTGTATTAAAATTTTTATAAGTTCATCTGTCCGTCAAAAATCTAGTGAGTGCAGATCAGAATTACAGATTAATGTTAAACGTGATCTCTGAGTGACAGGAAATTTTGTTCTAGATGGAGCTGATGTCTCACACACGTGTGACTGACAGGTTCATAGTACATTTCACAGTACATTTCCTCTCCCACTCCTCTCCCATGTAGATTAAAAAAACTTTCTGATGGCTTATTGTTAGCTCATCATTTTATGGTAAGTTCTCCCAATGAGTATTCAAGCAATATCTTTTACATTGATTCTCTCTTGGTGATGCCTCTGGTTCCCCCAAATCATCAGGTACTAACTAAAAGAGGGAGGTCACAAAAAAGATTCTAATTTTCTGAGCATGGTTGCCTTAGTTACCTAGTGCTGCTGTAAAAGAAATACCACAAGTAAATGGCTTTAACGAACAGAGATTTATTTTCTCACACTTCAGGAGGCTAGAAGTCCAAATGCAGGGTGCATGCTCTAGGGGAAGGCTTTCTGTCTCTGTCGGCTCTGGGAGAAAGTCTTTGTTTCTTGGCTCCTTGGTGAGCTTCATTTGGTGTGGCATCTGTCTTTCCCCATCTCTGCTTGCTTCTCTGTCCCAGTCTGCTCGTTTTATATCTCAGAGGTGATTGGCTTAAAACACACCCTTCACTGATATGGCCTCTTAACATAACAAAAAAAAAGTTCCAGAATGGGATTATAAACACAGGTATAGGGATTAGGATTTACAACACATATTTTTAGGTGATGCAATTCAATCCATAACATTGGGTATTCGAATACTTCAGTGAACAGAACTGGCTATACAATCTGCCTTTTAAATGTCACCTGGCATCTAGAATCCCCAGGCCTGGGTATTGCTGGCTCTGTGAAGGTCATAGGAGGTGACTATTCCTCAAGTGGAAGCTCAAAGGCAGAACAAAGATGCCCCACACTCCTCCCTGAACTGGTAGTAAGGGAAACAAGAACTGCACGTGATGATCAGCACAATAGTAGTGGACTGAGTCTGCGGCTAAGACAGAAAGTTTTCTTGATTATGCCCTTAACTATCTAAATAACTTCAGTTACGTAGTTTTGACTCCATTTTATAGAATTTAGATGGTTTCCTATTAGCATCAGAAAAAAATTTGAGCTAAGAGAGAACTTTGTGATCCTCCAACCCAATCATCCTCTTGTAGCCATGAAGAAATATAAGATCCAGATGGCTTAACTGAGCTATTCAGCGGCACAGGAAATTTTGGGTAGAGCTAGATCAGGATTCAGCTCTGCACCTTCTTAAATTAACACCGTTGCAAATGTGGTTTAGAGGAATGCGTTTGGAGTCTAGGTGTGAGTGTCGGCAGTATCATATCTGACCCAAATGACATTTTCAAGTAACAAAGTTCTTGAGCTCAGCTTCTTCATCTGTAAAGTGTGGGCAATGATGCTTGCCCCATCTACCTCTCATAGATATTATTGTTGTCTAATGAGATAATATAAAAATGCATTATAAACTATGAAGTGCTAGAAAAGTGTATTGTATTCATTTTTTATTGCTGTGTAATAAATTCCCTCTACACTTAGCAGATTGAAACAACAAACACTTATTATCTCATAGATCCTGTGGATCAGGACTCCATGCCTCTGGTTCAAGGGCTCTTATGAGGGTGCAGTCAAGCGGTCAGCCATGGTTGTGGTCTCAGCCGAAGGCTCGACTAGAGGTTGGGGTTGTTGGCAGGATTGAGTTTCTTGCAGACTGTTGGCCAGAAGCTTCCCTCAGTTCCTTGTCATGTGGACCTTTCTATAGAACCTGTCACAATATGGCATCTGGCTTCCCTCAGAGCAAGTAAGCTGGGAAGAGAGGGAGAGAGAGAAGCAAGACAGAAGCCAGTCTTTTGAAATCTAATCTCCAAAGTTACGTCCCATTGCTTTTGCCATTTTCTATTCATTAGAAGCAATCCACTAGGTCCAGTCCACACTCAAGGAGAGGAGACTAAACAACGGCATGGATTCCAGGAAGCGGGGATCATTGAGGGCCATCCTAGAGGCTCCTACCACAAGTATTACTCTCGTTTTTACAGGTAATTGCAAAAAAAGCATTAGCTACTAGATGTGTACCTGCCATAATAAATGAAAGGATTATGCAAAAAGGAAAGTGGTATTAATATTTTCATTTTTAATTATCAGTTGACTCTCTGCCTCTAAAAGACATTTAAAGTGACATCCTCATCTACTTACTTTGCATATGCTGTTCCTTCTGTTTAGAACTCCCTTCTTCTCAGCCCTTGTTCACCTGAGAACTGCTAAAACATCCTTTGCAACTCTACCCAAATGTTACCTTCTGGATATATTACTGTGGTTCAACTATTCTACTTTTTAATGCTAATTTGGCCAAAGAACAGCGCACAACCTGAAATACAGTTGCGTTTTCTACTTGTGTCAGAGTCAATTGTTATTTCCAGCAATTACAGAATGTATCTTCCCACAGGAACAGTGAGTCCCTGAGTGGTACAAACAGTGAACATGCTTGACTGCTAACCCAAAGGTTGGTGGTTCAAGTCCACGAGAAAGCACCTTGGAAGAAAAGCCTGGAGATCTACTTCTGAAAAATCAGCCATTGAAAACCCTGCGGAGCAGTTCTCCTCCAATACACACGAGGTTTCCGTGAGTCCGAATCGGCTCCACAGCAACTGGTTTTAGTTAGTGTATAATGAAGGACAAAAGGATCATCACCTAGTGGTTACCCTGTGGATGGGGGGGGTGAAGGAAATTGGTGAAGGTCTGAGGCTACACCCTTCTGTGGAACTGACGGCAGATGAATGAGCAGCTGTTTCTTACAAAGCAGGAACCAATAGCAGGTGTGAGGCGGTCTGCATTGGCTGGCTCACACTAAGGACTACTTCAGGGATAACAACCAAGCCCCATGAGCCTATGCAAGTCTCCTCTCCTTGGCCCAGCACAGCACGCAGGACAGTTCCTTCTCCTAAACATCTATTTGCAAAGATCAGCCACAGAAAACTCAAATGTAATTGCAAGTGGCTGACGCCTCGATCAAAAAGAAATGGCATGGCGATGGTGGGGAGAACTTCAGGTGTCTTAGGGAAGCAGTCTTTCAGAATCGGTCTCTGTACGACGTCTTGTTTCCATTTCTGCGAACATTCTCTGGGTTTGAATTCCCTGTTTACTTCTGGGCTTGCCCCTGCTGTTTGCCTTATTCTAAACGAAACCTAATACCCTGAATCATCAATGTCATTTTGAGATGGATTCTTTACAATCCTTAATGTGACAAACTGGATTGATCCCCTGCCCACTACCCACCAGCAACCTGCAATTTCTCCTTAAATCACTTCTTCCCTCTCCCTCCTGCTTTCTAAGATGCAGGGGCTAAAGCAAAGGTGCTCGCTGGAACGCGCCGCCACCATTACAATTACCCAGTGTCATTAGGCAAGATGATTCGATTCTTAGTCCACCCTCCCCCTCATTTTCCTTTTCAGGCTGATTTGACGACGTGATGGAATTCTCCAGCCTTGTCAGCTCCCTAAACGCACTTCAATCTTTATTTTGGGAGAATTTCGCACGAAATTGAATCAATCAAGGTGTCAGCTGGCAGTCTGAAACACACCGTACTGTAAAAATGTTTATTGTTGAGCAGTAATTTGAATAAACCGCCCCCCAACAAAGCCCCTTAACATAGAAGGAGAGAGGATCAGTTGTCCCAGGGAGATTTAAAATAAAAGGTACTCTTCATGTTAAAAATGGAACTCAGGATGTTGTTTAACTAAGAGTGCTGTGCATTCAGTATTCCGAGGGTAAAACATAAAAGCAATAACATGGATTTTTTTTAAGATATTATTTTTCTACTGCATGCTGCTTCTATTAGACCACCTGAAAGGTGATTTGAGAAGGGCATTTTAGAATAAAGACATTGTTCTGACAGCAAACACAAATGAAATAAAATTGGCCCAAGGCTTTGATGCCGAACCCACGTGGAGAACTGAGACCTAGCAGCATTCTCGTTTAATGCGCTAGAAGAACAGAATTAGAATAATTTGTAGTAGCATGTGAAGCAAAGATGAAAGGGGGAAATACTAAAAGAAAAAATGAAAAAACCCGCACAGAGATTAAAGTAGACTTTTCAGATTGCATTAATTCCTTTATTGCTGAAAACTTTCCCGTAAACATAGCTAAAGTACAGAAGTTAAGCTACGCTCTTTTTGTCAAGGGAAGGTAAGTGAATGGGAAGAACTAGCTGTGTTTTTCTAATTTTTAAGTAAAGTGGGCAAAAGAGGCGAGACGGCAGAAGAGTCCTTTTGAGCTTTAATGAGATTCTTTCTGGATTCTGGCTCAAGATTAGACCATACTTTGAAACAAACCTTAAACATACTTTGAGTGGGTGATACGGATTTTACAAACTCATGTGGCTTTGCCCTAAAAGTGAGGAAGGTGCTCAAAATGGCTTCTAGTCCTGTACAACACAAACCGAGCAGTAATCACTGCAATAACAACAACAGCAGAGCCATGTCGGCCTTCCCGGGTGACCCTGTGGCCATGAGTTGTTTCTGATGAAGCCATGTGAGAGAAGGTGAAGAAGAAATAGGAACTCAGTCGTCTAACCCAGCCTTGAAGACGGTCGCAATCCCTGAGTGGTGCAGATGGTTAATGCGCCTGTGGGCTGCTAACAGAAAGGCTGAAGGTTCGCGTCTACCCAAAGGCACCTTGCAAGAAAGGCCTGGCTGATTCCAAAACACCAGCCATTGCAAACCCTATGGAGTACACACGTAGGGTTTGCCATGAGTCGGGGTCAACTCGACGGCAACTAGGTGAGGACTGTCATTTGCCTCCATCTCTTTAGATCAACTACAACACATCCACTCCTCACTTACTGATATGGTTAGGTTGCAAAGACCAGGTCAGTATGTGAAAATCAGTGTTACGCAAAATGGAAGATGACCACATTAGATCACAAAATATTATGTGGGGCACATAATGTCCCTCTGGACATGAGAGGCAGAAAATGTAGGTGGGTACGTCATGTCCCACTGGTCCTGAAAGGCTTACTGCCAGGTGTACTTTGTTAATGCACAAAATAGTTGGGGAGCAGATTTTTTTACTATTGTAACTGCAAGATGTGGAATAATGAGTTAGTTGATGAGTGAGGAGTAGGAGTATACTGCAGCAAAGGCCTTAGGGAAGATCTGCGTGACTTTGTTGCATTATTAGTGAAGATCATACTGTGCTGCCGGAGGTCGTACGACCAGATTGTTGTTGTTACTTGCCATTAAGTCAATTCTGACTCACGGCAACCCCATGTGTGCAGAGGAGAGCTGTGCTCCGTAGGGTTTTCAAGGCTGTGATCTTTGGGAAGCAGATTTACAGGCCTAACTTCTGAAGTGCCTCTGGGTAGGTAGGTTTGAACCACCAATCTTTCAGTTAGCAGTCCAGCGTCATTTGAACCACCCAGGGACATAACCAGATGAGGGATATTAAAGAAAAAAAAAAAAAAGGAAAAATATGGTTGATAACTGTTCCTATAGTTTGCTAATTGTTTTGCTCTCATTTGAAAAGCTAAAACAATGCTGGCTGATTTTAGGAAGGGCATTTCTTGAAGTCCTTTCCTGCTCTTTAAATCTCTAAACAAACAAAAGTAACGCAAAGGCGGAAATTAAAATGTGGATCTTAAGCTCATTCCTTAAATAATTAAATTCTTAATTTATTTTTCCTCTTAATAATTTATTTAGCTTGGAGGGGAGGTCATTTTTTCGAGTCTACATGGGTGTGTCTAGCACTGATAGTAATGTGGAAATAATATGGTGTTTAAAGACAGCCCCAGTACTTACAAACCATATGACCTTGGACAAATTGCTTACACTATTTGGGCCTTGAGTTCTTCATCCATAAAAACAGGACTAATATCTACTTTTCAGAGTTACTATACGGATGGAATGAGGTAATATATGTCCAATTGCTTAGCATAGTGTTCGATCTATACTAGACACAAATGATATGCCTTCTAAGGATTAAACATTAAGATAGATTTCATTCATAACAGAAGGCCTAAAAAGGAAAAGTTAAAAGTCCCAGATTTACAACTTTTTTAAACTTGTAATTTTTTCCAATTGCAAAAGTAATACATTCTAATAAAAAATTAAAATAAAAAAATATAGAAAGAAAAAAGATTATCAATAATCTCACCACCTTTAAGAGTTGCCTGTTAATATTTTACTGGATTTTAGAGGCAATTTTTACATTATTTTGATTGTATGTACATATAATTAAAGCAGGAAAGACCCTCAAGAAGCATCTTTTTAAAAATGTGCTAGTTTTTCAAATGAGAGCAAAACCAATACAATAGTGTATCCTATTTTTCTTTCTCTGCATATATCATTACCTCGTTGCTGTCCAGTTGGTTCTGGCTGATGGTGACCCCATGTGCTGCTAAACAGAATGAACCGTGCTCCATGGGGTTTTCAAGGCTGTGGTCTTTCAGAAGCGGATCATCAGGCCTTTCTTCCGAGGTGCCTCTGGGTGGGTTCAAACTGCCTACCTTTTGGTTAGTAGTCTAGTGCTTAGCCGTGTTTGCCACCCAGAGATTCCTATGGTACCATTAGCACTTCCTTGTATTATTAGACACTTTTGCCATATGTAATTTTATTAGTTGTATACTCCATTTATATACTTATATGTGCCACACAATCTGCTTTGTTGTTGTTGTTGCTAGGTGCTATTGAGTCGGAACACTGCCTGGTCCTGTGCCATCCTCAAAATTGTTGCTGTGTTTGAGCCCATTGTTGCAGCTACTGTGTCAGTCCATCTTGCTGAGGATCTTCTTCTTTTTCACTGACCCTCTACTTAACCAATCTACTTAACCAGTCCCTAATTTTGGATAGTTGGGATATTTTCAATATTTTGCTATTGAAATTCACATTGAGATAAAAATATTCACATTAAAAAGTACTATGTTTCTAAGTTTTTTTCCATAAAGGAATTTCAGAGTGAGTATGAACCTTTTTAAGACTTTCGAAACATTGTCAAATTGTTTTTCTATAGAATTGGGTCAATTTGTATACTACCCAGAATGTGAGTCTTAGTTTTACCTCAGCTTCATTAACAGTGAGTGTTATAATTCAACAAAGTTTTGTTAAAGTGAAAAATGGTATTTTGCTGTTTTAATTTGCATTTCTTTATTACTGTGGTTGAATGCTCTCCTGTTTTGTGAATTGTTTGTTCATACCCTTTGCCCATTTGGCTCTTGGGACTTTCGTATTTTCTCATTCGCTAAGATGTATTCTCTCCATTGAAAACACAAGCACTTTGTCATATTTACTGTGAATATTTTTTTCTAGTTTATCTTCTACATTTTTTATACATGCAAAAGTCGTCTTAAAATTTTAAACTTGTATTTATTCTTCTTTTCTTATATATGTTTCTTTTTCCTTACGATTACCCTAAAAGAGGCGGTTTGGGGATTATTATTCATTTTTCTTTTGAGAATTTTGCCACCCAAAGGGTTTCTACACTGTACCAAAAAAGTATCCATCCACTCTTTCTTTTTTTTGTGACCCAATTTGGGGGAACCAAAGAATAGAAGAGGAGAAAACGATTGCAAATACAAACCTCAATCATGATGAAAATGACTTCTGATTTTTTTTTTTTTTTTAATCTAAATGCCGGTGAAATTTCATTGTGTGATTTCAAGGTTTGGAGAGAAGAGAAAGAGTTGCTGACAACAAAGCAGAATCCTAATCCCCGCAGATTTCTCAACAGATGGCAGAGGCAGCTATATAAGGAACCATCTGAGACAAGAAGACAGTATACTAAGCGGTCGAATCTACCCAGGACTTGGTTACTCTGATACTTCAAGTAGTTGTGTTTGTCTGAACCTGCTGGGGACAGCTCTACCAGAATCTGGCTCCAGGAATCTGTGAACAGAAAGAGAGTGGAATGATTTCAGAATGGAAGGAAATTCCATTTATTACTTTTTATAGTTAATAATTTTTCATCCTAAAAAATCTTCGTGTATCCTGAGATTGCAAAGATTTTCACCTACATTTCCTCCTAGAAATTTTACCGCTTTGGCTTTTAGGTTTAATTCTATGATCCACTTTGAGTTGATTTTTATGGATTGTGTGTTAAAGGGTAAGATTCTTTTGGGTTTTTTTTCTTCCACATACACTATCCAGTTGTTTCAACACTACTTCTTGACAAAACTGTTTTTTTCCCATTAAATTACATTGGCATAATCTGCTGTAAATAAATTGGCCATATATGTGATATGCATTGTCAATTTTTAGATTCTCTGTTCAGTTCCATTGATCTGGATCCAAGGCCCATGTACTTTTTTCAGCTTTATTGAGGCATAATTTACATACAGTAAAATGTACCCATTTTAAGTATACAATTTCATATATCTAGCCTTTTACCAATATCACATTGTCTGGATTACTGGAGCTTTATGATAAGCCTTGAAATCAGGTAGTTATTCAAAATTAAAAAAAATATGTTTTGGTTATATACCTTCTCCTCACTGATGGACTATCTTGTTGTCCAACATCTCATATTTATGACAAGAGTTAAAAATCTACTATCCAACTATTTTGCCCATTAACGACATATGTCTGACCGGAACGAACACTGAGGTGTGAGGCAAGAGTAATGCTGGCTGTGATGGTTACAGTTTTGCGTCAGCTTGGCTGGGCCACCATTCTCAGTGGTTTGGCAGTTATGTAATGATGTAACTTGGCAGTTATGAAAAGATATGATTTGGCAGTTATGTGATGATGTAGTCATCTTCCATTTGTGATCTGATGTGGTCATCCTCCATTTTCACATAACACCAGTTTCACATGACGACCCAGTCTTTGGAAACTAACCGTGTCCGTAAGTGAGGAGAGGGTGTATTAGGTCTTTTGCATTTCCATGTACATTTTAGAATCAGCCCATCAATTTCTACAAAAAGATCTTCTGGGATTTGAATATATAGATGAATTTAGGAAGACTCAATCAACATCTCAACAATATTGCATTTTTTAGATCCATGAGCAAAGCATATATCACCACTTATGTAGGACTTAATTTCTTTCAGCATTGTTATCTAGTTTTCACTATGTAGGTCTTGCAGATATTTTGTTAGTTACCCCTATGTATTTCATGTTTTTTTGATGCTGTCGAGAACAACATTTTTTAAATTTCATATTCTAATTTTTTGTTGCTAGTATGTAGAAATACAATTAATTTTTATATCTTGATCTTGTATCCTGTGACCTTGCTGAATTCTCTTATTAGTTCCAGTAGCAACTCTTTAGATTGTGTAGGATAGTCTCCATACATGATCTTAAGTATGATGTTAGCTGGATGGTTTGTTGTAGATGCCCTTTATCAGGCTGAAGAATTTTCCCTCTATTTCACCTTGCTGAGAGAGTTTTGTTTTTCTTTTTTTAAATTCATGGTTGGGTTTTTAATATTGTCAAGTGCTCTTTCTGCTTCTGTCTCTGTGTTTTGTTTGTTTGCTTGTTTTTTTATTGTGCTTAGGTGAAAGTTTACAGCTCAAGTTAATTTCTCATACAAAAATTTATACACATATTGTGATGTGACACTAGTTGCAATCTCTAAAATGTGACAGCACACTCCTCTTTCCTACCTTGCATTTCTCGTGTCCATTCAACCAGATCGTATCGCTTTCTGCCTTCTCATCCTGCCTCTGGACGGGAGCTGCCTATTTATTCACTTGTATCTACTTGAACTAAGAAGCACACTCTTCACGAGTATTATTTTATGTTTTACAGTCCAGTCTAATCTTTGTCTGAAGAGTTGACTTTGGGAATGGTTTTAGTTCTGGGTTAACAGAGAGTCCGGGGGCCATGTCTTCTGGGGTACCTCTAGTTTCAGTCAGACCATTAAGTCTGGTCTTTTTACTAGAATTTGAGTTCTGCACCCTGCTTTTCCCTGCTCTGTCAGGGACTCTCTGTTGTGTTCCCTGTTAGGGCATTCCATGGTGGTAGCTGGGCACCATCTACTTCTTCTGGTCTCAGGTTGAGAGAGTCTCTGGTTTATGTGGCTCCTTTGTCTCTTGGGCTAATATTTTCCTTGTGTCTTTGGTGTTCATTATCCTTTGCTCCGGGTGGGTTAGAACCAATTGATGCATCTTAGATGGTCGCTTCCTAGCTGTTAAGACCCCAGACACCACTCACCAAAGTGGGATGCAGAACCTTTTCTTAATAAACTTTGTTATTCCCAACAACCTAGATGTCCCCAAAATCATGGTCCCCAGACCTCTGCCCCTGCTACTCTGTCCCTCAAAGTGTTTGGTTGTTTTCAGGAAACTTCTTAGCTTTTGTTTAGTCCAGTTGTGCTGACTTGCCCTGTAGTGTATGTTGTCCTTCCCTTCACCTAAGATAATTCTTGTCTACTATCTAGTTAATGAATTTCCCTCTCTTTCCCTCCCACCCTTGTAACCATCAAAGAATGTTTTCTTCTGTATTTAAACTTTTCTTGAGTTCTTATAATAGTGGTCTCATACAATATTTGTCCTTTTGTGACTGACTAATTTCACTCAGCATAATGCCTTACAGATTCATCCGTGTTATGAGACGTTTCACAGATTCATCGCTGTTCTTTATCATTGCATAGTATTCCATTGTGTGAATATACCATAATTTGTTTATCCATTCATCCGTTGATGGGCACCTAGGTTGTTTCCATCTTTTTGCAATTGTGAACAGTGGTGCAATGGACATGGGTGTGCATATATCTATTCGTGTGACTGCTCTTATTTCTCTAGGATATATTCCAAGGAGTGGGATTGCTGGATCGTATGACACTTCTATTTCTAGCTTTTTAAGGAAGTGCCGAATTGATTTCCGAAGTGGTTGTACCATGTTACATTGCCACAAGCAGTGTATAAGTGTTCCAATCTCTCCACAACCTCTCCAACATTTTTTACTTTGTGTTTTTGGATTAATGCTAGCCTTGTTGGAGTGAGATGGTATCTCATTGTAGTTTTGATCTGCATTTCTCTAATGGCTAATGTTCATGAGCATTTCCTCATGTATCTGGTAGCTGCCTGAATGTCTTCTTTGGTGAAGTGTCTGTTCATATCCTTTGCCCATTTTTTAATTGGGTTATTTTGTTGTTGTTGTTGCTGAGATTTTGCAGTATCTTGTAGATTTTAGAGATTAGACCCTGATCGCATTTGTTGTAGCCAAAATTTTTTTCCCAATCAGTAGGTTGTCTTTTTACTCTTTAGGTGAAGTCTTTTGAGGAGCATAAGTGTTTTATTTTTAGGAGCTCCCAGTTATCTAGTTTCTCTTCTGGTGTTTGTACATTGTTAGTTATGTTTTGTATTCTGTTTATGCCATGTATTAGGGCTTCTAGCATTGTCCCTATTTTTTCTTCCATGATATTTATCATTTTAGATTTTATATTTAGGTCTTTGATCCATTTTGAGTTTGTTTTTGTACATGGTTTGAGGTATGGGTCTTGTTTTCATTTTTTTTGCAGATGGATATCCAGTTTTGCCGGCACCATTTGTTAGAGACTGTTTTTTCCGCATTTAACAGACTTTAGGCCTTTGTCAAATATCAGCTGCTCATTGGTGGATGAATTTACATCTGTCTATGTGGTTTTTGGAAACCCTAGTGGTGTAGTGGTTAAGAGCTCCAGCTGCTAACCAAGAGGTCGGAAATTCAAGTCCACCAGGTACTCCTTGGAAACCCTATAAGGTCGCTATGAGTTGGAATCGACTTGGTGGCAATGGGTTTGGTTTTTTGGATTTACGTGGTTTTTATCCTTTATTTTGTTAATGTCAGAAATTATGTTTGTCAATTTAAAAATGTTAAATCGACCTTACATTCCTATGAAAAACCTACTTGGCCGTGATGAATTATCCCTTTTATATAATGCTAGATTTGATTTGCTAATATGTTTAAATGGTTTTTTTTTTTTTTTTTTTT
>NW_004444039.1:10426919-10443309 GCF_000243295.1 Trichechus manatus latirostris | reverse complement strand
TTTTTTTGGTCTATATTCATGAAGGATATTGGTCTCTAGCAGGGGTTGGCAAGTGATAGCAAAGGGGTCAGTTGTGGCCCTCAGCCTGTTTTTGTAAATGTTTTTTGGAGCACAGCCACACCCATTCATTTATATATGGTCTATGGCTGTTTTTCTGCTACAAGGACAGAGGCGAGTAGTTGCAACAGAAACCCTATGGCACAAAAAGCCTAAAATATTTACTATTGGTCCCTTTACAGAAAAAATCTGTAGACACCTGGGATATAGTTGTCTTTTCTTGTGATGCCTTTGTCTGGTTTTGGAATTAAGATAATGCTGGCCTCATAAAAAGAGTTGGGAAGTGTTTTCTATTTTCTTAAAGAGTTTGTGTAAAATTGTTATATTATTTTTCTTAACTGTTTGTTAGAATTAAGCAGTGTAGTCGTCTGGGCCAATGCCCATGTATTTTACCCGCTGTGATATTCCATCTCCTTCATTTTTGTCATTGATTCAAAAGCAGGTCTCTAGTCCCAAGGAGATCCCTTAATCTAAGTCAATTGTGTCTTATATAAGTTCCCACCTTGAGTTACCTAGACCAGAAAACAAAACAGAAAGCTAATGACCAGAAACAGGGCACAAGGTGGGAAGAGAGACTTGGAACATAGTTAGAGCCAGTACAGAGTGACTTGATGTTAAGTCTCAGAGTGTTGTAGTCTCTAAAGAGTTGCTATCAAGTCTATTCTGACTCATGGTAATCCGATGTGTGTCAGAGTAGAACTGTGCTCCATAGGGTTTTCAATGACCGACTTTTCAGAAGTAGATCACCAAGCCTTTCTTCTGTGGCATTTCTGGGTAGACTTGAACCTCTAACCTTTGGTAGCCTCCAAAACTTCTTAAATCTCCCCTGGGACTAGGGAGGGGGTTACATCTTCAAGAAAGGAATGTCATGTGACTCCTGCTTTAGGCAGAAGAAGGCTGTGGAGACTGGGAATCGGCCCAACTAGACCAAATCTACTATTAGAAAGCTGAAGACCTTTTCTCAAGGAACAGTTTGACTCAACTCAATAAAGAGCTAACAATTAAAGAACCTTGACAAGAGGGGAGATTTGTGGAGCCCTGCAGAGATTCTGAAATGGGGCATGTTTGTAGTTAGACCTTCCACACTTCCTTTTCTAGGCCCTTGCTCCTTCAGGCACCCAAAATGTGAATTACTTGTGTAGTTTTGTAAAAATACATTTGACCCTATATTGATTTTCTAGAGTTTCCATAACAAAGTACCACAAACTGGGTGGCTTAAAAGAACAGAAATTTATTGTCTTACAGTTATGGAGGCTAGTAGTCTGAATTCAGGGTGTCCTCAGGGCCATGCTCTCTGCAAAGGCTCTAGGGGAAGATCTTCTTGTCTCTCTTTCAGCTCTGGTGGCCCCAGGTGTTCTTTGGCTTGTAGCTGAGGTGTAACTCCACCATCACATGGCCACCTCCGTCTGTCTGTCTGCGTCTTTTTTCCTCTTTTATAAAGACGTCACTCAGACTGGATGAGGACTCACACTACTCCAGGAGGACCTCATGTAAACTTAGATAATAGCATCTTTAAAGACCCTGTTTCCAAACAAGTTCACCTTCACAGATACTGAGGGTTAAAATTTCAACATATCTTTTTTAGGGGGCAAAGTCAATCCATAACAGCTCCCTCTCTGGTAGGAATGGGAAACACATTAGGGATGGTTATACAGAGGCTGCATTCTTGACATGAATTTTAAGGAATTAGTACAAATGAATATAGGAGAGAACAAAAGACATCACAGAGAACATAGCATCTGCAGAGGGTAGTGGAGAGCACACGGTGTGTTCAGAGACCAGCACATGGGCTTGTGTGGGATGGAAGCACAGGCACCAACAGTGGACTGGGGGAGAAGGTCAGTCAGGTTGTTGTACCCATGCCAAAGACTTTGGAATGCATTTTCTAAGTGATGGGAGCCATGAAATACTTATGGACTGAGGAGTGAACAGCCCCATTCTCATTTGAGAAAGCTGAGTGAAGAAAGATTTGAAGAGTTAAAGATGAGGGTAAAGAGACCAATTAGAGGGATTTTGCAATAGTTCAAATGAGAAATGATAAGGGGCTGAAAATGATAGGTGGATGGAGAGCCGAGGGTGGATTTGAGGCTCATTAAAGAGGCAGAAATATCAGAACTGGATAGATAGGGGAGTGAGGGATAAAGGAGTCAAGGATGATACTCAAAGTGTCTAGGCATGGTTCAAACCCAGATGTGCATCAGTGCTTCAGACCAGACCAAACCAGTTGCCGTTGAGTCATTTCCAACTTGCAGTGACCCCATGTGTGTCCAAGCAGAACTGTGCTCCATACAGTTTTCAACAGCTGGTTTATCGGAAGTAGATCACCAGGACTTTCTCCTGAGGTACTTCTGGGTGGATTCGAGCTGCCAACCTTTGGGTTAGTAGTCAAGCACTTAGCTGTTTGTGTCACTGAGGGAATTGCGTATCAATACTTAGAATTGTTTAAAAACACCAGAAGAGGAGAATGACATTTCACATTAGGAAAAATAATAAAAATCTAAAGTATATATTTTCTGAATGAGGTAAAATACACTGTGTTTTATGATCCAAGCACATTGGCTGGGATTATACGTTGCCAGTTGTTTGTACTAAGTAATTGTTTTTATGATTTTGAGTTCTGACCTCGTCTTTTGGTGGGGATTTGTAGATTTTTTGGTACCCACATCAAAATTGATTTTGAGTTTGAAAGATTGCACTCTATGAAGATCTGCTGACCAGGGATGATAATGGTTTCTTTTCCTAGGTCTCTGAGAAGGGACTGTAAGTTATAATGAATGGTGACTTAGTACGGGAAATATTCATTAGCTGCTGCGGAGTCAACACTGACTCATGGTGACCCTGTGTGTCAGAGTAGAACTGTGCTCCATTGGGTTGTCACTGGATGAGTTTTTGGAAGTAGATCATCAGGCTGCTCTTCCAAGTTGCCTCTGAGTGGACATAAACCCCCAGCTCTTCAGTTAGCACCCGAGCACATTAACTGCTTGTTCAACTCAGGCTCCCCACTGGAACTATTACTAATTTCTAAACATTAAGATTCATAATCACTTAAAGTCTGAACATGATTAGTTTTGTAGTATGACTTGTTTTTCCTTCATGTTTTCAATTCCATGTTGCCAAGTATGAAATATTAGCAGTGTAGGAAGAGACTTTTGGGTGAAAAAAAATGCCTTTGCTTCTAGGAAAGCTTGCTGTTTTTCCTTTTCATTTCTGTTCCTTTGGAAGTAGATACTAGCCCTTCTTGTTCTGTGGCTATTATTTGAGGGGGGAAAATGCAACTAGAAGCCAAGGGTATATTTTAAAAATTGAAGAGCATCAAGACATCACAGCCTGAGTTGGCCATAAAGATTTACAATTACATTTCCATCACAAAGACCCTGGCCCATCATATTTAGCCATTACCATTTATGTTTTGATTTCTGTTTCTTTGGCGGGACAACACCCCAATTAGACAGATGAGCTTTCCATTCTGATTTTGGAGCACGTCCTCGCTGAGCTAGATTACTCTGAGGCTCCTATGGCTATTCTCCTCTTAACTGTGCCGTGGTAGTTATAACCCTGCTACTCACAGATTCTTAGCACACAAAAAACTATCCAGGTTAATACACTCACAGTAATTTGATTGAAAAGTCAGAATCAACTGGATAGCAACCTGCTGGTTCTTTGCTTGCTTGTATGCTTGTCTTGGTTATCTAGCACTGCTATAACAGAAATACCACAAGTGGGTGGCTTTAACAAACAGAAATTTATTTTCTCATGGTTTAGGAGGCTAGAAGTCTGAATTCAGGGTGCCAGCTCTAGGGGAAGTCTTCCTCTCTGTTGGCGCTGGACGAAGGTCCTTGTCTCTTCTGATCTTCTGCTCCTGGGTGATCTTCATGTGGCTTGGCATCTCTCTTCCCCCATCTCTGCTGGCTCACTTGTTTGTTTAATCTCTTTTATGTCTTGAGATATTGACTCAAGATACACCCTACACTAATTATACCTCATTAACATAACAAAGACAACATTTTCCCAAATGGGATTATAACTGCAGGCATAGAAATTAGGATTTACAACACATATTTTGAGGAGACAGAATTCAATCCATAATACTCCACCCTTTGACCCCCCAAAATTCATGTTCTTCCCACATGCAAAACACATTCACCCCATCACGTCATCCCAAAAGTCTTCAATCAACTCCAAGTCCAAAATCTCATCTTCCAAATCATCGAAATCAGACATGGGTGAGACTTTAGGCGGATTCCATCCTGGGAAAAAAATTCCCCTTCATCTGTGAACCTGTGAAATCCAGACTACAAGCTATCTGTTTCCAAAGCACAATGGTAGAACAGGCACAAGGTAGACATTTCCATTACAAATGGGAGAAATTGGAGGGAAAGAAGGGATAATGGGCACCAAACAAGTCCAAAATCCAGCAGAACAATTTACGTTAGCCCTCAAGGCTGTTCTCTGAGACCAAGTGGGCAATGGCCCTGCCCTCCAGACTCCGGGTGTTAGCTACATCCTCAGGATTCTAAGTGGAGACCCACTGGCCCTGGGCTTCAGCTCTGCCTTCCAGGCCATTGGGATGGCAACTCTGCTCCCTCAGCTTTGGGCAGCCCCATTCTCCTAGCCCATCTTAGTGGTGACCCCACCCACTTGGCCCCGGCAGGCCCTGTTCCTCTGTCCCTTGGGCATGGCAGCCCCACCCCCTCAGCTTTGGGAGATAGCCCCATCCCCCTGGCACAGCTTAATGGTAGCCCCACACTCTGGAACCGAGTTGTTGAAGATCCAGCTCTTTGAAACCTAGGAGGCTGTGGCTCCACCCTTTGAGATCCAGGATACCATGGGCCCACCCTTAGAAACCAGGGCTTCAAACTGGTTCATTCTGGTTGAAACTCCTAGGAAGTTATACATAAGAATCACCTGGGGATTTTGTTAAAATGTGGATTGTGATTCAGTATATATGGGGTAGAAATGCAAATTTTCTGCAGGGAACTTTTAGAAATTCAGTTTCTCAGCAGGGGTTTGAACCAGAATGAACCAGTTCAAAGTCCTGTTTGAAACCAAGAAGGACCGTGCTCCTCCCAACAGTTCTGCTGCACTCCCAGCTACTCCAAGGACGATCCTTTTCTTTTCTTGGAGGACAACAGATGTAGCTCCTTCGGCCTGTTTCCTGCCTGTAGGATTCTGAGAGAAAGTGTTCCTTCCTTTCACTCTTTCTCTGTCCCCTTTGGCCTAAGCTGATGGATTTTCTGCTGTGGTAGTTGGTTAGATCCATCAATCACAGGTTTAATCTCTTTAACAAAAGATTGTGTAGCCATGTCTTTGGTAAACATTCTAGGGCATGTATTCTTAGTTTGTACAACAGAATTTTCCAAATTTTTAAGTTCTGTTTTCATTTTGCACAGTTCATTTTTAAGTCCATCTCTTTCCTCTCACATTTTACTATAAGCGGCAAGGAGAAACCAGGTGGCCCCTTTAAGATCTTGCTTAGAAAAATCTCCTCAGCCAGATATCCAAGTTCATCACTTACAAGTTATACCTTCCACCGAACATTTGAACATAATTCAGACAAGCTTTTTGACAGTGCATAAAAAGCAGCACCCTTCCTCCATTGTTCATTCACATGTCCATCATTTTCTTTTAAAGCCTAACCAGAGCACAGTTAGCATCCACATTTCTAGCAACATTCTGTTGCTGGCACCATATGTATACTCTAAGACGATAGGAACTTTCTCTACAGCTTACCTCACTTCCTTCTGAGCCCTCACCAGAATCACCTTTGACGTCCATAATTCTACCAACAGTCTCTTCGAGGCAATCTAGGTTTTTACTGTTAAAAAAACAAAACAAAACAAAACATTGTTGCCCCTGAGTCGATTCCAACTCATAGCAACCCTATCGGGCAGAGCAGAGCTGCACCCAGAAAGTTCCCAAGAAGCGGCTGACGGATTTGAACTGCTGACCTTCTGGTTAGCAGCTGCAGCTCTCAACCACTAGGCCACCAGGGTTTCCAACACCTTAAAACTTTTCCAGCCTCTACCCATTACCTAATTCCAAAACCACTTCCACAACCTAGGTATCTGTTTGAGCAGCACTCCATTCTTCCGGTACCAGATTTGGTCTTAGTTACCTAGCGCTGCTGTACCAGAAATACTACAAGTGGGTGACTTTAACAAAGAGAAATTTATTTTCCCACAGCTTAGGAGGCTAGAAGTGCAAATTCAGGGTGCCGGCTCTAGGGGAAGGCTTTCTTTCTCTTGGGCTCTTGAGGAAGGTCCTCGTCTCTTCTGAGCTTCTGCTCCTGGGAGAATTTCATGTGACTTGGCATGTCTCTTCCCCATCTCTGCTCTCTTGCTTGTTTTAATCTCTTTTATATCTCAGAAGAGATTGACTCAAGACACACCTTACACTAACCTTGCCTCATTAACATAACAAAGAAACCCCATTCCCAAATGGGATTATAACCACAGGCATGGGGGTTAGGATTCACAACACGTTTTTTTGGGGACACAATTCAATCCATAACAATGTCTTAATCACCTGGATACTTCAGAAGAATCTTCTCTGAATTTTCTAAGTTCTTGCCTCTAAGTCCATTTTGCTTTGTTGTAGGGATACTGCATATGGGGAGCAGGCAGAAATTCATTCTTCTCTTCCTTAAGCCCAGCAAACAGGTCAGACTGTCTGCTTTAGCCTCCCAGTAGCAGACAGCATTCTTCTTTAAAATATCACATCAAAGCCATAAATGGAGAATTATTATCTGAAAAGCTGAGTTGTTACTGCAGATTCTGAGTTGCGTGAAAAAAGAACCATTATCATTTATAACTCGTATATTGCTAACACAAAATACAGCTCACCCTCTCACAATTATATACCATTCTGTATATAAGCTCACTATATATCTTCTGCGGAGGAAATATGAAAGGAGAAATAAACAGATCTCTACTGCTTGCAAGAAATGAAACCCGCAGTTACAGGGTTTCACCAGTATTTCAAACCATTCCTATAAGGAAAAAAAAAAAAATTAAATGTGACTCGGAGGACAGATTTCCCTTTTATCACGGTAAAAGCTGCATTTCATTTCCATTTAAACTACGTTAAATGATTCTGGTCTGGATATATAAAATTATTGGATGGCCACTGCCGGCCATTCATCTGAGACCCTGATATGCCACAGTCGATTTTTGAGAACTGTTCTGCCACTTAATGTGACAAACACCCAGCCTGGCAGTTTAAGGGATCTTTGAGAAAGGCCATCCCCACATGAAATGAATTTAACAGCAGCAATTTGTCATTTTGCCCTTCCTTTGCTGGGGAAAAAAAAATGCTAGTGATTTCTTTTGACTTAAACTGGGCATTCAAAAAGCTGTTTTTATTAATGAATCATATTAAGCCACTGGTGAAAGGCTCCCCGACTCTGTTTAAATAACAGGCTATGATTCCTCTCCCCCCAAGCTCCCCCCACCCCCATTTGGCTCCACTGCTGTTAATTGAGGAGTTTCTTTGTTTCCTTCCTAATGAAGCTAACAGAACACATCTGTCAGGTGTTCGTATTCTTTGCCTGTCTATAGTATGTAATAGACCAGCTGGAGGCTATAATGCTACACAATACCCCTGGCCGTTACAGCAACTATTTATTCCTGGGCTTTTCCTCCAAAAGGGATTTGAAAAAAAAAGTCTGAAATTTGGGCCTAATTGCTGTTTACCCAGCGATAGACACCTGTTCTAGCTGAGACATTGGCTCATGAATCCCACACCTGAGACCTCAGGGAGAGTAAAGGGGAAATTTCAAGCAGCTGCCAGTCCATTTAGATATAGAGTGTTTTAACTTGTGGGGTTTGTGTGTTTACATGTATATGCATGTATTTTAAAATACTGTATGTTTCGTATGCACACCCATAACCAGAGGGTATATATTAAAAGCTGTGTACTGTTATTTCACGGTCATTTGCTTATCTGAAGGCTATACACATCCTGGCATACAGCTACAACTGTGGCCGCTTGAAAAAATAATGCACTGAGGCTGAATTCAATAACAGTATCAGGCGCAAGTCCTTCAGAAAGTCCATTCTAGGCCTTAGGGGGGAAATAATTTTATAGGATGAATCAGAGGAAAAAATTTAATCAAACATAACTTTTATTGGAGAGATTCAAGTTTGTTTTCACCATTTCATTTGCCAAATAGCTGTTACTTCCCTCTTTTGACATATTGAACTTACTTTGTCCCTTCTGTCTTGATCAGAGCTGCGTAATCTTCTGTTTCTTTGTTGGCTTATTTCTTGAAGTCGGTTATGACATTTATTTTTCCTTTCTTGATTCATCTTCATAATGCCTCTTTGGCCCATAAATACTCGAGAAATAGTCCCTAGTCATAATGACAACAGTAAGTCTTGTGGAAAAAAAACAAGTACCAACCGCAGACATTTATTAATAATGGAGACTCTGCGCAACCGAAGTTAATCTACTACCTACTGTTACGTTTAGGAGTAGTTAGAAATTCAAATTCATTAAGATGATATTAGGTCACAGAAACTACTGCCTTGCATTTATTAAAGAATGAAAACTATAGGAATAGCTAAATGTGTGTGTGTGTGTGTGATGTATCTTTGGGAGAAATAATAAATAATTCTCTAGTTTGGTAACAAGTTAGGTGTCATTTGGCAGCATGATTTGATTCCCTCAGAAAGGCCAAATTTCTCAAAACACTAAGTAAATAGGAGTCTGTCTATCTATCTACCTACCTGTCTGTCTATCTATCTATTTCCTGCCTTCACCCACACTCCAATCCCACTACCCCTTTTTTGCTTACAGTATGTATATGTGAAGAGAGGAGATTGGGAATAGACAGATTTAGAACAAGCTCGTTGACAACAGAACAGAAGTAAAATGTTATTGCCGCTCTATTTTATCTGGCATCCGATCAGAGGGCATCCCTGCTGCAGAGGGTGGAAGGGGTAGAAGGTAGGTGGGAAAAAGAAGAAAGGAGAAGTAGTTTTCTACGTTTTCCTTTTTTTCACATCTTCCAATTGATAGGACTTCTGAGCTTTTTGATGGGTACTCCATTGATAATCCCCCATTTACTTAGTGTTTTGAGAAATTCCACCTTTCTGAGTGAATCAAATCATGCTGCCAAATGACACCTAATTTGTTATCAAACTAGAGAATTATTTATTATTTCTCCCAAAGATACCTGAGATATATTAAATACTGGTGGGAAAATTAACAAAAGGGTACTAAAAGGGCCAAAGGGGAATTAAATAAAATGCAGAAATACAAGTCATAAAGGGAATAAAAATTATCTGAGCCATCTCTCTCTCTCGCTCACACACACACACACACTAGCTACGACAGTCCCCTTGGTCACATCGGAAGCCGAGATGACCGGAGAGTTGGAGCCTTAGGAGGTAGCTGGCGGTGACAGGAGAGATGGACAGCGCTCACATACAAACGAGTGCTTTGCCTCAGGGCCCTCGCAGTTGGATAGAGAGCTGATGCCGAGACAGAAATACATTTCCCAAGAGGAAGGAGAGAAGTGGGCAGGGAGTGCTGGGTCACACCAGAACAGGTGATAATGAAATTAGAGTTAATGAAGGCTGGAAGAAACCAAGGCCAGATGGGTTGGTGAAATTGTTATCTGAGATGCACACTAAAACCAAATGTGGTATCTCACTACGGGAGAAAACAATTGTTGAAAGCACACATTAAAAAAGTCCTGGGAAATACAAGCATCCTACTCTCATCTCTAGGAGCCCTCGTGGCGCAGTTGTTAAGCGCTTGGCTGCTAACTGAAAGGTCGGTGGTTTGAACCCACCAGCCACTCCGTGGGAGAAAGATGTGGCAGTCTGCTTCTGTTAAGATTTACAGGCTTGGAAACCCTATGGTACAGTTCTACTCTGTCCTATAGGGTCACTATGAGTCAAGATCAACTTGATGGCAGTGAGTTTGGTTTTTTGATTTACCGTTATCTGTGAAGCAGGTCATCTTTGGGTTTCCACGTCACAGGATTTTGAAAGTGCAATGAGTGAAGGCAGATTATGTGGCTGGGGGTAAGACATTAACTATCTGAGCCTCAATTTCCTTGATGATAAAATGTGAGTAACAGTATCTATCTGTTTCTTGGGAAGATTACAACGAGGTATTATTTGGAGAACTCCTAACGCAGGTACACACAGTTGGTGTCAAATGGTGACATGACTGTATTTCTTTATAAGCTTTGTTGTTGTTACTGTGAGCTGCCGTTGAGTAGGCACGAGACTCATGGGGACCCCATGCACAATGGAATGAAATGCTTCCTGGCCCTGTGCCATCCCCCCGATCAGTTCCAGATCAGATTATTGTGATCATAGTGTTTTCGATGGCTGATTTTTCAGAAGTAGATTGCCAGGCCTTTCTTCCTAGTTTGTCTTAGTCTGGATGCTCTGCTGAAGCCTGTTCAGCATCATAGCAACACTCAAGCCTCTACTGACAGACGGGGGGTGGCTACACATGAGGTGCATTTGCTGGGAATCGAACCCTGGTCTCCTGCAGGGGAGGGGAGAGTTCTACCACTGAACCACCAATGCCTCCTCTTGTAAGTTCATCCTTATCAAAACATCAGTAAATACAATGCCAGTTGTCTACTCTCTGGAACCCTAGTGGTGAACACACCAAATCAGAAAAGATAAATGAACCTTCATGTATTTTGCCGTTTTTCATACATTTTTATATCTGCAGTTTATTATAAAAGATAAGGATTTTGTCAGAAGGAACCAAGAAGCTAAGCAAGACAGAGATAATACACAGGACGGTTGTTCAAATAAAACAGCACCTACGTCATGGCACAGATCAGTGTTGGTCCTATGCTGAACCGGATTTTGAGCCTGACAGAGGTGTAGATTGAGATAGCTTTTCCTCTCAAAGCACCTTGTTCATAATTCCACTTAATTAACTGCTGGGTGAGGCCTATTTGCGAAACAAACCCTTCTCTCTCTCTGGGTGTGATTCATTCCTGTCCTGGAGTACATTTTCTTGTACCCCCAGGAGCAGGAAATGGGATTGCACACTGTAGTATCATTTGTGGGTGCTCAAAATCTTCTGGCTATTCTTTGTATTTCTCGATCACTTCTCACAGTGAATCCTACTGTCCTCAGTAGACTCCAGACACCCCGTCACCATACTCCCTATCAGGGTTCTATTAGGGTTCAGGCCTAAGACCTGGGCTCTGCCCACCAGACATAACTTTATGAGATTTGGATGGGCATGTAAGCTTCATAAGGAGACAGATCTCTTGGCAAACAGTGTGGCAGAGGTAATAGTTTTACAGTAGAGTTTCCGGCATCTCGTTCTGAGTCCCATATTGCCAAATTGTGTAGAGAATGGTCTTTCACTAGAGAAGGACTTGGTGTGATTGCATAGTTCTGCAATCTAGTTCCCTGACTCTTTGGAGATTCTGGGAGCTACCTAATCCACATTAGGTGCTAGGTCTGTTTCCACTAGCAAGAGTGGGTTCTGTTATTTGCAGTGAAGAAGCTTTATCTGTGCACATGTAATATGTGTTTTCTTTCTTTTTTGAACATTTTATTGTGGTTTGAGTGAAACTTTACTGAGCAAACTAGTTTCCCATTCAACGATGTATACACATTTTGTTTTGTGACATTAGTTGGAACCCCCTCGATGTGACAGCATTCTACTCCCTTCCTCCCTGGGTTCCCCGTTTCCATTCACCCGTCTTTCCTGCCCCTTCCTGTTCTTCTGAACTTTGTTTTTGGGAAAATGCTGCCCTTTTGGTCTCCTGTGGTTGATTGTTCTGAGGAGCACATTCCTCATGGGTGTTATTGTTCACTTTATAGGCCTGTCTATTATTTGGCTGAAAGGTAATTTCCAGGAGTGGGTTCAGTTCCAAATTTGAAGGGTGTCTAAGGACCACAGTCTCAGGGGTCCCACCAGTCTCTGTCAGACCAGTAAGTCTGGTCTTTTTTATGAATTTGAATTTTGTTCTACATTTTTCTCCCACTCTGTTCAGAACCGTATATTGCGATCTCAATCAGAGCGATTGGTAGGAGTAGCCTGGCACCATCTAGTTCTGGTCTCAGGCTAGTGGAGGCTGTGATTCATGTGGTCCATTAGTCCTTTGGACTAATGGTTTCCTTGAGTCTTTGATTTTCTTCACTCTTCTTTGCTCTGTGTGGGAAGAGACCAATAGTTGTATCTTAGATGGCCACTTGCAAGGTTTTAAGACTCAGATGCTACTCACCAAGTGGGATGTAGAACATTGTTTTTAGGGACTATGTTGTGCCAATCAACCTAGATGTTCCCCAACATTATAGTCCTAAGCCCTTGTCTTAGTTATCTAGGGCTGCTATAACAGAAATACCACAGGTGGATGACTTTAACAAAGAGAAATTTATTTTTTCACAGTCTAGTAGGCTAGAAGTCCAAATTCAGGGCGTCAGCTCCAGGGGAAGGCTTTCTCTCTGTCGGCTCTGGAGGAAGGTCTTGTCATCAGTCTTCCCTTGGTCTGGGAGCATCTCAGCACAGAATCCCCAGGTTCAAAGGACGCACTCTGCTCCCGGCACTGCTTTCATGGTGGTACGAGGTTCCCATGTGTCTCTGCTCACTTCTCTCTTTTATATCTCAAAAGAGATTGGCTTAAGACACAATCTAAACCTATAGATTGAGTCCTGCCTCATTAACATAACTGCTACCAATCCCACCTCATCAATAGCACAGAGATAGGATTTACAATACACAGGAAAATCATGTCAGATGACAAAATTGTGAATAATCACACAATATTGGGAATCATGGCCTAGCCAAGTTGACAGACATTTTGGGGGGATACAATTCAATCCATGATAGCCCTCAAGCTCAGTGACCTAGTCCCTCAAAGTGTTTGGTTATGGCTAAGAATTTTTTATAACTTGAATCCCTGTGTGCTCTACTATACACATGGTATATTTGCAGCACATACAAATACATATGTAGAAAATCCTCTGCCTAACCTGTATATGCTAATGGGTGCACTCCCATGTGCCATTCCATACCTGTTCAGCTTACATATCTACCTATGTATTTACTTGTAGCTTTTTATTGTTATTGCAGGATTGTGTATGTAATAGTATTTACTATTGTTACCTTTCACTCTTGTGTACCTCCCAGTGTCTTCCTTTGCCTTGGTAATGTGTATTGTGTATTGCCTTTCCCTTCACCCAAGTTAATACGTGTCTACTATCTAGTTAGAGATTTTCCCTCACTTGCCCTCTCATCCCTGGTAACCATCAAATAACGTTTCTTACTTGTGTAAACATTTTCTTGACTTTTATAATAGTGGTCTCATACTATATTTGTCCTTTTGTGACTGGCTTATTTCACTTAGCATAATGTCCTCCAGTTTCATCCATGTTGTGAGATGTTTTGCAAATTCATCAATATCCTTTAACGTTATGTAGTGTTCCACTGTGTGTATGGACCATGGTTTGTTTATCCATTCATCCATTGATGGGCACTTAGCCTACTTCTGTCTTTCTGCTATTCTAAATAATCCTGCGATGAACATGAGTGTGCATATATCTATTTGTGCCACAGCTCTTATTTCTCTAGGATATATACCAAAGAGTGGGATTGCTGGATCATAAGGTATCTCTATTTCTAACTTTTTAAGGAAGAGTCTTACCGTTTTCCACAGTGGTTGTACCATTTTACAACCCTACCAGGAGTGTATGAGAGTTCCAATTTCCCCCCACCCTCACCAGCATTTGTTGTTTTCTGTTTTTTTGATCATTACCATTATTAACAGAAGTGAGATGGTATCACATTGTTGTTTTGATACATATCTCTCTAATGGCTAGTGATCATGAGCATCTCTTCATATATTTGTTGGCTGACTGGATGTCTTCTTTGATAAGGTGTCTGTTCACGTCCTTTGCCCATTTTTCCATTGGGTTGTTTTTCTTTTAGTTGTTGAGGTGTTGAAGTTTTCTATAAATTTTAGAGATTAGTCCCTTGTCAGATATGTCATTGCCAAAATTTTTTTCCCAGTCTGTAGGCTCTCTTTTTACTTGTTTGGAGAACTCTTTTGATGTGCATAAATGTTTAATTTTTAGGAGATCCCAGTTGTCTAGTTTATCTTCAGCCGTTTACGCATTAAAAATTTTTTATTGTGTTTTAAATGAGAGTTTACAGTTCAGATTACTTTTTCATTCAAAAAAATTTATACACAAATTGTTTTGTGACATTGGTTGCAATCCCCCCAATATGCCAGCACTCTTCTCTTTCTCTTTCCACTCTGAGGTCTCCAGGTCCATTTGTCCAGTTTTCCTGTCCCTTCCTGCCTTCTTGTCTTTGCTTTTGGGCAGGTGTTGCCCATTGGGTCTTGTTTACTTGACTGAACTAAGAAGCAATTTCCTCACATGTGTCAGTGTTTGTTTCATATGACTGTGAATTTTTAGTTATGTTTGATAATCTATTTGTGCCATATATTAGGGCCGTAGGTTTGCCCCTATTTTTTCTTCCATGATCTTTATAGATTCTACATCTAGGTCTTTGATCCATCTTGTTTAGTTTTTGTATATGGTGTGAGGTATGGGTCCTGTTTCATTTTTCTGCAAATGGATAGCCAGTTGTGCTAGCATCATTTGTTAAAGAGACTGTCTCTTCCCCATTTAATGGACTTTGGCCCTTTGTTGAAGATCAGCTGTCCATAGGTGGATGGATTTACTTCTGAGTTTTCAATTCTGTTCCATTGGTCTGTGTGTCTGTCATTGTACCAGTACCAGGCTGTTTTGACTACTGTGGCTGTATAGTATAATCTTTGCTTTCTAATGTAATTAAAGTAAGATTAATAGAGAACTTTTAGTTAACTAGTGTTGTGGGGGAAGAAGCCCAGTGGTGCAGTGGTTAAGTGCTTGGCTGGTAACTGAAAGGTCAGCAGTTCGAACCCACCAGTGGCTGCAAAGATGAAAAGACCTGGTGATCTGCTCCCGTAAAGATTGCAGCCTAGGAAATCCTATGGGGAAGTTCTACTCTAATCAAACTCCACGGCACACAGCAACAGTTTGTGGGGGCAGCATCTCCAATGAGGTACATGGGTGAGCATAAAAGATGCAGATGACAAGAAAATGGCAATTCAAAACCTACTTTTGTTACTTAAAAGGAGGAAGGAAAGACAGCAGAGTTGGAGACTGATGTTTTCCTTACCCATGTGGGGCTTTCGAGAGCTCTCCCCATAGGTTCTGATCAGTTGATCTCCAAGCAAAACTTTAGCTTCCCAAGTCACTGTAAGGCTAGACTGGTCGTGGACTCAAGTTATGATTCCTATTGCTTCCTAGGTCAAGACAATTCTTTTATCCCTAGTTCAATTGCTCATCATATTAAGAACCTTGTTTTCTGCTAGGAACTCGTGGCGTGCTCCCTGCCCAGGCTGTCTAGCTCTCACTCCGTCTCCTGGTCTAACCACACCACCTGTCCTTCCTCTCTCAGTGCTACCTACAGTGGCAACTTCTTGTTCAATTTCCATCTTCCATTTTAGTTTATAAATTCCATGAGGGACCCGTGTCTCTCTTTTTCTGGAATGTGGATAGTCATGTTTAAAGGAATACAAACAGATGGAAACAATCTAAGCATCCATCAACAGATGAATGGATAAATAAAAATGTAGTCTATATGTAAAATGGAATATTATTCAGCCATAAAGAGAAATGAAGTTCTGATACATGCTAGGACATAGATGAACCTGAAAACATTATGCTGAGTGAAATAAGTCAGACACAAAAGGACAAATACTGTATAATCTATGAAATATTTAGAACAGGCAAATGCATAGAGATAGAAAGTAGATTAGTGGTTGCCAGGGGTGGGAGAAGGGAGTGGGGAGTTTTTGTTTAATGGATACAGAGTTTCTATTTGGGGTGATGGCTGTACAACACAGTGACTATAACTAATGTCACCAAATTGTATACTTAAAACTTGGTTAAAATGGCAAATATTTTGTTATGTATTTTACCACAATAAAAAAAAAAAAAAACCAAGCCCACTGCTGTCAAGATTCTGACTCATAGTGGCCCGCTGTGTTACAGAGTAGAATTGAGCTCCATAGGGTAATCTTCTTGACTGTAATCTCTATGGAAGCGGATCACCAGGCCTTTTTCTCATGGCACCACTGGATGGCTTTGCACCGTCAACATGTAAGCTAGTATCTGAACTCAAACCGTTTGTGCAACCGAGGGACCTTTTACCACAATAAAATAAACAAATAAAAAAAAAAAGAAGCTCAAGTAATCCGCACCATGATATATAAATTTACTAATATGTAAAAATACAATCACTAGATAATCTATCTTATCTTTTTTTTTTTTTTTAATTGTACTTCAGG
>NW_004444039.1:10397912-10425841 GCF_000243295.1 Trichechus manatus latirostris | reverse complement strand
ATAGTTTGTTTATCCCTTCATCTGTTGATGGGCATCTAGGTTGTTTCCATCGTTTTGCTATTGTGAACAATGCTGCCATGAACATAGGTGTGCATGTGTCTATTCAGTGACGACTCTTATCTATTTGGACAGAATATTTTTTGAATGTCATTTGTCAGAGCTGCAATTAAAGTTTAATTAAGAAGTTTAACATGGGAAGAGCCTTTCCATTTGTTTTTTAACTTGTTCAATTCATTCTGTTTATTGTGCCTTCCTATGTCCTGATTATAGTGTCGTAAAATGGAATGAAACGATTCCCAATATTGATCTGATGCTTTTGACATCTACTTGACACCACTCCACATTTAGAAAGGTTTTCCTTACGAATGCCCTTTGTCTGGGATCCTAAGCTCATATTTACCTACTTAGTATTCTCCCTAAAAACTTGACCTATGTTAAAATAGCCGAAAGCTGACGTTTTGTATTAGTTTTTTAATGGCACTAGATCAAAAGCTTTCTTGATGCCCAGTTGAATTAAATTCATACCACCTTCCTTATGGTACCTTATAGGAAAAAAATATTTTGTATAATGCTACTTTAAGAATCTATGTCATCTGCAATTAAATACTTTATATTTTCTCAGCTCAAGTTGGAATATGCATGTTTCTTATTTCCAAAAAATTTTAAATGAACAGATAGGAATATTACTTGTTTTAAACTTTCAGCAGTTTGGAGAAAAAAACAAAAAGCGTTGCCGTCCAGTGGATTCTGACTCCTAGTGACCCTATAGGACAGAGCAGAACTGCCCCACAGGGTTTCCAAGGAGGAGCTGGTGGGCTCCTCTGGTGGTTTAGGACACCGTTATCCAATGCTTTTAATAACACCAGTAATTGAAATGTTCATTTCCTGGTAGTGGTGAACTGGATAATAGGCAAATATCATCCCAAATTAGGGTCCAGTAGTAAAACACAGAAAGAGCCCTGGTGGTGCAGTGGTTAAAGCGCTCGTCTGCTAACTGAAAGGTCAGCAGTTTGAACCCACCAGTTGTTCCTTGGAAGAAAGATGTGGCAATTTGCTTCTATAAAGATTCACAGCCTTCGATCACCTGATGGTATAGTTCTCCTCTGTCCTATGGGGTTGCTATGAATCAGAATCGACTTGAAGGCAGTGGGTAGTGCAACAGGGTGCCAGGGTGACACCAACAGTTTGCACTTGGTATGGTGGTTAAGAGCTATGGCTGCTAACCAAAAGGTCGGCAGTTCAAATCCACCAGGCACTCCTTGGAAACTCTATGGGGGCGGTTCTACTCTGTCCTATAGGGTCACTATGAGTTGGAATCGACTTCACAGCAATGGGTCTACTAACCTAAAGGTTGGCAGTTCAAAACCAACCAGCAATGCTGTGGAAGAAAAGCCTGGTGATCTGCTTCTGGAAAGATTACAGCCCAGAAAACCCTGTGGAGCAGTTCTACTCTGTAACACATGGAGTCACCATGAGTCGGAATCGACTCGACAGTAACAAGTTTGGTTTAGGGGAACCCAGATTTGCTCTATGTATGCAATATATTTCTCTCTGTCTCTTTTACAATTTCATTGACATTGACACTCCTGGGTTGATCGCAGGCAAATGGTAAAATCTAGCATTAGGAGAAAGAGAATCTAATGATGGCTAACTTTTTTCAAAATTATTGACTAAAAGAGTTGGTCACTTGACTCTGTACAAACATTCTAAGCCTCTTACACTTTGCTTCCCTGAGTACTTGTGGAGGTATTCACTAGTCAAGATGTGAATTACCCAGAATTGAATAAAAGCTCAGGAAACTAGGAAAAATAGCTGCGTGAAACCTAGTTGGTAATTGTCTTTGTTTCCTAGCGCTGTTGTAATGATAAATACAATAAATGAATTGCTTTAAAGAACAGAAATTTATTTTCTTACAGTGCTGGGGGCTAAAAGTCCAAATCAGAGTCTCAGCCATGTTGATTCCTTCCTTGTAGGTAGTCTTGCCCATTCCTTGGTTTCTTAGCTTGTAGACAATCCTCACAGGGCGTCTGTCTTCCCCTGTGTGTACGAGTCTGTATCTAATCTGCTCTTTTTATAACTGAGAAGTGATTAGATTTAGAACCCACTATACTTGGGTATGACCTCATTAACACAACAAAGAAAACACAATTTCCAAACAGGATTACATCCACAGGTATTGGGGTTATAATTCCAACACATATTTTGAGGGGAACACAATTTAATCTGTAACAGTAACTATTTATAATTAGCTCCTTCACTTCCTCGTCCCCTTCCTCCTTGGTTATTCTTATTTCATCTCAGCTTAACCTGTTCTCAGATCAGTTTTAAGTGAGTGATGACTTGGGTGTGGATAGAGGAAGAATATTCCGAGTAGAGACAAGATGTGTAAAAAGAGATAGTTAAAAACAAAACAACAAAAAACCTGTAATACCAAACAACTACCTCCTCACAGATTTATGTTATTAGGTTACGTGTATGTGTCGAGACACAAAAGTGCTCAGATACAATAAGCCTTTCTGCAAATTAGCAAAAAGGTTGTTAAGATCTTTCATTGTTCAACATATGTTTATTGAGCACCTACTCTGTGTTTAGGCACATGGAGGCTCTCCTAAACGTTACAGCCTTACGCAGCCCACACAAAGCCTCTGGCTTGGTCATACTGCTCAAGGAGTCTGAAGCAATCACCCACCTACAGAGGAGCAGCTTGTAATGTGCCCAAGAAATGTGTCCCAGGGAATCCCAGGGAAGTCCCAAAGACAACTGCATGTGCGTTTATGGTGATATTACAGAGGTCGTAAGTTTATGATGACATTTTAGGTAGAGAGGCCAACACTGTGGTATATCACTCTGTCGCATTCATCACCAGGATTGGAAGGTGTGTCCCTACCCATGATTTCCGGGACCAATGTCTGCCAAGGGGTCTGTCTGGGCCTGATAATCCTGACGTTTACCGCTGTTGCTTTTCTTCCTACATCTAATCAGTGGGGGAAGTGGCATGGATTCAAGTTCCTGGGGGTGCCTTTGTTGATTTGGTGTAACCCAACAAAGGACAAACTGTGATAGACCTCGTCCCCACTTCCCGCGACTTCATAGTCAATACGCAAACAGAAGTTGTAACGGGGAAGAAGGAGGGGCTGTGGAAGCGTGCAGCAGGACTCTCTAACTCAGCCTTAGGATGCAGGGAAGGCTTCCAGAGGAAGGTCAGACTAAGCGTGGACCTAAAGAATGAGTAGATGCTTCCTTGGCTGTGGGTGGAAGGGCAGGATGAGTTCTCCTGGTGGACAGGTGAGTCAATTAGAGGAACTGAAAAAGGCACAGGGGGTGTCATCCCAGAGTTTGAGGTGAGGAAGCACAAGGTAGGCTGGACTGGCAACAGGGTTCAGATCACATCATATTGTTAGCCTTATGTGAGGGGTTTGCACTTTCTCTCAAGAGCAATGGGACAGCTTTGAAGAGTTCCAAAGAGGGGACAACAAACGCAGATAACTCGTTTCCAAACCTTGCAGATCAGATCTGCAGTTAGAGACTTCTGGGGGTGTTGGGGAACCCAAATTAAAAAATAATAATAATAAGGCCCCAGGTAACTTTTCTGAGGCTTGGAATTAAGCTTAGTCACTTTACAACTCAACATCAAGGAGAGATTTAAACAACTGATTTGCGGCTATATACACATAAGAGGAAATAGTGTATATTATCGTTACACAAGTTATGGAGTCAATTAAGAGTTAAAAATTTAAGTCACTTTTATTGAGTTTAACAGTTAACTATGCAGTCATACAGTTGATGAGCATAATAAAGTGTATTTCATTTTTTCTTTGGATTTGCAGACTCAACAAAGCAGGGATTTTGTTGTATTTGTTTTTTAAATTAACCGTATTGTATCTCAACTCAGTAAAAGTAAATTTGGGGGCTTAACTGTTCATAAAATTTTCTGTCAAACTTTCCGTGCCCTGGATATATTAATTTGTAGGTGGGCAAAGTACATACGGATTAGTTTGAATTTTTAGAATTTACCATTTCTCCAACAAGTCCCATATTTCAGATGCTATGAGCTCCCCCTCTCTATGAGCTCTGCATTAGTTTGCCAGGCTGTTGAAACAAATTGTCAGGAACTTAGTAGCTTAAACCAACACAAATCTATTATCTAACAGTTCTGGAGGTCAGAAATCCAAGATGAGTTGGCAGAGTTGGTTTCTTCTGGAGGTTCCAGGGGAGAATCTGTTTTCTTGCCTTTCCCGGATTTGGGAGGCTGCCTGCATTTCTCTGTGGGTGGCCCCCTTCCACCTTCACTGAGCATCACTCCGACCTCCGCTTCTGTCGTCCCATCTCCTTTTCCTGCCTTTGACCCTTTGTCTCCTTCTTAAAAGGATCCTCATGATTACATTGGGCCCACCTGGATAACCCACACTAATCTTCTCAAGATCCTTAATTTAATCACATCTGCAAAGTCTCATTTGCCATGTAAGGTAACCTGTTCACAGATTTGGGATTAGTATGTGGACATCTTTGAGGAGCCATTATTCAGTCTGCCGTAAGCCCTGAATAAACTAGAAATTTATTAACCATGCTACTTAAAGCTTACAGATAAAGCAAAAGGTGGGAGGCATGTCCTTTTAATGTCATATGGAGGCTTTCTTTTTCTTTTTTGAACAAGCTCACCCAAAGATTATTTAATTATTTAGGTAGTGTACCTCTGTTTGGCTTTGCTATTACTATTAATTATAAACTCCAACTCTGTGCATTATATGTTAATGTGTAGATCTTTACAAGGAGAGATGCCCAGTAGAAAGGATAACCGTAAAGGTTATAGTTGTATTGTCCTATAGGACATTAACCAGTTTTGCTTCTAATTCATCAAACTTATTTTAGAATTTCCTCCTAGTATAATATTTATTTGTCTTATTCTCATTTTAATCAGCTTTTCCACTTAATGATTCCCTCATTAGTATCTTGAATACATTTTAACATAAACTCATTCTGTATTTGTATGAGCGTCATGGTTTTAACGTTTTGATAATTATATTTTGACAATGAACTTATCCAGTAACCTATATTAAGTGGCACAGTGATGAACTATATTGACTTAGTAGATAATCAGTATCTCTTCCAACTCTTAGAGTCTGAGAAAATCTTCATTTGTGATCTGTACTCCCAAACCAATGTTATACTCTCAGGGAAGTCTGAATGTTGAAGCCTAGGTTGTTTTTTTTTTTTCCCTTTGATTCAGCTGCTATTAATTTTCTATACTTCACCATTTTTCCAACTGATCTATGGAATTGATGGCAAGAGTGATGAATAGCTGATGCAGAATGCTATAAAATTTACATAATAATAACTTGCATAATGGATATTGACAAATAGTGCAATTCCAAGGTGGAAAGGGAAGAGATACCTAGAGGGCTGGGAATTTAGGAAGTTGGTATACTGGGCTTGAGTATGAGTACCCAAGGGAAACTGACCTGGTTTTTAAGAGGTAGTGAAATCAGCTTGCAAGGTGAGAGGTTCAAAATGAGCTCAAATCATAAACAGCTGAAAAAAAAATTAACTACTCTTGGCTTAAAACTAAAAAGAGAAGACGTCACTACTGATGACTTTCCTTTTAAAATTAATTAGAAACAAGCATTTAAAATAGTCCCATAAATACATTTTTGAAAAAATAATAAGGGTATGTAAATAACTGTGCAGAAAGACATAAAAGAGTAGTTGTGTTAGGATTATGTGAGCAAATTTGCACCCCATCAGCTACAGAGACAAAAATTAACATGTTCCTAAAGCAACAGAATGTAGTAATACATAATTAAGAAGGTATCGGGGCTAAGCATCTCCATGCTAGCGCAGTCTGATACTATTTACCAGAGAATATTCTTAACTGATAAGAAAGAAACACTGAGGTTCAGCAAATGCTAGAACGCTATAAGCGTTTCACCCTCTCTGTATAATATTTTCCCTTTTAGTTTAATTTGGTAAGAAACATAAAGAAAGGAGATTAATGCATCAGTAGGGAAGAAGGGTGGATAATGTAAGCGACATCAAAAGAATTGGATGTAAACAGTACTGGGTCTGTTTTCCTCGTCTGCAAATTGTACCTCGACCTTTTCTCACTTCAATTTTCGTTCAATTCCTTCAGTCATTTCAAATTCTCACATCTACATTTTAACAAAAAATAGTATTTTACTCAGTTTTTGGTGAAAGTTTGCACAGCAAGTTAGGTTCCGATTTGACAATTTTGACACACATTGTTCAGTGGCATTAGTTACATTTATTTACAATGTGTCAACATTCTCTTTAATTGATTCTATTTGTTCCCTTTCCAGTACTCTAGTTTCCCTGCCCCCTTATCTTCTTATCTCCCCTTATGAATAATTGTTGACCTTTTGGTCCCATAATGATGGTTTCTAAGTAGGGCACTGATCTGATGATGGGTAACGTCCTTTGTTTTTTGTGCCACTCAGCTTCTTAGCGAAAAGGTGATCTTGGGATAGGCTTGGTTTTAGGTTTAAAGAGTGTCTCAGGGCATTAGTCTCAGGGAGTCTTCTGTTCTCTACTGTTCCAGTTTGTCTGGCTTTTTTTTTTTAATAATAATTTGAGTTCTGCTCCATATTTTTCTCCCATTCTATATGGGATGAAATATTGTGACCCTGCTCAGAATGGTCAGTGGTGGTACCTGGGCACCATCTAGTTCTGATCTGAGGTTAGATGAGGTTGTGGCTCGTATAGACTTGTTTCTTCTCTGAACTTTTGGTTACTTTCTTACTGTTTTGCTCCTGGTGAATAGAGACCCATAGTTGTGTTCTAGATGGCCACTCACCAGCTTTTATTACCTCAGATGCTACATCATGATTTTTGTGAACTGTGTTATGCCAATTGACTGAGTCGCCCCCATGAGACTATGGTCCTAAGCCTTCAAACCCAGAAAACCAATCTTGGAAGGTGTTTGGTTATGTCTGGGGTGTATGCATATTTTTGTCTTCAATAAATATATGTGCCTTCACCCATATATTTGTTGTGGAAACCCCCATGGCGTACTGGTTAAGAGCTACAGCTGCTAACCAAAACGTCAGCAGTTTGAATCCACCAGGGGCTCCTTGGAAACACTATGGGGCAGTTCTACTCTGTCCTATGGGGTTGCTATGAGTCGGAATTGACTCAACGGCAACAGGTTTGTTTTTTTTTTATATATATATTATAGATACTTGTATTGGTTCTTACCGATGTACACACCTATACCTACCCATACAGCAATTTGCCTATATCCATCCATATGTGCTCAAACGCTCATTTTTATCAGGGCTTCAGACCAGTTTGTTCTGGCTTGACCCCCTGCTGAGAATTTGAATTTCCACTCCAGATACAATGAATCAGAATCTACATTTTTCTTTTTTACAAGAATCATATCCATTTATTTATATTTTACAGAATAATGCTTTAAACTGAATACATTTGAGCTCAGTAGACATTTGACATGAAAAGTAGTTGTATCAGAAAAATAGCAACTCATCTCACACGTAATAACTAGAAAATATGTCTCTGATCACTTAAGTGTTACAAATCCTGAGAACGTTACCCACTGAACAAACTAGGTCCTACCTGACAATTACATCTTGCTTGGAAATAATCCTCTAAGAAAATCTTCTGAGGTACAAATCACCTAGGTATTAAACATGAGTCTTTTACATTTTACAAAGAGTTTAAACAAATATATAAATAATTGCAGTTCAATGGCTGTTTAAACAGCTATATATTAATCCGGTTCAAGAATGTACGGTTCCACGATGTTTCGTTAAGTTGGGGTTCTCCACTGCAGCTGCCACTTGCTCTTTGTCGTTTATCTGCTTGTTGATGTCTTCTTCTGCGGAGTGGCTTCCTTCGGAAATGTAGATTTCCAGCTTCTGTTTAAATGGTAAACACCACTGAAGTTTTCCTCTTAAGCACAGCCCACTAAAGAGTTGCTGTTGATGTGAACCTGACAATAACCTGCTAGTCTTCTTCATTTACCTCCTGAACCTCCACACAACTTTTTGTTACCACTTCCAGCTCTTCTAAAGTATTGGGCTTCTCTGGGTCCTGGATAGTTTGAATCAAATCATAAACCTCTAGTGCTTTCTCTTTCATGATCTGGAGCTGCCAGGTAGTTCCATGCTCAGAGAAGCCCAAGAGCCACCGGACTCTGCCCAGTCTCCAGGGGAGCAGCCTGAACAACCGCTCCATCCTCATGCTTCAATATCCCTCAGAATCTACATTTTAACAAGATCCTCAGGTGATTCTTACGGATCCCCAGGTGACTCTTATGTATACATAAGAATCACCCAGGAGTCTTGTTAAAATGTAGATTCTGATTCAGTATATCTATGGTGGAAATGCAAATTCTCAGCAGGGGGTCAAACCAGTTTGAAGCTTTGGGTTTTCCTCTGGTTGTGCTGTGCTCACTACGTTCACATTTGGTGCCACTTTTCCCATCACCAAAAATAACAAGTCTCTGTGGTCTAAAGTATACTTTCCCCGCCTCCCTCCTTTCCCTGGTAACCACCAATGAACACTGATCTCTCTATATTTATCTATTCTTGTCTTCTTATGAAAGAGGGATCATACAATATTTGTCCTTATATGCTTGACTTATTTCCCTTAGTACTATGCCCTCCAGATCCATCCATGTTATAATATGTTGTGCAGACTCATCATTGTTCTTTATGTTTGCGTAGTATTCCATTGTATGTATGTACTACAATTTCCGTATCCATTCATTCGTTGATGGGTACTTTGGTTGTTTCCAATGTATTTGCTATTGTGAATAAAGCAGCGGTGAACATAGGTATGCATATGTCTGTCTGTTCGTGTCATTATTTTTAGGTCTCTAGGGTATAGTTAAGATCTTACTGCTAGCCAGAAGGTTAACAGTTTGAATCCTGCAGCTCCTTGGAAACCCTATGAGGCAGTTCTACTCTGCTATGAGTCAGAATTGACTCAAAAGAAATGGGTTTGATTTGGGTTTAGGGTATATACCTAGGAGCGGGATTGCTGGATCATAGGGTAGTTCTATTTCTAGTTTTTTAAGTGCCATACCATTTTCCATAGTGGTTGTACCATTTTATAGTCCCATCAGCAATTATCCTCATCCTTATCCTCACGTTTGCATTTGCTTTACATTGCAAACATTTATTTTCTCACAGAGCAATTCAGTCTTTTATAAAATTTTGTACTAAAAGAGAAATAAAAACTGTTTGTTTTTCTAAGAATGCTTATGTTAGGTAAACAGTGGTCACTACCCGTCGCTGTACTCTGAAGGCATGATGTACCCTGATCTTGTAGAGCTATTGAGGAAGTGGGACCTAACTAAATAAGTCATCTCACATATCTTCAGTGGGAAGAAATCTTACTGCCTCCCTGTCACCTTAAGGCAAGTGTCTGAAAGAAAAAATGTTAGTTCTGGAAATGGGCAGAACATTTAGGGGACTACAGTGGTAGGTATTTTTTGCCAGAGAAACAAAAGCCAGTAGAGATATTTAAGAGACTCCCTTGAGATGATGGTACTAGAAAATGATTTCTGAGCACTAAGAAGAATTTTACAGGGACACTGATGGCTCAGCGGTAGAATTATCACCCTCCATGCGGGAGACCCGAGTTAGACTCCCAGCCAGTGAACCTCAGGCGCAGCCACCATCCATCTGCCAGCGGAGGCTTTCTGTTGCTAAGATGCTAAACAAGGAGCCCTGGAGGCGCAATGGTTAAGCATTCGGCTACTAACCAAAAGGTCAGTGGTTCTGCAGCAGAAGAGACCTGGTGATGTGCTTCTGTAAAGACTATCGCCTAGGAAACTCCGTGGGGCAGTTCTGCTCTGCCATACAGGGTCTCTATGAGTCGGAATAGACTGGATGGCACACAACAACAAACATGATGCTAAAGAGGTTTCAGTGAAGCTTCCAGACTAAGATAGACAAGGAAGAAAGTTCTGGTGATCTACCTCTAAAAATCAGCAAATAAAAACCCCATGGATCACAATGATCTGACCCCTAATCGATCATAGGAATGGCACAAGATCAGGGCAATGTTTTGTCCCATTGTGTACGAGGTTGCCATGAGTCGAGGGCCAACTCAAGGCCAGCTAACAAGAAGAATTTTAATTAGACCACTACATCTATGTTGTTAGGTGCCGCTGAGTTGGTTCCAACTCTTGGCAACCCTATGTACAACAGAACGAAACACTGCCCAGTCCTGCACCATCCTCACAATCATTGCGATCCTTGTGCCCATTGTTGCAGCCACTATGTCAGTCCATCTCCTTGAGGGTCTTCCTCTTTTTTGCTGACCATCTACTTTACCAAGCATGATATCCTTCTCCAGGAACTGGTCCCTCCCGATAGCTTGTCCAAAGTATGTAAGACAAAGTCTTGCCATCCTTGCTTCTAAGGAATATTCTAGCTGTACTTCTTCCAAGACAGATTTTTCATTCTTCTGGCAATCCATGGTATATTGAATAATCTTCACCTTCACCATAATGCAAAGGCATCAACTCTTCTTCGGTTTTCCATATGCATTGTCCAGCTTTCGCATGCATATGAGGTGATGGAAAACACCATGACTTGAGTCAGGCAAACCTTAGTCCTTAAGGTGACATCTTTGCTTTTCAGCATTTAAAGAGGTCTTTTGCTGCATATTTGCCCAATTGCAATGTACCATTTGATTTTTTGACTGCTGTTTCCATGGGCTTTGATTATGGATCCAAATAAAATGAAATCTTTAACAACTTCAATCTTTTCTCCATTTATCATGATGTTGCTTCTTGGTCCAACTGTGAGGATTTTTGTTTTCTTTATGTTAAGGTATAATCCATACTGAAGGCTGTAATCTTTGATCGTCATCAATAAGTGCTTCAAATCCTTTTCACTTTCAGCAAGCATGGTTGTGTCATCTGCATATGGCTGGTTGTTAATGAGTCTTCCTCCAATCCTGATACTGATTGCATCTTCATATAGCCCAGCTTCTTGGGTTATTTCCTCAGCATACAGGTTCAATAGGTATGGTGAAAGGGTACAAACCTACACACACCTTTCCTGACTTTAAACCATGCAGTATCCCCTTGCTCTTTTGGAATGACTGCCTCTTGGTCTGAGTACAGGTTATTCAGGAGCACAGTTAAGTCTTCTGGAATTCCCATTCTTTGCAATGTTATCCATAATCTGTTATGATTCGCACAGTTGAAAGCCTTTGTATAGTCAATAAAACACAGGTAAACATCTTCCTGGTATTCTCTGCTTTCAACCAAGATCTATCTGACATCAGCAATGATATCCCTTGTTCCAGAGATACCTATAGATAGCTTCAAACAACTTTCATTTAGCTAACTAGGTAAGGACTGATGGCACCTGGATGTGATTAAAGCTCCCCACCCCAAGTTCTCAAGGTTCCCCCAAGAAACAAGCCCATCACAGCACATTTAGATACTGCTCAGTGTTTGGCAGGGCACAGGAATTGCTCTTCCTCCCAGTGCTTAACCTCTTTTCCCCTAAGATACAAATGTCAATATTGGATTTAGCCTGGCTGAATGATCGTGTCACAGGGGAGATTAGTGACTGGCAGCCACAGAAGGGTTTTTCAATTGGCAAAAGTAAATTTCTCACAAATGAATCAAAACAGTTTGAGATGGAAAAGAAACAGGGAAAAAAGCCCTTGCCAAATTTAGTCATGATGCCTCATTAAATGGATTTGAAAACTTCAGCATGGGCATTTTATCTAGAAGCTCCGGGATTCACCCAACAGGAAGCTCAAGGAGTGAGGGAAAGAAAACATACTTTAACAGGTCAACAGCATGTTTTCTGTAAAACGCTGCAGTATATTGTCCCTTTTTGTAGCATAAAACCATCCACAGCCTAGCTTCAGATGCGCATAGTGCCCAGTTCATTACAATAATCCTTCAGCCATTTAATTCAATAAATTAAAATGGTGGAAGTTTTTTTTTCACTAATGGTTACATTCATGCTTTTTAAAATTGGTTGTGCTGCTTTTTTGTTTATTTGTTGGCTTCGAATGCTTTTAATAGTCATACATCCCTGCTTTGACTTGTTGAGAATAAATGTAGGTGGTTTCCCACCACAGAATGCCTTTCTGGAAAAATTCACACTTGTGGCATAATCACTCTGCATTGTTCCCATGATCTCACTAATGTTTATAGTCATTTTAAATATTTATGGGTATGTCTATTTCAGGGAACCATGTTCTGTGGCATGAGGAAAGGAGAAATCAGCCTTTGAGGTGTAGGAATTGGTTTATTAACTGAAAGCAGACCTGAATTATCCCTTTCAGGTTTAGCAAAACACATTAACAGTCATAAACTGAGAAGTCCCAAGAAAGGAACTTAATGGTTATGGGAGAAGGGTTGTGGAAGTGCCCTCCCATCTCCTAGTCAATTCTGTAGATTCACTGAGAGCTGTTGGTAGAATATTTAGAAGTTGTTGGGTGCTGTCAAGTCAACTCATAGTGACTCCATGTGACAGAGTAGAACTTCCCCATAGAGTTTTCTAGTCTTTGACCTTTACTTATGGAAGCAGATAGCCAGATCTTTCTCCTTCAGAGTCGCTGGGTGGGTTTAATTAGCAGCTGAGCGCCTAACTGTTGCACTACCAGGGCTCCTTGAAGGTTTAGAAGAGAGGCCTCTAAATACTCAGAAAATATCATTTACATACAATACCCACTTCAGTTAAATTTTTAAACTGACAACTTTTGCCAAATGGCTAAACAAAGCAATCAGTCAATGCGTTGAAGTCGAAACTAGTGTGCAGGCAGTGATGGTTCGGTGGTGGAACTCTCCTCTCCCATGTGGGACACCCGGGTTTGATTGGCTCGCATGTTGCTTGCAGCAGAGCTTCTAGACAAAGATGGACTAGGAAGAAAGGCCAGGTGATCTACTTCTGAAAATCAGCTAGTGAAAATCCTGTGAAGTACAACATTCCCTTGTACATGGGGTCACCCCGAGTCAGGGCTGACTTGACAGCAGCTAACAGCAAACCACTGTCAGAGCCTGTGACTGGCCCTCGCTGACTCATGAATGTTTTATATCAAAAGATAAACAACATCCAATACATCTCTACAGAAAGCAGTATAAAGTCTTCTATTTTTCCAATAATAAACAATAAGGGAGCTATATAAGTCAGAATTACATTTGCTCACGTATAACCCACCAATACTAATAATATCTTAACTACACACAAGGAGCCCTGATGGTGCAATGGTTAAGCGCTTAGCTGCTAACCAAAAGGTTGACTGTTCAAACTTACCCAGTGGCTCTGTAGGAGAAAGACCTGGTGATCTGCTTCCGTAAAGATTACAGCCAAGAAAACCCTACGGGGCAGTTTTACTCTGTCACATGGGATTACTATCAGTCAAAATTTACTTCATGGCACCTAACACCAACAACAACCACCACAACCAAACAATCTTCATTCCATCAAGTGAAAGAAGTTCAGGAGTTTGGCAGTGGAAGATTGGTAGGGTGGCTTGGCATTTTTCGGGACTTCTCTATTGCTGTTCTGCCAGCCTTAGCCCGCCACCTTAACAAGCTGCAAAAATCCACTGCTGTCCATTCGACCCTATAGGACAGAGTAGAGCTGCCCCCATAGGGTTTCCAAGACTATAAAGGTTTATGGAAGCAGACTGCCACAGCTTTCTCCCACAGAGAGGTTGGTGGGTTTGAACCACCAACCTTTTGTTTAGCAGCTGAGCACTTTAACCACTGCACCACCAGTGCTCCTTAACAAACTGCAAGGTACTTACAATTATAAATGCTTTAAGAAGCTCACAATTTAGGAGACAGGTACATAGAAATTTAACTATAATGAATAAACAAAATAATATAAATAAAGGATGAAGAAATAAGAGGGATTTTTTTTTCCTTCCTAAGAAAATTTAGGAAGAATAATTAGCATGGGGAGCCCTGGTGGTGAAGAGGTTAAGAGCTACAGCGAGCTATGGTGAGCCACAGCTGCACCAGCCACTCCTTGGAAACCCTATGGAGCAATTCTACTCTATCCTATAGTGTTGCTATGAGTCGAAATTGACTTGACGGCAATGGGTAATTAGCATGAAGCAGGGAAAAAATAATCGTTTGAAGAAAGGAGAATAACACTTTTTTTCACTCCTCTTTTTCTCTTATTTATTTCTTGTAATTAACCAGTTGGTTAACTGTAGTTAACTAGTAGAAAGCCCTGGCGATTCATTCTTCAAAGTGTCATTCCAATCCTTTCCTACTTTCACAGCCCCACTTCCACTGCCCCAGACCTAACCCCTTCTGAACTACTGCCAGATACTTTGAAATGGTGCTCTCCTCCAATTCTTCCTAAAATATTGTCCTCCTCTAGCCATTTTCCATTAAAAACATTCAGGAGTTCTCACCTCCTACAGAACGAATTTGGAGATCTTTAGTCTGGCATCTACAGCCCTTCCTAATCTTTTCAGTGTTTTCTACAAATATTTCTCTCTGCTGCTAGCTAAACTATCCCCTTTGCATCCCTTGGGCTCCCCGCCTCTATGTCTGTGCACATACTCTTCCACCTCATTATAATGCCTTATAAATTCATATTAAGAATTTGCCATGAGACAAGAATAACTGGATGGTGCCTGGCTACCATTATTGAACATTTTGATTAAGGAGTCTATAGAATAATCCTAATCAAAAGGGGGAAAATGTAGAACAGAGTTTCAAACTCCCATGGACTCCAGACTTTCTGGAGCTACTGAGGCTGGATGAACCCTTGAAATGATTGCCCTGAGATAATCTTTTAAACCTTAAACCAAAAATATTCCCCGAAGTCTTCTTAAAATCAAAAAATAATTTCTCTTGCCTCATAAAAAACGTCTGCCTTGAGCATTATGCTTTTTTAAGAACTATCTGTATGGGATCAAATTGACACCAGCAACTCGAAAGATAAGATAGGTACCTTAGGGGCCAGTGAGTTTATGTTAATGGGGGAGGAACAACTCAGAAAAGTAGGGTGAGAATGGTTACCCAACAATGATTACATAAATATAATCAATGTCACTAAATTGTACATGTTGAGATTGTTGAACTGGTGTATATTTTGCTGTGTATATTCTCCACAACAACAAATAATATTTTTTTTAAAAAAGAAAAGAGTGGATCCGTTCCTATGACAACAAAGGCAAGAGCAGCAAAAGATGAAACACATAAATGGGACCTCATAAAAATTAAATACCTTTACTCATCAAAGGACTTATCAACAAAGTTAAAAGACAATCTACAGATTCCTGATGGAGAAATATTGCAGATTAAGGTGAGAGTCCTCTGGAGGCCTCCAGCCTTCCATCACAACAAATCCTCCTTACAGAGTGTGGTGTTCCAGCAGCCCTTTCCTTCAAATTATTGGCATTCCAAATGCCCATTGATAACAAGGAGAGTGACCTTGCCCGGGCCGTTGCACCATCATGGATCACAAAAGGGAAGGGTCAGGGACCTGCGTTCTAAAACATCGGCAGCAAATTGGCAGCTCACAAGCCAAATCTGACTTGCAGATATGAGGTTTTGGTCGGCTTTTTTTTTTTTTTTTTTTCTTTTAATTTGAATTTGTTGCCAGCATTTAAAAACTGAGAGAACAATTGGACCTCTGGTGCTTCTTATAGGATTAAATTCACCTTGGGTCTCTGTAGAAGGAAATACTCCTTTGAAGCCAATCAATTGCAGCCCCCTTTAGATATGAGCACTCTTTCCAATTTCCCAATGATCCAATCTCTCTAGTGCTTTTACATTACCTACCTGAGCCTGCAGGCACTTATATTGGCAACTTCTGTTCAAAAAAAATTTTGGTGTCCCCTACAGGCACATCCTAAGGCTGGAATGTTCTTTTAGAGCTGAAGTGTTGTCCCAGTTTCCTGCCAGCTATGGGACACCCCTCTTCATACTCATTATAGTAGTATTGTTTGGGAGCCCTCTACCTTGGGGATGGGTCCTCACCGCCATAGTAAAGATTAGATATACTAGGTCAAGGGAAGGAGGTACAGAGCACAGAATTGGCCTGCCCCCTGTGTTTACCAAACAAGGGTCATTGTGGAGACTTGGGTCATTTGGAAATTCTCATATCTTATCCTATACCGTAGCTGAAAGCTCGGGGACATCCTCACAGAAGCTCTCAAACTGTCTCAGTAACCAAACAGGGTTATGGACTCAGAGTGGCAACCACCAGGCATCGCTTATTATCACTCCAGAAAAAGCTGACTGGGGCTTCCTAACACTTCTCTCCTGTTTTGCTGAGGCAGATTCCATGATGGAAAATGGCAGTATTATGGACTCAGCTATGATGAAATGTCAGATTCTCTGAGAAACCTCCTGCAATGAAATAATGAGGAATATCTCAGCTAAATGTCTTACACAATTCTCATTAACTACGGCCCTGTTGCCCTCTGTCATTGCAAATCGACTGAGGTGGCCACTACCCGGTTATTGCTAAACATCTCCATTATCTAGTAATTTTTGTTGTTGTTGCTGTTATCTGCCGTTGAGTCAATTCCAGCTCCTAGTGACCCTATAGGACAGGGTAGAACTGCCCCGTAGGGTTTCCCAGGTTTGTGCTCCTGCGAAGTTGCTGCTGGATTTGAACCCTGACCTTTCAGTTAGCAGCCAAGCTCTTAACCACTGCTCCACCAGGGCTCCTTAATTTTCATTAGGAGAAATGAAAATATTTGAGACTTGGTAGTTATTTCCTTTGCTCTTTGCAGTCTTTAAAGGTTTCCAACTTGTGGCTTGTGAACTGCCAATTTGCTACACATGAATATCTCATTTGTGGAGGATCCAGAACTAATGTTGGCTACACCAATCTCTTTGTTTACTTGACTCATTTTCATATGTCAAAATTATTCGCACAATTCATAATATTTTGCCCTGATTTGGTGTAACTGGCTGTGTATAAGAGTACAGAGGCCAAAAAAAAAAAAAAATCTCAATAGCTAACAGTTATGTGGTGCTTAGCATGTGCTAGGGACTGCTATAAGCACTTTAATCCTTTTGACAACTCTAGGAGGTAGGTGCTATTATTTCCCTCATTTCACAGATGAAGAAACTAAGGCACAGAAAGGTGAGGGGACAGGCTTAGGTTCACAAAGCCAGGAAGTGGTGCAGCTGGGATTTGAACTGAGGTAGTTTGGTTTCAGAGTCCACACTCTCAAGCACAATGTGGTTCCTCTCCGTTATAGCGCAGGATGGTTCTGAATGGTGAAGGTGGTCTGTGTCCCAATTCAGCCTCACTTTATGGTATCTCAGGGCCCTGATGGCACAGTGGTTAAGAGCTCAGGCTGCTAACCAAAAGGTAGGCAGCTCGAATTCACCATCTGCTCCTTGGAAACCCTATGGGACAGTTCTATGCTGTCCTATGGGGTCGCTATGAGTCAGAATCAACTCGAAGGCGTTGGGTTTGTTTTGTTTTGTTTTTTTATGTATCTTACTTTCACAAAAATTAACTTTCCGTAAAAGTGGTAATGAGAACAGAGCAATAATAAGAGCATAATAAGAGTGAGTTGACAATGTAGTAGTACCCTCTTAAACATATGCTGCTTACTGTGACTTATTATGAGCTTTAGTACTTTCTTTTTCTTTATTGTTGTACTTTAGATGGAGGTTTACAGAACAAACTGGCTTCTCATTAAACAATTACTACGCATTTTGTTTTGTGACATTGGTTATCAACCCCACAACATGCCAACACTCCTGCTTCTCTACCTTGGGTTCCCTATTACCAGCTTCCCTGTCCTCTCCTGCCTTCTAGTCCTTGCCCCTGGGCTAGTATGCCTCTTTAGTCCCATTTTGTTTTATGGGCCTGTCTAATCTTTGGCTGAAGGGTGAACCTCAGGAGTGACTTCATTATTGAGGTAAAAGGGTGTCAGGGGGCCATACTCTTGGGGTTTTCTCCAGTCTCTGTCAAGTCAGTAAGTCTGGTCTTTTTTGTGAGTTAGAATTTTGTTCTACATTTTTCTCTAGCTCTGTCTGGGACCCTCTGTTGTGATCCCTGTCAGAGCAGTTGGTGGTGGTAGCCAGGTACCATCTAGTTGTGCTGGACTCAGTCTGGTGGAGGCCTTGGTAGTGTATCTGTGGTCCATTAGTCCTTTGGACTAATCTTTCCCCTGTGTCTTTGGTTTTCTTCATTTTCCCTTGCTCCTAAAGGGGTGAGACCAGTGGAGTATCTTAGATGGCCACTCACAAACTTTTAAGACCCCAGACACTACTCACCAAAGTAGAATGTAGAACATTTCCTTTATAAACTATGTTATGCCAATTGAGCTGGATGTTACCTGAGACCATGGTTCCCACAGCCCTCAGCCCAGTAATTCAGTCCCTCAGGGAGTTTCGATGTGTCTATGGAGCTTCCATGACCTTAGAGCTTTAGCACTTTCTTATTAATAACTATACATGAACTCAACAAAAGGCCCCAAGAGGAGGCTGAACTTAAGTGTCACTGCCAGTTACCAAAAAGAATCTTTTCCTTTTGTCCAAATACCCATAAGCTGGGTCAGTCAGCCTAGTGCAGTTTCATGAAAGCTAAGCAATTAGGACAGTGAGTTTAACAAAGAGCAAATCAGTCTTGTGCTAGAGAGGAGAGTCTGAATAGCTTTCCAAAGCTAAGAGGGCTCAGGACTGATATTACAAGCTGGGATCATGAGATCCATTTAAGACAGCAACTTGGGCACAGGTAGATAGTGCTTCCCACTCTATATTCCAACTGAAATAGTCTATAGAACTTAACAGTATGGGGAAAATACAGCAGTATAGAAAAGAGGGAAAGGTGACATCAACATAACATAAGACAAGGAATTTTGGTTAGGTATAGTAAGGATGGAGCCAATCTGAAGGCAGACGTTTTGGGCTGACTCCCAACTGCCGTTCTTGAAAATGTAGCACAGTAGCATAGGATGTAAGGAGAAGAAATTACTGCAATGTACAACTTCATCCTTCCTGATTCTAGGAGTGAGACCTGAAGATTAGAGTAAGCCATAGGCTAGAGAGGGAGCATTCTAACTGAAATAGCTTTGGCATTGGTGGTTTGAAGTATTAGAAATCTTTCTAAGGCAAATCTGGCTTTCCCAAGCAGAAATGCATTGACTGAGATGGCTAATCTATGGTGTTGGGGAGGGCATTTTCACCAGTGTGGTGTACTGCAGCATCAGGAAGGATAGACAGATCATACAACGTATGTGGAGATGGAACACTAGGTCCTCACACAGCAGCTTTAGAACTCCCAGTAAAGAAATGACTCAAAAAATATCAGGTATATTTGAAAAAGAAACAAAAAGAACTTCTAGATGTGAAAAATATAATCTTTAAAATTAAAAATCAAATGAATAGATTTAAAAGCAGATTAGAACTGAAGAGATAACAGTGAACTAGAAAATATAAAATCTAAAAAGCTTCTACACAGAGAATTAAATAAATAGAAAATATTAAGAGACCTGAAGAGATATTGAGAATAGAATGATAAGCTCTATCATGTGTCTAAATAAAGTTCCAGAAGAGAATAGGACAGGGGCAATATTTAAAAATATAAAAGGCTAAGACTTTTCTAGAATTGAAGATAGATATAAATCATCAGATTCAGAAAGCACAAGGAATCACAAGTATGAAAATACAGATGAAAACACAGATTCATTGTTGTCAAACTGTAGACCACCAGAGACAAAGAGATCTTAAAAGTAATTAGAGAGAAAAGAGAAAGCATCCATAATTGGATTATAAAATTGGCAGTAGCAAAAATGGAAGCCAGAAGACAATAGAATGATATTTGAAAAGTGCTGAGAGGATATTATTCTTGAACTAGAATTATGTCTCTTTTAAAATATCATTCAGGAATATAAAGGGCAATATAAAAACATTTTCAGACAAGGAAAATTGAGCGTACCACCAGTGGAGCATCACCAAGGGAACGTCTAACAGATGCCCTACAACAAGGAGCCCTGGTGGCACAACGGTTAAATGCCTGGATGCTACCCAAAAGGTCAGTGGTTCAAACTCACTCAGAGGCTCTGTGGGAGAAATGACCTCGTGATCTGCTCCTGTACAGAATTACAGGCTAAGAAACACTATGGGGGCAGTTCTACTCTGTCATCTAGGACCACTATGAGTTGGAATTGACTAAACAGCACACACAACAAACACAACAGCAAGAAAGAAGATGATCCCAGAGGGGTCTGCCATGTTAGAAGAAATAATAAGCAAAAAAAAAAATATTTATCATATCTAAGTGTTAACCGAATTGACTCAACAGCACACAACAACAACAAGTGTTAACTAAACTTGATTATACAAAGCAATAATGACTATTGTAATTTGGGAGGTTAAGAAAACAAGATGGATTTTAAATGCTTGACAAAACACCTGTAAAGTGGGAAGTGGAGATTGAAATGAAAGTGTACCAAAGTTCTAGTATCATTCAAGAGGTGATTAGAGGTATTGATTAGTTTTAGATTTTGTAAATGTGCATGTTAAATTATTAATGTTGACCAGTGAAAGAATACGAGTTAAGTGTGTAACTTCCAAACTAGTGCAAGGTAAAATAATTGAGTGAAAAACATGATCAAACAAAAGAAGCATAGGAAAAATAAACTAAAAGCAAAAGATGAAATGGTAGTAATAAAAATATATGAGTATGTTCATACAATGTAATACTACTAAGCAATGAAAATGATGAACTTCTGATACATGTAGTAATGGGTATGAATCTCAAAAACCTTATGTTGAGCATTTAAAGAAGCCAGACACAAAGAGACACAAATTATCTAATTTATATAAAGTTCAAAAATACAGGATAGAAATCAGAATAGTGCTTGTCTTTGTGAAGGAGGGAAATTGGCTGGAAAGGGGCATAAAAGAAATTTTAGAGTAACTGATACGATCTGTATCTTGATTTTGTGTTGATTGCAGAAGTGTATATATTTTTTCAAAGCTCATACAGCCTGTACATTTCCCTTAATGTAATTATACCTCAATATGTATGGGTATGTATTATCACAATAAATATAAATGTACAAAACTAGATAGTTTAAAAACAGAGATTGCCAGATTGAATAGAAAAACAAAATCTAGTTTGATGATATCAACAAGAGATATGTCTAAAACAAAAGAACACAAAAATGTTCAAAGGGAAAAAATGGATAAAGATACATTAAGCAAGTACTAATAATAACGATTTTTAAAGATCATAACCCTAAACTAGATTAATATCCCTAAAAATACTCTTAGGGAAAAACGATTCACTATGTAATGATAAAAGCTAAAATTCCCAGAAAGTTTTAAAAATTCTAATCAAGTATCCAAATAATATTAAGCCCTCAAAATATATAAAGTGAAAGCTGATAGAATTACAAGGAAAAATTTAAAAATTCACAGTCACATTGGGAGATTTTATATCTTAATAAAGATACAGAAAATTTTAACAACATAATTTAAAATATTGAGCTAATGGGTATATATAGAATGTTGCAACAGAGCCTACGCATTCTTCTTGAGCATGCATTTGTGAAATTTGCCATGTAGAATATCATAAATGACCACATATCAACAAATTTAAGAAACAGACCACATTCTCTGACCACCATGTAACTGGCAGAAACCAGTTACAAAAAGATAAGTTAGAAGAACTTGTATGTTTGGAAATTTAAAGTTTACTTCTGAATAACTAGTGGGTCAAATAAGTATTAAGGTGAAAATTTACAATACTGACAAAAGAACAATAATAAAAGCATTTCATACTAAAACTTGTGAGATGATATTAGAAGGCAATTTATGGCTGTGCATTTTTATACTAAGGAAAAAGAATGTTTCCTTCTCTCTCTCTCTAGCTCTTGCTATAGCTTAACATCATTAGGCATCTGGGAAATGCAAAGTGAAACTATAATGAGATATCACAACACATCTTTGACAATGACTAAAATTAAAAAGACTGCTAATACCAAGTGTTGGTGAAGATATGGAGAAATTAGAAATCTCAAACATTGCTGGTGTTTTCCAAAGTGTTTGTAAAATGATGTAATTACTCTAGAAAAGTAATTTCCACTTTCTTATAAAGTTAAACATATGTTTAACATTTGGCTCAGAAATTCTATTTCTTGGATTTACCCAAGAGAAACAAAAACCTGCATCCACAAAATAATCTGTGTGTAAAAGTTTATAAGAGCTTTATTCATAATATCCCCAAACTGGAAACAACCCAAATATCCACTGACATGTGAATGAAACAATTTGTAACCCATAATTCATACAATGGAATACTAAGCAGTAATAAAAAAGGAAGAAACTACTGATACATGTAACAACATGAATAAAGCTCGAAAACATCATAATGAGCAAGAGAAGCCAGACACAGAAGAGAATGTATTATATGGCTCCATTCATATTAAATTTTAGAAAAGGCAAACTTATTTATATTGACAGAAGGTAGATTAGTCAGTTCCCCAGGCCAAGACAGGAGGGTGTTGGTGGGATGGGGGGAGGGTTGATGCAAAGGAGCATGAGGGAATTTTGGCATATTGGAAATGACCTGTATCTTAATTATGGTGGTAGTTACACATTTGTCAAAACTCACTGAAAAGTAGAATTGGTGATTTTGTTGTATGCAATTTATACCTTTATGAAGTTGTTTAAGATTTAAAAAAAAGAATGAGTGAAATAATGATCTATACATTCAGTGTAAGAAAACAGAAAGAAGAAAATTGTATAGAGTAGAAATTAATAAATAAAAAATAAAGAATCAGAAAACCTGAAAAGACTTGTAACCAATTAAAAAAATTTAATCAGGTCTCTTCCACAAATGGTGCTGGCAAAACTGGATTCCACATGCAGAAAAATGAAACAAGATCCATACCTCACACCATACATAAAAAGTAATTCAAAATGGATCAAAGATCTAAATGGTAAATATAAAACCATAAATTTCTTGGAAGAAAATATAGGAGCAAAGCTTTTGGACCTAATTTTCCTCAATGATAGATTACTAAATACAACATAGAATGAATGAGCAACAGAAAACAAAATACATTGAAACCTGTGAGAGCTGGAACTCAATGGGTCTGCCTTGTTTTTCTGGGTCTCGCAAGTTTTCCTCCATTGATAAAGTGCAGTCTTACCACTTTTCTATTGTTCATTTTAATGGAAAACGTTTGAGTTTTCCTCCTCTGACAGGTTTCTGGCTTACAGGTGCCAGCTTTCACAAGTTTTACTGTAGATAACTGGGACCTCATAAGAGGTAAATACCTACGTTCAAGAAAAGTCTTTCAAAAGAGTACAGAGACAGCCTACAGACTGGGAAAAAACAATGGAAATGACATAACTGAGAAAGATCTAATACCTAAAATATACAGAAAACTTCTACAACTTAGCAACAAAAAGACAAATAACCCAATCAAAAGGTGTGCAAAGGACATGAATAGATACTTCACCAAAGAGGATATTCAAATGGCCAACAGACACATGAAAAGATGCTCAATGTCATTAGCCATCAGAGAAATACAAATCAAAACCACAATGAGATTCCATTTCACTCCCAATAGGATGGGAAAGATAAAAAAGGAAAATAACAAGTGTTGGAGGGGAAGTGGAGAAATTGGAACACTCATCCATTTCTGGTGGGAATGCCAAATGGTACAGCCATTGTGAAAAAACAGTCTGGTGGTTCCTCAAAAACTAGCAGTAGAGCTGCCATATGTCCCAGCAATTCCACTCCTAGATATATACCCTACGGGTCCAGTAGAAGTGACACAAACAGACATGCACACCTGTGTCCATCGCAGCACTATTCACAATAGCCAAAGATGGAAACAACCTAAGCGCCCATCAGCAGATGAACAGATAAGTAAAATGTGGTACATAAGTACAATGGAATATCACTCAGCAGTAAAGACAAATGAGTTCCCATAACATCTTGGAACATGGATGAACCTGGAGGACATTATGTTGAGTAAAATAAGCCAATCACAAATAAAACAAATATTATATGTTCTCACTTTTATGAAATGACATGAACAGGCAAATAAACTAATGTTCATTAGTGATTACCAGGGATGGGGGGAGATGGAGATTAATTTTCTAGATAGTAGGCACTTGTTATTTTTGGTGATGGGAAAGGTAACACTGAATGAGACTGAAGTGTGCATAGCTTGATGAAGGTAAACGATGTCACTAAAACTACACAAGAAAAAAGGACCTTTTGGTAATTGGTATGGCATAGATGGAGCCCTGGTGGCACAGTGGTTAAGAGCTCGGCTGCTCACCAAAAGGTCAGCAGTTTAAACCCATCAGCTGCTCCTTAGAAACACTGTGGGGCAGTTCTACTCTGTCCTACAGGGTCACTATAGTTGGAATAGACTCGACAGCAACAGGTTAGGTTTGGGTTATCTAGATGTATGCATACGTATATGCATGTATGTGACTGTATGGTTATATTCATATATATAATAAAGCACATGGGGGACACAGTTACGGATACTTATTAGATGTAACCAAACACCTCTCAGGATTGGATTTCTACATTTGAGGGATTAGGTCCATAGTCTCATGGGATATCTTGGTGAATTGGCATAATATAGTTCATAAAGTTTGTGTTCTACATCCTAGTTTGGTGAGTAGTGTCTGAGGTCTTAAAAGCTTGAGAGCTGCTGTCTAAGATTTAACTATTGGTCTCTACTCATCCAGAACAAACGAGAAAGAAGGAAACAAAAGACTCAAAGAAGAAACTAGTCTACAGGACTAATAGTCTACACAAACCATGACCTCATCTACCCTGATACCAGAACTAGATGATTCCCAGCTACTACTACCACCAACTGTTCTGATCAGGGCCACAATAGATCAGGGCCCTAATAGAATGGGAGAAAAATGTGGAACAAAACCTCAAATTCCTAAAAAAAACAAAAAACACAGACTTACCAGACCATTGGGACTGGAGGACTCCCCAAGACTATTGCCCTGAGATATTCTTTAAATCTTGAAGTGAAACTAGCCTCTGAGGTCACCTTTTAGCTAAATAACTGATTGGCTCACAAAATAAAGAATATCACAGGTGAGTACTGTGCTCCTTTAAAAAATCATCTATATGAGACCAAACAGTCAACAATTACTTTAAAACAAAGCTGAGAATGTAAAGGGGCAGGGAAACTAGATTAATGGAAACGGAACAACTAGAACAGAAATATTGAGCGTGTTCATGCATTGTGAAGAATGTAACCAATGTCACTAAACAACTGGTGTAGAAATTGTTAAATTCACTGAAAGCACAATAAAATCTTATTTAAAAAAAAATGAAATTAGTATTTAAATATCTACCTTCTCACTAAACCCATATACTAAAAATCAGTCCTAGATGTTTTTAGAGGAGCCCCGGTGGCACAACTGTTAAGTCCTCGGTTGCTAACTGAAAAGTTGGTGGGTTGAACCTACCCAGTGGCTCCGCGAGAGACAGATCTGGCAATCTGCTTCCATAAAGACTAAAGCGTAGAAAATCCTTTGAGGCAGTTCTGCTCTGTCACATGGCGTCAATATAAGTCAAAATCAACTCGACAGCACCTAACAGCAACAACAAGATGTTCTTAACTGGAAAGTTCTAAAATATAGCCAATGATCACAAAATTTGATCACAAAATGTTCCTAGAGAATAATAAAAATATAAAGCATACTCCCAAACTCCCTTAAAGATTAAAGTTGTTTAGACTTCCGGGCAACATGGCGCTATAGTCAGAAGCACCACACCATCCCTCTGCAGCAAAGATCAGAAAAAGTAAGTCAAACAGAGTCATATGTCAATCCTGAAACCCTAAGCATCAAATGAAGAGATAAAGAACTCAGCCAAGCACTGAATGGAATAAGAAACTGACTGAGAATGGAGAGTGAGGAGCGGTACATGCAGAGGTCCCCTATCAGCTACCGCAGCACTGATCCACCATCTTGGACTCCTATCAGAGATCAGCAAACAGGGGGTATGAGAAAGCAGCTTCACGGAGCTTCCAGCAGGAGACAGAACAACAGGTAACCAGAGATATAGGCTTTCACAACCCCCAACCTTCTTCCCTCCTACTTAGCCTCCTCTGCTTCCTGCAGCCACAGTCTCTTGGCCAGGAAGCACCAGCTTCACCTCGGTGTCACTTGGATTCCACCCACCTGCACCGGCCAGCTTCCTGAATGCCTTTTGTTGGCTGCTGGTGTTGCTTTTTTCCGCTTCTTTAGATTTCTTCCTTACCTCTCACTACCTCGCCCTCCTTTCTCTCAAATACCTGGCTCCGTGTGCCATCTTTACTTCTTCCTGAAAGGCTGCGAAACGTCGCTCCACTGTGAAACTGCTTCCCAGCCCATGCCACCACGCTGATGGGACCCCCGGGCTTTTTGTTTGTTTGTTTGCTCTGATTTGTTCTGTTTTGATTTGTTTGTTTGTTTCCTTTTTCTTTTCTCGGCTTGGGAGCCCCTTCTAGCCAGGCAGAACTGCGCAGCTTGGAAGCTACCCCCTTACTCTGCGCAGATGCACAGGGACATCCCTGGGGGCATTTCTTTTTTCTTGTTTTTCTTTTTTTTTTGTTTTGTTTTGGTTTTTGGGTTTTTTGTTTGTTTGTTTGTTTACTTTGTTTTCTTCTCTCTCTTATTCCTTTGGTCTTTCCTCATTTCCAGTTTCTCGATTTATTCATTTTTTCATTTACCCTTTTTATTTTTTTCATTTTTGTTTTTCCCCATTTCTCAGTCTCTCATCTCTCCACTCCAATAGCAAGCTACCTTAGCACTCTTTTTTGTTTGTGTGTATGTTTTTGGCTCCTGTTTCTCTCTCCTCTCTCTCACCTTTCCCATGCCCATCTTAGCTCCACACATCACAATCTACCCCCTCCTTCCTGCCTACCTGCACTGTACGCTGAACATCATACTCCCAAGCAGCACAGGCACAGCTGGAACCTGCCCTGCACTGATTCCCGGTCCGCACTGTCAGCCCTAGTACCTGCCACAAACAACCCATCCCAGCAACTCCCCTTCAGCTGGACCTGCCCTGCTGTACCATACCTGAGTGACTGACCCTGCCCTTTGGAGAAAGAGGTGAAAAACATCGTGCCCACAGAGAAGCAAACAACAAAGAATGCACAGCCTGCCTGCTTAGACTTAACCAAATAAAATAAAAAAGCAGGACAAAACAAACAAATCTACAATCAATAAATGAGGAAAATAACGACTGAATGCCCCGAAGACAGCAGACAATATCAAAACATTTAAAAAACAGGACAGGATGGTTCCAGTAGGCATCCGAAATAAAACACCAGATGACCTTCCAGTAGAAGAAAAGGCACTAAACCTAACTGATAGGGAATTCAGATCTCTAACATTCAGAATTATCTGAGAGTTGAAGCAAAAAACAGACAAAAATGAGGAAAAAATAGACAAATTCATGGAAAAGGCAGATAAATTCATGGAAAATACACACAAAAAAATGGAAGAATTCAAGAAAATAATACAGGAACAAAATGCTAAAATAAATCCACAACTAGAAATCATATAAAAACAACAATTAGAAATCCAAAAGATACACAACAAGATTTCAGAAATGGACAGTGTCATAGAAGGGCTAAGGAGCAGGTTTGAAATGATGGAAGATAGGATCAGCGAAATTGAAGACAAACACTTGGCTACAACTCTGTTTGAGGAAAAATCTGAAAAAAGAACACAGAAAAATGAAAAGACCCTGAGAATTATGTGGGATACAATCAAAAGCAAAAATTTTCCAGTGATCAGAGTTCCAGAACAGGGGGAGAAAACAGAAAACACAAAGAGGATCACTGAAGAATTGCTGACAGAAAACTTCCCCAATATCATGAAAGATGAAAAGCTGACCATCCAAGAAGCTCAATGAACCACATATAGGGTAGACTCCAAAAGAAAATCACCAAGGCATATCATAATCACACTCGCTAAAACCAAAGAC
>NW_004444039.1:10381958-10397279 GCF_000243295.1 Trichechus manatus latirostris | reverse complement strand
CTGGCATAACACAGTTTATAAAGACAATGTTCTACTTCTACTTTGGTGAGTAGCATCTGGGGTCTTAAAAGCCTGTGAGCAGCCATCTAAGATACTCCATTGGTCTCAGCCATTTGGGAGCAAGGGAGAATGAACAGAACAAGATACAAGGAAAAGATTAGTCCAAAGGACTAATGGACCTCAGCTACCACAGCCTCCACCAGACTGAATCCAGTACAGCTAGATGGTGCCCTGCTGTCACCAGTGACTGCTCTGACTGGGATCACAATAGAGGGTCCTGGACAGAGCTGGAAAAGGATGTAAAACAAAATTCCAACTCACAAAAAAAAGATCAGATTTACTGGCCTGACCAGAGAAACCCTGAGAGAATGGCCCCCGGACACCTTTTTAGCTCAGTGGTGAAGTCACTCCCAAAGTTCACCGTTCAGCCAGGGATTGTACACCCCATAAAACAAAACGGGACTAATGAGGCACAGCAGTCCAGGGACAAGGACTAGAAAGCAGGAGGGGACAGGAAAGCTGGGGATAGGGAACCCAAGGTTGAGAAGGGACAGTGTTGACATGTCGTGGTGTTGTTAACCATTATCATAGGGCAATATGTGTACTAACTGTTTAATGAGAAACTATTTGTTTTGCAAACCTTCATCTAAGGTACAAAAAAAAAGAGTTATCTATGTGAGATCAAATTGACAACAGCAACTCAAAAGGTTTGATGAGAAGCCTAGGGGACAGTGAGTTGAAGATAATGGTGATGGAATAATTTGGAAAAGGATAGTGGGAATAGCAGCACAACTGAAAGAATGTAATCGATGTCACTGAATTGTACATGTAGAAACTTCTGAAATGGTGTGACTTTGGCTATGTATATTTTCACCAAAAAAAGGTCCTCCAAGGTCAAGAAGGGAGAGTGTTGACAGGTGTTGGGGTTGTTAACCGATGTCATAAAACAATATGTGTACTGACTGTTTAATGAGACACTATTTGTTCTATAAATCTTCATCTAAAGTACAAGAAAAAAATTTAAATAAAAAAATTAAAGTTGTTTAAATTAGGCAATGATGGTATAAGTATGGAAAATTATAGGACAATTTCTCATATGAACATAGATGCTAAAATCAACAGATTATTGAAAGGCAAAATCCAGCAGTGCATTAAGTAGACTGTATATAATTTGTGCCTTTTGTCTTTTGATTTACCTGAGGTTCTCATGGATGGCCTAATATTAAAAAAATATTAATATAACTCACCATTCACTCCATTAACAAATTTAAGGAGAGATACTTCTTGGCAGATGCTATAAAAGTATTTGATAAAATTCAATACACATTCAAATATACCCTAGGTAACTAGAAGTAGAAAGGGGCATCTTTTTTTGATAAGGGAATTTATATATATCATACTTCATGGTAAAAGTTAGGAGTATTTTCTTTAAATCAGGAATTATTACAGAGAGCCTGATACCACAGTTTAACCTTTTCTTGGATATCCCAGTCAGTGTAGTTAGTCAAGAAAAAGAAAAAAGATACAAGAAATAGTGAGGAAGAAACAAAGTTGTCATTATTGATAGTGAATACGATTATCTCCATGGAAAAATTCAGGAGAATGTACAGAAAAAACATTAGAGCAAATGATAGAGTTCAGCAAAGTTGCCATATATATAGAAGATTGACTGACACTCACAAAAATCAATATATAAGACCAGCAAACTATCAGAAAAATATAATTTTATTAAGACAATAAACTTTACACAGTGCTATCTATCCAGCCTACCATCCGTCTGTCAGTTTGTTGTACTGTTGAGGCTTGCGTGTTGCTGTGAGGCTGGAAGCGATGACACTGGTAATTCAAATACCAGCAGGGTTACTCATGGTGAACAGATTTCAGTGCAGCTTTCAGACTGAGAAAGAGAAGGAAAAAAGGCCTGGTGATCTACTTCCACAAAGTAGCCAGTGAACACCCTGTGGATCACAGAATATTGTCTGAGACTTCAACTCGCTTACTTTGGACACATCATCAGGAGGGACCAATTGCTGCAGAAGGACATTCTATTTGGTGAAGTTAATGCCAAGGAAGGCAAAGGAAACCTTTAATGAGATGAACTGTATGGCTACAACCATGGACTTGGACACACCGACATTGGTAAAGTTGGTGCAGGACTGGGCAATGTTTAGTTCTGTTGTACATGGGGCCAACATGAGTCAGAGCTGACTCGCCGAGTTGGGAAATATGTTAATACAGTATAGCCGCCGCTAACGTGACTTAGAACTGCCTTTCATACTGGAGATGAGATTAAAGAGTTTTGCTACGAGTTTTTGAAGAAGTGCAACTCCAATGATGCCGTGGTAAGTACTTTTGGGAAGGAAAAGAGCATGAAGTACAGATTCTTTCTCCTATCTTCCTCAACTCTGACACTGAGTGCTGGTTTACCCTGGGTCAGTTTCTCTTCTCCAAAAGACAGAAAACAGGGAAGGGTTCTCATTACTGGATGCTGGCTCTGAGTCTTCAGCTTATGAGTAAATGAGCCAGTACAATTTACCTAGGAGGTTTGTAATGATTATTTCATGTTTTAAATTCAATGCTAATTTTTCTGCAAATGCGGCATTCAGAGCAAAAGAAAGAACTCAGCTGTCTGTACAAACATATGGAAATCAATGATAAATGGACAGAGACTGCACAGTATATTTATTAACCAAGCTTGTATAAATCATGATTTTTCAACCATTTATTAAACTAATAGGATTGTTTTGGGAACATCAAAGAATTCTTTATTAAGTAAATAATCATGTTTATCCACTTAGTTATGAGGAAAAGCAAATCATTCACACTGCATTTATGATGCCTCATCAGATTTCATTTCTCTTAAATGTCAGCTGTTGATAATTTTTACCAAACAACCTGGGGAAAATATCCAAATTTCTATAGGCTTCAGCCAGCTCTCCAGTCCAAGAAAAATAGTGCTGCTTGCTCCTCAGATTTTCATTTTTGTTCGTCTCCAAATGGGTAAACTCACCCATGAGGCTTAAAATGGCCTTCTCAATTGTTGTTACTGCCTTTGGTGGACTCCGACTCATGGCAACCTTACGTACAACAGGATAAAATGTTCCCTGGTCCTGTGTCATCCTCCCATCGCTGGGATGTTTGAGTCCATCATTTCGACTATTGTGCCAGTCCATCTCATTGAGGCCTCCACCACCCTTGCTGGCCCTCTACTTCACCAAACTCAATGGCCCCCTCCAGCGATTGATCCCTCCTGATGAGGTATCCAAAGCAAGCGGGCTTTCCCAATACTGAACTCAAGTTTGGGTAGTTGGCCTTCGTCTCATCTCTTTCTTGAATCATTCGATGCCAGTCTCTATTATCTGACCACCTGGGCACAGCTCAGAGGTCTGCTCTGTTGATTGGGCATGAGCCAGATCCCCTTAGCACTGGGGAAATTTTCTCTCTTTCTACTCTTGTTCTCCATTACACACCCAGCCTGTGTGTGTCCAGAGTGCACTGACTTCTCCCAGTGCTCATCTGAAGAAAACACAATTAGGGGGTTAAATCTGCTGCCTGACAGGGATGTACTCAAGTATTTGCTATTTTGATTTGTGATATCAATATGGTCCTGAAAATTTTTTTTTAATAAATCAGAATTTTATAAATCAAAATGTATTTTGGCCATATTTAGCATGTACTAGGGAGTTTCATATTGCATTCATTTAGTAAATAGTTATTGATTCTTACAAGGCAAATCACTGGGCTAGGCATAGTGGGAAATATGAAGGTTTATTGATTTATTCAATAAACATTAACTGAGTATTAGCTCTGGGCCAGGTACTGTTTAAGACATTGGGGATACAGAGGTGAACAAGAAACACAAAACTTCCGATCTCAGGGAGCTGATGTTCTAGTAGGAAACACAGATAATAAACAAGTAAACAAGCAAATAAAAATGATCATCAGGTAGCGGCAAGTGCTATAAAGAAAAGGGAACAGAATAATTTGAGAGCGATAGCAGTGAGAAGCACACTAATTTAGACAGAGTGGTCAATGAATCTGGACGGTAGCATTGATGATGAGAAGAGTAGGGTACATTCCTTCTGGAAGAGTTTACAGTCAAGAGAGATTCTAAAACTGCACTCAATTTAGTATGTAACCCCAAACACATGTCTACAAATTTTATAACATTACACAACAATACACAACTCAAAGAAGACAATAAATTTCAGTGAGTCCAAGGAGCCCTGGTGGTGCAATGGTTAAGCACTTGGCCGCTAACCAAAAGTTCAGTGGTTCAAACCCACCAGTGGCTCTAGAGGAAAGAAGACCTGGTGATCTGCTCCCGTAAAGATTTAAAAAAAAAAAAAAAAACCCATTGACATTGAGTCAATTCCGATTCACAGTGACTGTCTTGGATTGAATTGTGTCCTCCAAAAATATCTGTCAACTTGGTTAGGTCATGATTCTCAGTATTGTGTGATTGTCTACCATTTTGTAATCTGATGTGATTTCCCTATGTTTTGTAAATCCTATCACTATGATGTAATAAAATGGATTAGTGGCAGTTATATTGATGAGTTCTACAATATTAGATAGTGTCTTAAGTCAATATCTTTTGAGATATAAAAGAGAGAAGTGAGCAGAGAGACTGGGGGACCTCATATCACCAAGAAAGCAGTACTGGGAGCAGAGCATGTCCTTTGGACCTAAGGTTCCTGCTCTGAGATGCTCCCAGACCAAGGGAAGACTGACGTATCACAAGGACCTTCCTCCAGAGTCGACAGAGAAAGCCTTCCCCTGGAGCTGGGGCCTAAATTCGGACTGTACTATAAGAGAATAAACTTCTCTTTGTTAAAGCCATCCACTTGTGATATTTCTGTTATAGCAGCACTAGATGACTAAGACAGTGTCTCTATAAGACAGAGTAGAACTGCCCCATACGGTTTCCAAGGCTGTAAATCTTTGCAGTAGCAGACTGCCAGATCTTTCCCTCCTAGGAAACCCTGTGGGGGCAGTTCTACTCTGTCATACACAGTCGACTACACAACAGCAACAACATAGTGATACAAATAAATGATCGAATGAATAAATAAACGCAGGAGAAGGGACAGACCTTCCTTAGAGAAGAATTCCAAATACTATATGTAGATGCTCCACTCTTCAGAAGGGGAAGCTTAATTCTCCTACTCTTGAGTGTTGGCTAGACTTAGTGATTTGCTTCCAAAGAATAGAGTATGGAAAGAGAAAAACAGAAACATCACATTGGAGAAACCTGGCAAACACTACCTTACCCAAGTGATCAAGTTTAACAACACCAGTGATAAGTCATGTTGCTATCAAGTACCCTTGGATATTTGATCACTATGGTATTCTTCCCCAAAACCATTCTAATCATGAGAAAACCCAAATTGAGAAACATTCTACAAAATAGCTGATCAGTACTCTTCAAAACTGTCAGGGTCATGCAAAGGAAGGAATGACCATCACAGATTGGAGGAGACCAAGGGGACATGATAAATAAATGCAATGTGGAAACCTGGATTGGATCCTGGAACAGGAAAAAAAGCATTAGTGGAAAAACTGGTGAAACCCAAATAAAGTCTGTATTTAGTTTAATAGTGTTGTACCAATTTTAATTTCTTAGTTTTGACAAATTGCCATGGTTATGTAAGATGTTAACATTAGGGGAAGCTGTGTGAAGGGTATATAAGGACTCTCTGGACTCTGTTTGCCACTCTTCTGTGAATCTAAAATTCTTTCAAAATAAAAAGCTTACAGGAAAAAAAGTGCACACATAAGGTGCTCCAGGATTTCAGAGGAATGAAAGGTTGTTTTCTTTGAGGCTATCAGGGAAGATTTCAGGGAGAAGATGGCATTTGAGCTTGTTACAAACAAAAGATGAATCAGATTTCAAAAGAAAATGAGAAAAAGGTATTCTAGATTGAGAAAACGACTTGTAAAGAAAGAAGAATATTTGGGACATAGTAATTACTCCATTTTTATTATCTGAATTTTTACAACGCTTAGTTATAACTTCCTCGCTTAGTCACTTTTAAATTACTTCTCCTACTATCACATTTGGAGCCCTAGTGGCACAGTGGTTAAGTGATAGGGCTGCTAACCCAAAGGCTGGCAGTTGGAATCCACCAGCCACTCCTTGGAAACCCTATGGGGCAGTTATACTCTGTCTTATAGGGTCGCTATGAGTCGGAATTGATTTGATGGCAATGGGTTTAATGGATCCTATCACATTTTGCTATTATTCCCTTAATAGGCTGAGCTTCTTGAGGGTAGGAGTTACACCTTATTAATATCTATCATGGTGTCTTCTGCAGAGTAGGTCCTCAAATTTTGCTTAATGAATCAATGGAAGGAGCAAAATATAAGGTAGGTTCAGGACTCGAGTGTTAATACAAAGAATGCCACTTAATTTGGAATGCAGAAGGGAATCACTAGAGGATGTTGAGCAGAAGAGTGACATGATCAGATCTGAGCTTCAGAAAGATTCATTTCATGGCATTGCAAATTTTGGACTGCGTGGGAAGAGATACTGGTTAGTAGCAGGAAAACCATACACCAGACTTACTGCAACAGTGCTGGCTAGACCTAGGTGGCACAAATGATTCAAACCTACCCAGCAGCACTGCGGAAGAAAAGGCCTGGTGATCCACTTCTGTAAATGTTACAGCTAAGAAAACCCTATAAAGCAGTTCTACTCTGTAACACATGCGGTCGCCATGAGTTGGAATTGACTCTATGGCACAAGACAATGACAACAACAGACCTATTAGATGGAGAGAGACTTGGAAGAAAGAGACTGTGCAGTGAAGAATCCACTCATACTGTCTTCTGACCTCCTGTAGCACTCCTTTTCTGTGTCTAAATCATTACTAAGTATCCATTGGGTGCATTGTACTGAGATGAGCCCTATGAATACATAAGAGAACAGTCAGTAAAACATGAATGTATCTGGAGTAGGCACATAGTCATTCATTCAATGGTTTGCTACCTTGGGTGATTTGTCTTATATGTAAGTTAGGGTGAGGAATACTAGATGCTATAACAACCAAAAGGTTGGAGGTTTGAGTCTACCCAGAAGTGCCTAAGAAGAAAGGCCTAGTGATCTACTTCCAAAAATTCAGCTATCGAAAACACTGTGGAGCACAGTTCTTCAAACTCACATTCCAGGTCACCACTGGTCAAAGATGAGTGTGGGCAGCAGCTTACTCTAGCTGGTCATTAAGGAGCACAGTGACTCCACCCCTGACTTAGGCTGTGTTCTCTAGAGAAGCAAAATCAGTGAAGTGTATATATACACAGATGATAGATATATAGAGAGATTTATCTCAAGGAAATGGCTTATGTGGCAAGTCCCAAGTCCTTGGGTCAGGTGTAAGGCTGGAGGCTTCTCCTGACTTACATAGCTGCATAGCTGCAGGGACTGACAAATCCAAGATCAGCAGATCAGACAACAAGCCACTGTCTCATGGGCTGCAGAGGTTGAAGAATCCAAGATTGGCAGATAAGTTGGCAAGTTACTGGCTTACAGGCTGCAGAGGCTAATGAATCTCAAGATCGACAGGCAACATAGCAAGTGCTGGCCCAAATCTCAAGAACTGGGTGTCAGATAATGATGAGCCAGATGCACAATCCAGAGCAAGCAAGCAAGCTTTCACAGAATATCCATATATATATATATTGGAAGCAGGCCACAGTCCTGAGGAAACTCCCTTACAGCTGACTGGCTGATCACATCAGATCACATCATGGAAGATGACTACATCATTACATAACTGCCAAATTACATCATTACATAACTGCCTAACTACATCATTACATAACTGCCAAACCACTGAGAATCATGGCCCAGACAAGGAAAGACACAATTTTAACCATCACAACCCCCTTCTATGTCCCACAATCATCAACTAAGAAAGAGAAAAAGTAAGGAGATTACAAAGCTGCTCTTCACCATCTCAGCCTAGAAGTGACACATATTGTATCATCTCACATTCATTGCCAAGAACTAGTTATATGGTCTATGTGGTCAATGTTATAGATTGAATTGTGTCCCCCAAAAATATGTGTCACCTTGGCTAGGCCATGATTCCCAGTATTGTGTGGTTGTCCTCCATTTTGTGATCTGATGTAATTTTCCTGTGTGTTGTAAATCCTAATCTCTGCCTGTGGTTAATGATGCAAGATTAGGTTATGTTAAAGAGGATTAGGGTGGGATGCAACACCCTTACTCTGGTCATAGCCCTGATCCTATGTAAGGGGAGTTTCCCTGGGGTGTGGCCTGCATCACGTTTTATTTTACAAGAGATAAAAGGAGAGAGAAGGGAGCAGAGAGATAGGGACCTCATGCCATCAAGAAAGAAGTGCTGGGAGTGGAGTGTGTCCTTTGGATCCAGGATTTCTGCTCTGAGAAGCTCCTAGACCCAGGGTAAGATTGATGACAAGGGCCTTCCCCCAGAATTGACAGAGAGAGAAAGCTTTCCCTGGGAGCTTGCGCCCTGAGTTTGAACTTCTAGCATCCCAGACTGTGAGAGAATAAATTTCTGTTTGTTAAAGCCTTCCAATTGTAGAATTTCTGTTACAGCAACACTAGATGACTAAGATAATGGTCATACTAAAACCCAAGGGGGATGAGAAATTAAGTGTAGCAGTACACCCAGGAAAAAGCAGAAAACACAAGCATCAGTGAGTCCCAGCAGTCTACCATAGTTTTAGTTTTTTTCTTTGAATACGTTGTTATTTTGTTGTTATTGTTTTTTGTTTTGTTTTGTTTTGTTTTGTTTTGCATATGTAGGATCCTAGCCTTGTTGGTGCAGTTGGTAAGAGCTACAACTGCTAACCAAAAGGTCAGCAGTTCAAATCCACCAGCCACTCCTTGGAAACCCTATGGGGCAGTTCTACTCTGTCCTATAGGGTAGCTATGAGTTGGAATCAACTCAAAGGCAATGGATTTGGGTTTTTTCGTTTCAACTATGCTATAAGCTCTTTGAGAGCAAGGACTGGACTCCGTACTTCTTTGAATTTGCTACAGGCACTTATATGTTAGCTGGCCTCCAAGATGGTTCTGAATGTCCCCACCTCCCGTGTTTATACTCTTGTGCAGTCCTCTCCCATGCTGAATAGGCCTGACCTGTACAACCAGTAGAATACTGAAGAAAATCTAGGCCATAAAAATCACGTGGCTTCTGCCTTACACTGTCTCGGATCACATGTTCAGGGAGAAGCCAGGGGTGGGTGCCATGTCATACAGACACATAAGTGACCCTATGAAGTGGTCCATCTGGCAAGGAACTGAGGCCTCCTGCCAACAACCAGCACTGACTTGCCAAGCATGGGAATAAGCCACTTTGAAGTGGATCCTATATTCCCAGTCAAAATTTCAGAGGCCTGCTGTCCTAGCAAAGGAGCCCTGGTGGTGCAATGGTTAAGCATTTGGCCGCTAACTGAAAGGTTGGAGTTTGAACTCACCCAGAAGATCTGTGGGAGAAAAGGTTTGGCAATCTGCTCCAGTAAAGATTACAGCCTAGAAAACCTTATGGGGCAGTTCTACTCTGTCACATGGTGTCACTCTGAGTTGGGATTAACTCGAGGGCCCCAAACAACACAACAGCTGTCCGAGCCAGCACCTCGACTGTAACCGCATGAGACCCTGAGCCAGAACCACCCTGCTAAGCTGCTGTCATATTCCTGACCCACCGAAACTAAATGAGATTAAAATGTTTATTGTTTGAAACCTCTATGTTTTGGAGTAATTTGTTACACAGCCATAAATAACTAACACACTACCATATAGTATGTTTGTTGATGATCATAAAATCTGACTTATTAATCAGTAGGTCTTCCTAAAGCCATGTTAAAAAGGATTCCAAAGCCACACAAAAATGACTTCTTGTCAGGTGTGTTACTTTCCTTTAATGCCTATTATTGAGGGGTGATGGCGCAATCATCTGCTCATTTAGAATATCTGATTTTTGTTTTTCACGACTGACCTCTTCAGCTGCCATCTATGTTTCTGCCTTGCCAACTCTTATTTTCCAGCATTTCTTCTCTTTGAGGTTTTGATCACTTTCCTTCATAACTCTGTATTCATATACATAATCCTTCCATTCATGAGGTCTTTTCTTTCTAGAAGCTCTACTGATGGCATTCTGGATTCACAATCTCTTGCTTAGTGCTATACACCTAGGAAGCACTCAATACATGCTTACTGGTTATCTGTGATGAATATGGATTTAACTAATTCACTCTGGGAAAATTCCAGGTAAATATTAGTAATTTGGTTTATAGGTATGAAAACTGAGGTGTATTGTAGTGGGGGTCCTTATGTTTTTATTACATTTTAGAGTCGTCAAAGCACTTTTATTATACGATTCTCATTCATTCATTCATCAAATACACCTTATTTGATCCTCAGAACAGATTGCTGCATAAGTACCGTAAGACTTCACTTAGGTAAAAATAGAGAATTGGATTCTTCTCACACACCAGCTCCCACTGGTTGGAAGTAGCTGCAGAGGTTGTTTCCAGGGATAAAGGATGTGGGCCTTTATCCATCAATAATGCATGCCAGGAAAATGGAAGCAGGTAGTAGATGGCATGTGGGCTGTGTATCTGCCATCTCTGATCCAGGTCTTCTGAGTCTTTTTTCTCAAACCTAAACCCTCAATTAGGAGCCATTAGGCCAGCAAGTGGAGTCCTAAGGGGTACAAACAGCTAATGTGCTTGGCTGCTGACTGAAAGAGTGGAGGTTCGAGTCCACCCAGAGGCACCTCAGAAGAAAGCCCTGGTGATCTACTTCCAACAAATCAGCCATTGGAAACTCTGTGGAGCACAGTTCTACTCTGACACCATGGAGTTGCTATGTATTGAAATCGACTCAGCAGTGACTTTTTTTTAGGCCAGTGAGTAGCCCCCAGCCTGGACAAGGCCCACCAGAGCTGCCCTAGACAAATGCCATTAGTGGAAAGCTGAAGTCAGATGTTTTTTGGCCATTAAGTCATCAATTAATCTGGTTTCACTTGTTGCCTACCATGTGCCTTATACTGTATAGGGATTCGGATTGGTTGCTGAGAATCACAAGGAATCTTGCTCTTATAAAAGGCTTCACTTCTCAGTGATACCCTGGTATTCTCGTGATTAGATTTTTCTAGCACCAGAGTCAAGGGCAAGAATCTTTGTAAAGTAACTACTGGAATTTGAAAGAAGCATGAGATACATTCTATCCTATCAGGGCTCATTTATATTCCGAGCAGAGTCTAGCGGACTATGTTTGCTAAATGCATAAATTTTCAAGTACTTGCAAAATGCCAGGGTCATAAATCTTTTTAAAAAACAAAGCTTATTTATTTTCCCTGAAGATAAAGCGCCTTTTTCTTTCATGGAAAATACAGAAAAGCTCAAAGAAGAAGATAAAAACCAACTATCCTCTCATGATCCCACCTGTCAGGGACAACCACTGTTTTGCTGTTGTGCAAGTCAGAAATACCATCCTCACCTCTAAGGAGCACTCTGGCTGTAATTCTTCTAGGACAGATTTCAAGGATGGCGAGACTTTGTCTCATGCACTTTGGACACATTATCAGGAGGGACCAGTCCCTAGAGAAGCACATTATGCTTGGTAAAGTAGAGGGTCAGCAAAAAAAGAGGAAGACCCTCAAACAGATGGATTGATAGACTGGCCGCAACAATGGGCTCAAACAGCAACAGTTGTGAGGATGGCGCAGGACCAGGGAGTGTTTCTTTCTGTTGTACATAGGGTTGCAATGAATGGGAACTGGCTCAGCTGCACCCAACAACAACAAGTTAGAAACACATATAATTGGAATATTGTTGTATATACAATAGTGTTCTGACTTCTTCAGTTACCATCGTAGAAAAAGCATTTCTGGTATCGCTGCAAACTCTTTGCAAACATCCGTTAAAATTCTTCCTTATTTTATCATATCTGTTTACCAAAATTTACTGATTCATTTACCTAAAGTTAAGTTATTTTCACGGAGGGAAGGAAGAGCTAAATTGCTACAAATCTTCAAATAAGCGAAGATACTATATTTCAGAGTCAGATTATTCACTGTCTCATGGAATTTTAAAATTGTAACGTTATCTTACGATGGAAAAAAAAAAAACAGTTGCTGTGGAGTCCATGCAATTCTTGGCAACCCAATGTGTGTCAGAGCAGAACTGTGCTCCATAGGGTTCTCAAAGGCTGATTTTTCAGAAGTAGATCACCAGGCCTTCTGGGTGGACTAGTACCTCCAGCCTTTCAGTTAGCAACTGAGTAACTAACCATTTGTGCCACACAAAGCTGCCTTACAAAAACAAACAAAAAACCCATTGCTGCTGAGTCGATTCCAACTCATAGTGACCCTACAGGACAGGGTAGAACTACCCTATAGAGTTTCCAAGGAGTAACTGGTGGATTTGAACTGCCAACCTTTTGGTCAGCAGCCAAATGCTTAACCAGTGCACCACCAGGGCTCCAAATCTGCGTTAGAGTGAGTGAATTACAACCCTGTTGTATTGTAGAAGAAGAAATTGAGGCAGAGTATTCTGACTTGTCAAGGATTACCCAGCCAGGCAACAGCAGAGCCAGTTTTAGCCCCACACTTCTAACAATTATATAAACATCAAAAGGAGAAAGGACTTTTCTTTATCAGGTATTCAGTTTGCTGCCTAGACTTCAAAGTCATTGCACCTCAGCTACCTGTGCCTACACCAGTCACCCCTGCCCGTCTAGGACTGTAGGTGAGAGCCTGCACCACACACTTGGTGACTGACTACTTGGACACCTGAGCTGAAACCATACAAGAAACGTAAGTGGACTCCTGGACTCACATACCTAGTAACAGATTTAACCACCTGGTGACAGGATGTTAGAGCTTCAAAAGCACCAATACTCAAACTAGTTCACATGAACAGCCTATGTGGGCATATTGAAACAAAACAAAACAAGAAGCTAGGACAAAGTAAGAAAACATAAAATAAATAAATATAATAACTTCCTGATGGCTCAGAGACAACAATCAATATCAAATCACACAAAGAGGCAGACCATGATGGCTTCAGCAAGCACTCAAAACAAAGAATCAAGATATCTTCCAGAGGAAGAGAATTTCTTGGAATTACAAGAGGTAGAACACAAAAGATTAATATACAAAACTCTTCAAGAGATCAGGAAGGAGATCACACAAAACGCAGAACAAGCCAAGGAACACTCAGACAAAGCAATAGAGGAACTTAAGAAGATTAGTGGAGAGCATAATGACAAATTTAACAGGATGCAAGAATCCATACAGAGACAGCAATCAGAAATCCAAAAGATTAACAATAAAATTTCAGAATTAGACAACAGAAAGTCATAGCAGCAGAATTGAGGCAATGGAAATCAGAATTAGTGAGATTGAAGATAAAGCACTTGACACTAACTTATTTGAGGAAAAATCAGATAAAAGAATTTTAAGAAATGAAGAAACTCTAAGAATCATGTGGGACTCTATCAAGAGAAATAACCTATGAGTGACTGGAGTACCAGAACGGGGAGGGGAGATAACAGAAAATACAGAGAGAATTGTTGAAGATTTGTTGGCAGAAAAATTCCCTGATATTGTGAAAGATGAGAAGATACCTATCCAAGATGGTCATTGAATCCCACATGAGGTAGATCCCAAAAGAAAGTCACCAAGACATATTATAATCAAACTTGCCAAAACCAAAGATACAGAGAGAATTTTAACAGTGGGCAGGAATAAACAAAAAGTCATCTACAAAGGAGAGTCATTAAGAATAAGCTCAGACTACTCAGCAGAAACCACACAGGCAAGAAGGCAATGGGATAACATATAAAGCCTTGAAGGAAAAAAATCACCAGCCAAGAATTTTATATATCCAGCAAAACTATCTCTCAAAGATGATGGTGAAATCAGGGCCTTTCCAGATAAATCAGGGCCTTCCAGATAAACAGAAGTTTAGGGAATTTGCAAAAACCAAACCAAAAGTACAAGAAATACTAAAGGAAGTCCTTCAGTTAGAAAATCAGTAACATCAGATAACAACCTAAGACTGGAACACAGGACAGAGCAACCAGATATCAATCCAGATAGGGAAGTCACAAAAATAAATTAAAGCTAAAATGCTGAAAATAGGGAAACAGAGACGTCAATACATAAAAGATGACAACATTAAAACAAAAAAGAGGGACTAAAAAAAGGTAGTTATAGATCTTTCATATGGAGAGGAAGTCAAGGCAATATAAAAAAATAAAAGACTGGTTTAAACTTAGAAAAATAGGGGTAAATATTAGGGTAACCACAAAGGAAACTAACAATTCTACACATCAAAATAAAAAAAAAGAAAAACATAAACAGTCAAAAAATGCAAAATCAATGAAACAACAATAAAAAAGAAAATACATAAAGAAAAATGATTCACACAGAAAATTAAGTGGAACAAAGAAACTGTCAACAACACACACACACACAAACATCAAAATGATAGCACTAAACTCATAACTATCGATAATTACAGTGGATGTAAACAGACTAAATGCACCAATAAAGAGACAGAAAGTGGCAGAAAGGATAAAAAAAGCATGATCCGTCTATATGCTGCCTATAAGAGACATATCTTAAACTTAAAGACACAAACTAAAACTCAAAGGATGGAAAAAAAATACATCAGGCAAACAACAAATCAGAAAACAGCAAGGGGGCAATATTAATCTATAACAAAATAAACTTTAAAGAAAAATCCACCACAAAGGATAAGGAAGGACATCATATAATGATTAAAGGGTCAATACACTAGGAGGACATAACCGTAATAAATATTTACACACCCAATGACAGGACTCCAAAATACATAAAACAAACTCTAACAGCATTGAAAAGAGAGATAGACAGCTCCACAATAGTGTAGGAGACTTCAACACACCACTTTCAGTGAAGGACAGAACATCCAGAAAGAAGCTCAATAAAGACATGGAAGATCTAAATGCCACAATCAACCAACTTGATCTCTTACACATATACAGAATACTCCACCCAACAGCAGACAAGTATACTTTCATTTCCAACGCACATGGAATATTCTCCAGAATAGACACATATTAGGCCATAAAAGCAAGCCTTAACAGAATCCAAAGCATCGAAATATTACAAAGCATCTTTTCTAACCATAAAGCCATAAAAGTAGAAATCAATAACAGAAAAAGCAAGGAAAAATAATGGAACACATGGAAACTGAACAACAACTTGCTCAAAAACTACTGGGTTATAGAAGAAATTAAGGATGGAATAAAGAAATTCACAGAATCAAATGAGAATG
>NW_004444039.1:10367731-10381244 GCF_000243295.1 Trichechus manatus latirostris | reverse complement strand
AAAGACACCACAAAAAAAGAAAATTACAGACCAATATCCCTCATGAACATAGACACAAAAATCCTCAACAACATATCAAAAAAATAATTCACCATGACCAAGTGGGATTTATACCAGGTATGCAGGGATGGTTCGACATTAGAAAAACAATCAGTGTAATCCATCACATAAATAAAACAAAAGACAAGAACCACATGAGATCTTATCAATTGATGCAGAAAAGGCATTTGAAAAAGTCCAACACCCATTCTTGATAAAAATTCTCAACAAAATAGGAATAGAAGGGAAATTCCTCAACAAAATTAAGGGCATTTATACAAAGCCAACAGCCAACATTATCCTAAATGGAGAGAGTCTGAAAGCATTCCCCTTGAGAACGGGAACCAGAAAAGGATGTGTTTTATCACCACTCTTATTCAACACTGTGCTGGAGGTCCTAGCCAGAGCAATTAGGCTAGGAAAAGAAATAAAGGGCATCCAAACTGGTAAGGAAGAAGTAAAAGTATCCCTATGTGCAGATGATATGATCTTATACACAAAAAAACCCAAACAATCCACAAGAAAACTACTGAAACTAATAGAAGATTTCAGCAAAGTATCAGGATACAAGACAAACATACAAAAATCAGTTGGATTCCTCTACATCAACAAAGAGAACTTCGAAGAGGAAAGCACCAAATCAATACCATTTACAATAGCCCCCAAGAAGATAAAATACTTAAGAATAAGTCTAACCAGAGATGTAAAAGACATATACAAAGAAAGCAACAAGACATTACTGCAAGAAACCAAAAAAGACCTACTTGAGTGGGAAAGCATATCTTGCTCATGAATAGGAAGACTCAACATTGTGAAAATGTCAGTTCTACTCAAAGCAATCTATAGATACAATGCAATCCCGATCCCAAATCCAACGATATATTTTTAATGAGATGGAGAAACAAATCACCAACTTCATATGGAAAGGGAAGAGGCCTCGGATAAGTAAAGCATTACTGAAGAAGAAGAACGAAGTGGGAGGCCTCACACTACCTGATTTTAAAACCTATTATACCACCACAGTAGTCAAAACATCCTGGTACTGGTACAACAAGAGATACATAGACCAATGGAAGAGAATTGAGAATCCAGATGTAAATTCATCCACCTATGAGCAGCTGATATTTGACAAAGGCCTGAAGTCTGTTAAATGGGGAAAAAACAGTCTCTTTAACAAATGGTGCTGGTAAAACTGGATATCCATCTGCAAAAAAATGAAAACAAGACCCATACCTCAAACCATGTACAAAAATAAACTCTAAATGGATCAAAGACCTAAATATAAAATCTAAAATGATAAATATCATGGAAGAAAAAATAGGGACAAAGCTAGAGGCCTTAACATCTGGCATAAACAGAATACGAACCATAAGTACCAATGCACAAACACCAGAAGAGAAACTAGATAACTGGGAGCTCCTAAAAATCAAAAACTTATGCTCATCAAAAAAAGACAACCTATGGATTGGGGAAAAAATTTTGGCTACAACAAATGCGATCAAGGTCTATTCCCAAAATCTACAAGATACTGCAAAACCTCAACAACAACAACAAAATAACCCAATTGAAAAATGGGCAAAGGATATGAACAGGCACTTCACCAAAGAAGACATTCAGGCAGCTACCAGATACGTGAGGAAATGCTCATGGTCATTAGCCATTAGAGAAATGCAAATCAAAACTACAATGAAATACCATCTCCCTCCAACAAGGCTAGCATTAATCCAAAAAACACAAAATAAGAAATGTTGGAGGGGCTGTGGAGAGACTGGAACACTTACAAACTGCTGGTGGGAATGTAAAATGGTAAAACCACTTTTGAAATTGATTTGGCACTTCCTTAAAAATCTAGAAATAGAAGTACCATACAATCCAGCAATCCCACTCTTTGAAATATATCCTAGAGAAATCAGAGCTGTCACACAAATAGATAAATTCACACCCATGTCTATTGCAGCACTGTTAACAATAGCAAAAAGATGGACAACCTAGCTGGCCATCAACGGACGAATGAATAAACAAATTATGGTATATTCACACAATGGAATACTATGCAATGATAAACAACAATGATGAATCCGGGAAATACCTCATAATATGGATGAATCTGGAAGGCATTACGCTGAGTGAATTTAGTCAGTTGCAAAAGCACAAAGATTGTATAAGACCACTGTTATAAGAACTCAAAAAAAAGATTTAAACACAGAAGAAAACACTCTTCGATGGTTACGAAGGTGGGGAGGGAGGGAGATGGGTATTTACTAACTAGATAGTAGATAAGAATTATCTTAGGTTAAGGGAAGGACAACACAGGATACAGGGGAAGTCAGCACAACTGGACTAAGCCAAAAGCTAAGAAGTTTCCTAAATACAACCAAACACTTCGAGGGACAGAGTGTCAGGGGCAGGGGCCTGGGGACCACGGTTTCAGGGGACATCTAGGTCAACTGGCATAACAGCATAACAAAGTTTATTAAGAAAATGTTCTGCACCCCACTTTGGTGAGTGGCATCTGGGGTCTTAAAAGCTTGTGAGCAGCCATCTGAAATGCATCAATTGATCCCAATCCACCTGGAGCAAAGGAGAATGAAGAACACCAAAGACACAAGACAAATATTAGCCCAAGAGACAAAGGGGTCACATAAGCCAGAGACTCCATCAGCCTGGGATCAGAAGAATTAGTTGGTGCCCAGCTACGACCAATGACTACCCTGACAGGGAACACAACAGAGAGTCCCTGATGAAAAGTGGGGTACAGCACTCAAACTGTAGTAAAAAGGCCAAACTTAATAGTTTGACTGAGACTGGAGGGAGCCCGGAAGACATGGCCCCCGGACTCTCTGTTAGCCCAAAACTAAAAACATTCCTGAGGCCAACTCTTCAGACAAAGATTAGACTGGACTATAAGACATAAAATGATACTCATGAAGAGTGTGCTTCTTCGCTCAAGTAAATACATGAGACTAAATGGGCAGCTTCTGTCCAGAGGCGAGATGGGAAGGCAGAAAGGGACAGTAGCTGGTTGTTGAATGGACACAGGAAATCCGGCACCCAGCGTGGAAAGGAGGAGTGTGCTGCCACAGTATAGGGAGAGCAACTAGGGTCACATAATAATGTGTGTATAAATTTTTGTATGAGAAACTACCTTGAATTGTAAACTTCCACTTAAAGCACAATAAAAAAATTTAAATAAAAAGTCATTGCTACCACAAGGTGTGGCCCAGTCAGAGAGCAAAAGAAAAGTTGAAGCTTCTCAGCCTGCCTGTTCACATGTGTGTGAACTCATCAGTAAGAAGAATTTGAGTCCACATGATTGAGGGGAAGTCCACATGATTGTCTGGAAACCTGGGATCCAACTCTGTTTTTGCCTAACTGAGAGGCTTAACCAAATATTGCTTGAGCAAGTTCACCTCCCTGGACCTCAGCTTTCTCTCTTTTCAGTGAGGGAACTACATTAGTTGATATGTTCATATTCTAACATTTTAGTGTCTAAGACTGATCCTGTTTATCAATCTCAAACTCTACGGACATTCTGAGTCCTATAAAATTGAGCATGAAGATTTCACAGAATCTACTAATAGGATGTCACCACCTACCTGTCTGTTGTACAGAGGTGGCTTGTGTGTTGCCATGAAGCTGGAAGCTATGCCACCAATATTTCAAATACCAGCAGGGTCACCCGTGGTGGACAGGTTTCAGTGGAGCCTCCAGACTAAGACGGACTAGGAAGAAAGTTCTATCAATCTGGTTCTGAAAATTAGCCAATGAAAACTTTATGGATCACAACAGAATATTGTCTGACTCTCTTGCTTTGGACACATCATTATGAGGGATCAATTGCTGGAGGAGGACATCGTGTTTGGTGAAGTGGAGGGCCAACAAGAATGTGGAAGACCCTGGGTGAGACTGGTTGGTACAACAGCTGCAATGATGGGCTCAAACATACTGGCAATTATGAGAATAACACAGGACCAGATAACATTACGTTCTGTTGCATAGAAGGTTACCAAGAGTCGGAGTTGACTCCATTGCAGCCAACAGAACAGAACTAATGGGATGAGAATCTTAACCAACTTCTCAGTTATTGAGGTGAATGAATTTAATGAGTATATGTGGAATCCATATCAAATCAAATGACACATTGCAATGTGCAAATTTGCTGCAAAGGACCCCTTTAAGGTGTGCCTGACCCAAGCCATGGTGTTTTCAGTCACTTTGTATGCATGCGAACAAAAGCTGGACAATGAATAAGGAAGACAGAAGAAGAATTGATGCCTTTGAATTATGGTGTTGGCAAAGAATATAGAATATACCATGAACTGCTAAAGAACGAACAAATCTGTCTTGGAAGAAGTACAGCCAGAATGCTTCTTAGAAGTGGGAATGGTGAGACCTCATCTCACATATTTTGGACATGTTATCAGGAGGGATCGATCACTGGAGAAGGACATCATGCTTAGCAAAGCAGGTGTCAGTGAAAAAGAGGAAGACTCTCAATGAGATGGACTGACATACTGGCTGCAACAAGGGGCTTAAGCATAACAAAGATCAAGAGGATGGCGCAGGACCAGGCAATGTTTCATTCTGTTGTACACACGATCACTATGAGTCAGAACCGACTCAGCGGTACCTAACAACAACAGCGACAACATGCAGAATCCAAAGCAATTTGCTTGAATTAAATACTTCTGTAACCACCACAGAGCACATCTTGCCTCTCTATATTTGGGTGGTAGATCAACAGCTGGAGGTGAACTCAATTTCAAGACCACAACCAGGAAGTGATTTGTAATGTCACGTTGACTTTAAGACTTGACTTTAACAGAGCTTTGTTCAGCCTCCTCTATTGTTCAACTCTCCCCAGTGCTTTTCGCTCCAGTGGGAATTGCCTCTGATGTTGTAGTCGTTCACATGTTTGATTGAAACATATTTCACTCTACTGTACCTTATCACAATAGAGCAAAATTCTGTGTGCCTTGGGCTCTGAACTACCTTGTGAGCTAGCAGTGTCATAGGGCGACCTTCCACCAGCGTTCTTCGCTTCCCCATATGTCGCCTGGGCTTAGATTCTTTTTCTAATTGATTCTTTGAAATGCCTGGCTTGGAAGGAAGTGGCCATCTTTAGGGAGAAGAAAGGAGTACTAAGTAATGTTAATATTAGCAATGTAAGCTATTTGGGACTCTGATACAAGAAAGTGTGATTTTCCTTGTTATTCCTATCGCTACCTGGTTGTTTATTTCTGAGATTTCCTGTTACATCCTCATTAAAAAGGAAAAAGGATGGGGTGGAGGGGAGGTAGCACTGCAGCTAAAATCCTACAAGTTCACCCTTAATTTAAATCGTAAAGTTAAGACCGTTCGGGCATTTTTGTGAAAAGTTTATTTCCACTGTCAGTTTTTTTTTTTTTATTTTTTTAATTCATTCAGTATGTGTCTATTGAGCACCAAATGTGTGTCAGGAAATGTTTTAAGTGCTAAGGGTTTATCCGTGAGCAAAGCAGAAAAGCATTCGGGTTCTGAGAGGGTAAATGCTCTTGGTCCAGTGTTCTTCACGTTGGAGAGTAGACGTGGGGTAGGGATCCCTGAATAGGCTTAGCCCCTGTGATGGATCATTTTGTGTGTCAACGGGGCTAGGCTATGGTGCCCAGTTGTTTGGTCAAACAATAGTCTAGATGTTACTGTGCAGGTGTTTTGCAATGTTATTAACATCAACAATCAGCTGATTTTAAGTAAAGAAGATTACCCTCCATAATGTGGGTGGGCCTTATCCAATCAGCTGAAGACCTTAAGAGGAAAAACTGAGGTTTCCCGTAGAGGAAGGAATTCTGCCTCAAAACTGAAACATAGAAATCCTGTCTGAGTGTCCAGCCTGCTGACCTGCCTTACAGACTTCAGACTTGCTAACTCCACAATCGCATGAGCTAATTCCCTAAAATAATTTACATTATTTCAATTGAGTTATTTCAGTTCACACTATTCACAATAACATTTATATGGAGCCCTGGTGGCACATGGTGAAGTGCTCGCTGCTAACTGAAAGGTTGGTGGTTTGAACCCACCCAGCTGCTCTGCAAGAGAAAGACCTGGTAATCTGCTCCCGTAAAGACTACAGCCAAGACAACCCTATGGGGCAGTTCTACTTTGTCACATGGGGTCCACTATGAGTCGGAATTGACTTGATGGTACCTAACCACAGCTGTGAAATTGTAACAATGTATCTTATGGATGGTTTCTTGATTTATGTACTGGTGTGCCTAAAAATCCTCCTGAAGACCAATTCTAAAACAAAAAATGAGAGCGAAGAAAGAAATGTTGGGAGCTTTTTATTTAGCAAAAAATCTAGAGCAGGAGTGATAATAAAGCTGGTTACTTCTGTTGTTATGTTAATAATAGTGCTAATACTTAGAATTACCGTACGTGGGACTTTTCATTTGAAAGTCTCTAAGTGCTTTATAAACATCAGTTAGTGACATTTCACAAAGCTCTAGCGAGACAGGTAAGTATTATTATAGTATACCCATTTTATACCTTTAGATAAAAGAGTTTCTAAAGGTCTTATAGCAAGTGACGCATAGAGCCTAAACTAGTACTTGGAAAACTCCCCCACCCCAATTCTAGCACATTTATTGGTGCCTGCAGGGGTATGAGTCCCCTGATTAGAATCGATTTGTGATCTGTGGACATTTAGTGCCGACGAAACGTTCACAATATCACGGGGAAACCCAGTACTCCATGATGGCTTCATGAAGACACTGATGGTTCAGTGGTAGAGTTCTCGCCTTCCACGATGGGAAGCAGGGTTCAATTCCCGGCAAATGCACCTAATACACAGCCACCAACTGTTCATCAGTGGAGGCTTTCGTGTTGCTATGATGCTGAACAGGTTTCAGCACAACTTCCAGACTAAGATGGACGAGGAAGAAAGGCCTGGTGATCTACTTCCAAAAATCAGCCAATGAAAACCCAAGGATCACAATGGTCTGATCCAAAACCAATCACGGGGATGGTGCAGGACTGAGGAGCATTTTCTTCCATTGTGCATGGAGTCACCATGAGTTGGGGGCCAACTCAACAGCAGCTAACAACAATGACATCATGATGGCCTCAGAGGAGTTGCTGAAACTAAATGATAGACGGATTGTTCTGTTTTTATTTCTTTATTGCTTTATTTTGCACATTTACGTAGCAATTTTTTTTGTTTTGTTGTTGTTGTTGAGAATATACACAGCAAAACATACACCAATGTAACCATTTCTACATGTACAATTCAGTGACATTGATTACATTCTCTGAGTTGTGCATTCATTCTCACCCTCCTTTTCTGAGTTATGTTTTTATTTTGAAAGAATTTTTTAAAACAGATACTATTCCCTTTGCCATTCTTTTCCCGTCATTGTCTTTTCTTCTTTTCCATCATTGTCTCTTCTTTCATGGGTCTGACATGCTTTTTGTTATTCTGATCTTGTTCTATTTACCACGTCTCCAGCCTTATGTCAAGGCCCGCGTTCCAGTCCTAGCTGTCAATGCCGCTGTACAACTGCGTGACCCCAAGCAACTACCTGAGTCTCCCAACCCCAGTTTCTTCATCCATAAAATAGCAGACTGACTTAAATATCCCCATGTTTCTATAAGCAATAAAATTACATGATTCCTTACAGGAAACTCTTCTAAGAGGATTTCTTCAGGGCAGTGTTCCTGTTCGAGGCATAATAAGGCAAAAGGTTGTTGGAACTGCTTTATCAAATGGGTCAGGAATAGGCTTTGGTTCAGTTTTCAGTAGCTTCTGAGACCCTCCAATGTTGATCATGGGCTTTTATTTTTTTGTGGATTGCTTAAAGATAATGAGGTTGGTCCTTATCTCCTCTGGAGCTTTGGAAAAATGAGTACTCTTTCTTGGGAAGGGTGCACCCTCTTATACTTGATCCACCTCTGCTTTGGCTTCTTCAGGAACCCCTTTGTCCCTCACAGACAAAAGATTGGAGTTTTGAGTCCACCCAGAAGTACCTTGGAAGAAAGGTCTGGCAATCTACTTCTGAAAAATCATACATTGAAAGCCCTATGGAGCACAGTTCTACTCTGACACACACATGAGGTCACCATGAGTTGGAATCAACTTGGCGGCAACTTTTTTGTTTTTTTTTTCTCTCTCACTGGGAGTGTCAATTCACATCTTAATCATTTTGCGTGTAATCTCATTAGAGATAATCCCATTTGCCAAAGTGTCAGTATCTTTTCTCGGTACAGAGGAAGGGATTCCTATCATACTATTTGGAAACCCAATCCAGCGGGAGTATAAATAGAGCAGTCCTAGCCAAATTCTGCCTCTAACTCTTGATGTTGGCGTTGAAATATATGAGAGGTGGGGTCTTTAAACCCTCACACTAAATTCTCGTCAGTCTTGGCTTTAGACAGAAAGAGCAGAATAATTTTTTTTTTTCAGTTTAAATGAAGCATTTTGTTTATTTACAAAAAAAATCTAACATGACTTTAATTTAGATTAAGCTGGTAGTCATGTCCTCTTATGATTACCCTAGGGAGCCCTAGTGCGGCAATGGTTAAACGCTCTGCTAATGAAAAGGGCTTCAGTTTGAAGCCACCAGCCACTGCTTGGGAGAAAAGACCTGGAGATCCACTTCTGTAAAGATTACAGCCTAGGAAACCCTATGGGGCAGTTCTCCTGCGTCATATAGGGTCGCTGTGAGTCGGAATAGATTCGAGGGTAGACGACAACAACGTGATGACCCTGTTTTTCCTTGTGGAGCTAACAGCACTCACAGTTAACAAACAACAGAGCGAACACATAAAGACATCCCCCACCCGCTCTTTTTACTTCACGTTCTTGCCTTACAGCGATTCTCACGGCTAGACCCGAGCCGGTCAAATGGTAGTTCATTCACGCCCCGCATTTGGCGGTCAAGGGCTTGGTAGCGGAGGGCTCGTTCAAAGGGGGCCCAGAACCAAGTGCTGATGAAGCTGGAGAAGGTTAGCTGGGCGCATTTTTGTCAGGAAATGCAATCCATATGGTTCCTGGTTTGTCAAAACATACATCACATTAAATGTGTGAACCAAGTCTTAGGGAACACCCCCCCCCGCTCCCCCTCCCCCAAAGCAACAAATTCAAATCCTCATATTCTTCAAGTGGGGGGGGAAACAGCAGTCGTTCTCATCTGACGGTTGGAAAAAAGAAAAAAATGTTGGTACCACTCACTGACTGGCTAATGAATAATCAGATTTCACAGCATGAGTGCTGGGGTGGTAATTTGGTTGCTCGCCATGCTCCAAACCCACGGACTAGTGCTTCATTAATGTGAAGACCTGTATAATCAAACAATTAGCAGTCTCTCGGCGACGAAAGCAGCTTTTCATCAGCATAGGACGTCGCCGAAAGATGAGGCCCCAATCAGCGGCTCCGACAGCAGCTAGTCCTGGACTAACTGACACGCGCAGCAACGTGGCAGGTGACGTGGGCGCTTTGCAGCCTTACCTGCGGAGGTGATCTGACGGCATCACCGAATGGTCGCAAACATCTGTAGGAAATCTAGGACTAGGAGTACGCCTTCTCATTTGATTTTTGTGGTCTCCTACTTTATAGCTAATGTGTTTCTCCTCACTTTATCCCTTTTTTAGGGTTAAGAATCTTGGCAGGATACTTGGAATGTTCGTGCGGAAAGAGGAACACTGATCCTTCTCTTGTTTTGCTTATTTACGTCAATGCTTCGTGTCATCTTCGTTCTCACACAGCTGATCAGCCCTTCTGGAGACTTGCTCTCGGTAACCATGGAGAAAGGGTGCTGCTTTATGGCGGATCTCTCATTTGCTTTGTCGACTAATTGACATCAAATGCCTGCCCGACAGGGCTGCTCAAAGGACTGGGAGGCGGGGACCTCGGGCTCCTGTTGTCCTACCCTCCCGAGTCTCTTTCTACACCCTAAACAAGCCCTAAATATATTGGGTCGCTTTCAACGTATTACTCAGTGGTAAAGAGGTGATGAAAATCAGTACTTTTTTTTTAAGGTAAATATAAATTATCAACAAACTTCATTGGATTTGTAACTGTTTCATGACTAGCTTGTATATTCTAAATCAGGGGCAGCAAACCTTTTCTGTAAAAGGCCATGTCGTAAACATTTAGGCTTTTCAGGCTAAGGGGCAAATCAAAGGTGTTATGTAAGTATTTACTTAACAGGATTCCCTGGGTGGGGCAAATGGTCAAGCGCTCAGCTACTAACCAAAAGTTTGGTGGTTGGAATCTACGTCGCGGTGCCTCAAAAGAAAGGCCTGGAGATCTGCTTCTGAAAAATCAGCCGCTGAAAACTCTGTGGAGGACAGCTCTCCTCTGAAACACATGGGGTCGCTATGAGTCAGAATCAACTCCACGGCAACTGGTTTGGTTTAAAAAAATTATATAACAACTATTTAAAAACCATTCTCAGCTCATACGCTATACAGAAAGAGGCCATGGGCCAAATTTGGCCAAACAGTCACAGTTTGCCAAACTCTGATCTAAACCGCAGGCTTTTTAAACATCTTTCTAGGGGGTTGCGCAAATCAATAGCCTCTGTGTGTCTTAAGCCTCTTTCATACATTATTGTTGTTTTGTGGGAATAATGAAAACTTGAAAAATGTGTGTTTGTGTAGTAGGAATTTTTAGCAATAATCAACCAAAACAGAAGAGATGGCTGAAAGGTAAAAATGAACAAATGTGAAATAACTTGTCCTGGTGTCTTGTCTTTCCATTGACTGAGGAAGGTAGGCAGCAAAGCTCTGAGGTCATTTCTGAGTTCTTGCTCAACTGATGGAGCATGGTACTGACCAGGTCAAGGATAGGCATGATGGCTTCATACAAAACAAAAACACTGTTGCCTGTCCTTACTCGGTTCAACTCTCAGAAAAGCTAGACAGGCTATGAACGAATGGTTGAACCGAGGACAACCAGCACTAATCTTAGAAAGAGCGTGTTCTTTGTGACTGAAATCTCAGGTCAGGTTCTAGATTTCAATATTAAAATGTTATTTGCAAACACAATTACCAGCAGAGTCAGACCATTCCCATTCCTTCTTTGGTTTGTTGTTGTCCGTTGCCATGGCAACCTATCGTAGAACAGACTGAAACGTCGCCTGGTCCTGCACTGTCTTCATGATCACTGGCATGTTTGAGTCTATTGTTGCGGCTATTGTGTCAATCCATCTCATTGAGGGTTTCTCTCGTTTTTGTTGACCTTCTACTTTACCAAACATGATCCATGTGGTAAATCAGGGAAATATGGTAGATGTACTAATTCTGGACTTCATTAAAATGTTGGATGAGGTCTCTCAGGAGATCTGTTAACAAGATGGAGTGATATGTGCTGGAAGCTAACAAAGGCCAAGCTCCAAAGGGTGCTGGCTAATAATCTGATATGGCTGTGGATAGACATTTTCTAATGACACGCCCATTGGATGTTGTTCTCCACCCTGTTCTTTTCCTCATTTTTATTAAATACTTACATGAGGACAAAGAAAGTATTCTTATCAATCTGTAAATGATGTACAACTGAGAGAGCTCACAAAAATTCAACAGTTAACAGGGGATCAAAAAAATCTCTACGGATCACTATGAGCAGAATCCAACAAAATGCAACTGAAATGGGGTGAATGTGCAATTTGTTATTTGAATTAAAAACAACAACAACAAATTATGCAAGTCCTGGATGGGGAAGTCCTTACTTAGCAGAAGTAGAAATGAAAACTTGATTTCAGTTTTCAGTAATTTCAGTGAGTCCATGGGATAACTAACATTGCCCATAACTGCATTTACAAAATTCAATTATCTACACAAGTTCATGCAGAGTTCCAAATTTCACTCTATTCCATTCAAGTCATATTTACATACTGAGGTTAAAAGGAAATAGAAAAAATAAAAGTATGTTGAATAAAGAACCACCGCAAAGTCATGGACGCAAAATTAAGTTGTATTATTATGTTGACGGAAGGACGGTTGAAGAAACTGGGTCTCTTCTCTCGGATTTCTGTGCTCCATCAGAGAACTACTGAATCAGGATCCTCAAGAGTGGTGCCAGGGAACCTGCAGTTCTAAAAATCTCTCCAGATAAGCCTGATGACAAGCCAAGTTTGGGAGGCCAAATTGTCGACAAAAGAACATCTATCAAACTTATTTGGTACCACTAGATGAAATGACTAGTTGACAGCTTGTCTCTGATTTTGTAAATTCAGTAACTTTTTTGCCTTTCTTCCATTTGTTTTGGCATCATTAACACTAGACTGTGGCTTGTTTGTTCAGGGACTAAGAAGTCAAGATTTAGAATTCTTTCTCTATGTGGGCCAATTAACTTTGCTTGCTGATGGGATCAGACTACACCCCTAAATCTAGTTACTTTAGATATATATGTATATAAGAATTATCTGACTTAAGATCTGGATAAATCAATGTATACCAGTAACTTTATCCTGGGAAAACAGTTCAAAGTTATCTTTTCCCATTGATGGCTAATCAGAAGTAATACAGAGGGGAATCTAAATATCTATCTATACATCTATGTCCATGTCTCTAACTATATATTCATACAGAGCCTAAAGACTGCTTTGCCTTTCTTTATTGCTATGAATATACACAGTCATATTCCATAAATGATACCTATGCAGTCAAGCCAACTTTTCCTATGGACGTTCCCTTTTTTATCAGTCACCCAAGCTCAAAACCTAAGACTTCTTTCTTTTCCTTGCTCCTCACATCTAGTCATTTACAAGTCGGATTATTCTGTCTCCATAATGTGTCTTGAATCCAACCTTTATCTCCCTGTGCTTACTGTTTTTATTCTGACAGATCATCCAGTGGACTGTTACGCTAGACCTCAACTGTCTGATTCTCCCATGGACGCTTCCCAAGGCTGTCTATTTCTTCTTCTAATGTGATGGCTCTGGTCCTGTTGCTCTACAAAAACATACAGGATGAGGTATAAGCCCCTTAGCCTGCCATGAAAGATGCTCCAAATCTGGTTCCAAACTTTCATTCATTAATTTATTCATGAACAATTCTTTGAGCACATATTTTTTTCTTTGTTTGTTTGTTTTTGTTTTGTTTTGTTTTGTTTTGTTTCGCTAAATTCTTTTTCCTCTTCTTTTTTTTTATTATTCTTTTTTTTGATTTTTTAATTTTTTTTATTGTACTTTAGGTTAAGGTTTACAGAACAAGTATTTTCTCATTAAACAGTCAGTACACATATTGTTTTATGACATTGATTAACAACCTCACGACATGTCAACATGCTCCCTTCTTGGCCTTGGAGGACCTTTTTTTTTTGTTTTGGTGAAAATATACATAGCCAAAGATCCACCATTTCAAAAATTTCTACATGCACAATTCAGTGACATCGATTACGCTCTTCCAGTTGTGCTGCTATTCTCACTTTAGATGAAGGTTTACAGAACAAAATAGTTTCTCATTCAACAGTTAGTACACATGTTGCGCTATGACA
>NW_004444039.1:10346536-10366913 GCF_000243295.1 Trichechus manatus latirostris | reverse complement strand
TATTTGTCCTTTTGTGATTGACTTATTTCACTCAGCATAATGTCCTCCAGTTTCATCCATGTTATGAGATGCTTCACAGATTCATCATTGTTCTTTATCTTTGCCTAATACTCCATTGTGTGTATGTACCATAGTTTGTTTATCCATTCGTCTGTTGATGGGCTACTTTTTTAATTTAATTTACTTTTTCGTAATTATTGTACTTTAGATGAAGGTTTACAGAACAAACTAGCTTCTCATTAAACAGTACACATATTGTTTTGTGACATTGGTTAACAAACCAGGATATGTTAATACTCTCCCTTCTAGACCTTGGGTTCCCTATTACCAGCATTCCTGTCCCCTCCTACCTTCTAGTCCTTGTCCAAGGGCTGGTGTGACCCTTTAGTCTCATTTTGTTTTATGGGCCTGTCTAATCTTTGGCTGAAGGGTGAACCTCAGGAGTTACTTCATTACTGAGCTAAAAGGGTGTCTGGGGGCCATACTGTCGGGGTTTCTCCAGTCTCTGTCAAGCCAGTAAGTCTGGCCTTATTTTGTGAGTTAGACTTTTGTTCTACATTTTTCTCCAGCTCTGTCCAGGACCCTCTATTGTGATCCCTGTCAGAGAAGTCGGTGGTGGTAGCCAGGCACCATCTAGTTGTGAGCACATACTTTTTGCCATACATTGGACAACAAAGGTGAAAAAGCAACTTTACATCTCAGCACATGGATCCCATGTTCTTGCTCTAATTCCTTTGCCAAAGCTATGTTCTCTCTTCCTCCCAGTCTTTGAATGTCCCAATACCACCCAACCACAAAGCCCACAGTCAAACATTTCTTCCTTTATGAAGTTTTCCCCGACCTCAACAATGAGAAATAATCTACTCCTCTTTGAACCCCCTGCCCCGGGACAATGCTTATGGCAATTATCACTTTTTAGTAGTTTGGATATTTACACATCTTTTCTGCTACACCATACCCTTGTTAAGAGTGTCAACTAGACCTTTCTCATCTCCACTGACCCTAAAATAGTGCCCAGTAGGTAAGAGATCAAGACATATTTGTTGAAATAAAGAATGATTCAATTGGGTTTAAAGCAGGAGATTTTGATTTGTGAGATATGGCAACCATGAAAAGACGAAGTTAAGCAAAGCATAGAAACCCTTAATAATTAAAATAAATTATGCCTGAATTCTAGCTAATAAAGATCAGAATGCTTGTTGAGGCTGCATCACAGTTGAAATGTCACTTTCCTCACGTTCTGCTCTTATTGTACATGGCTATCTTCTTACACTGTCACTGTTCATTCTCTAGAAGGCCTGAACTTCGTCCACCACCATAAGTTTGTGGAGGCACACTAGAGTCAGCAGAGAGTGAATATGGGACAGCTCACATTCCATTTAAATGGCTGAGGTCCTTCATTTCCCACCCCACCTCAAGGGCTGTTTGAATGTATCAGGCTTTACGAAGGTTCAAGAATATGGAGGGGGTTACATTAGAGTAAGGCAAACCATGTGAAATGGACACTGGACATTCCTGTTCTTAAAGGTTCTTGCCACACCCGTCTGTCAGTTTGTTGTACTGGCAACTTGCATGTTGCTATGATGCTGGAAGCTATGCCACTGGTATTTCAAATACCAGAAGGGTTACCCATGGTGAACAGGTTTCAGCAGAGCTTCCAGACTAAGACAGAGAAGGAAGAAAGACCTGTCAATCTACTTCTGAAAACTAGTCAATGAAAACCCTATGGATCAAAGAATGTAGTCTGAGGTTTGGACTTGCTTACTCTGGACGTGTCATTAGGAGGGCCCAGTCTCTAGAGAAGGACATCATGTTTGGTAAAGTGGAGGGCTAGTGAAAATGAGGGAGACCCTCAATGAGCTGGATTGAAAAAATGGCCACAATAATGGACTCAAACGTACCAACAATGAAAACAGCATAGGACCAAGCAATGTCTCATTCTGCTATACATGGGGTCGCCATGAATCGGGGCCAATTCGAAGACAAGTAACAGCAACAACAAAGGTCCTTTAGACATCTTTGTCCTCTGATCCAGTCTCCCATCATGTTATCCATCTCTCTTTTCTGTACCCCAAATTCCTGACCATCCCTCATCCAAAGCAATTAGCTGGCTTTTTGTTTTGGTCTCCTTACATACTAAGTTTTTTCCTTCCCATGCAAAGTAGAGAAATAAAACACTAATTTCTCTCAAAAATATTTTTGCCAAGTAGTCAATAACAATTATTTCCCCAATTACAACTAAACAGAAGACAAGACTGGGACTTTGAAAAATGCTAAATAGCTGTAGGATTTGGGCCTGCTCCTTTAACCCCATGTTCATCAAACCAAGCATCATGACCCAGCAGTAGATTATCCAATCAATTTAGTTATTCAAAATTTAGTTCTCCTAACCGGAATAGAATAGAGTAGAATGGAGTGGAGTGGAGTAGAGAGGAGTGGAGTGGAGAGGAGTGGAGTGGAGTTGAGTAGAGTAGAGAGGAGTGGAGTGGAGTGGAGTAGAGTAGAGAGGAGTGGAGTAGAGAGGAGTGGAGTAGAGAGGAGTGGAGTGGAGTGGAGTAGAGAGGAATGGAGTGGAGTGGAGAGGAGTGGCGTGTAGTACACTAGAATAGAGAGAAGTGGAGTAGGGTAGAGTGGATTGGAGAGGAGTGGAGTGGAGTGGACTGGAGTAGAGAGGAGTGGATAGAGTAGAGAAGAGTAGAGTAAAGTAGAGGAGAGTGGAGTGGAGTGCAGTGGAGTGGAGTGGACTGGATTGGAGCAGAGTAGAGAGGAAAGGAGTGGAGTGAAGTAGAGTAGAGAGGAGTACAGTGAAGTAGAATGGAGAAGAGTAGAGAAGTGAGGAGTGGAGTGGAGTAGAATAGAATAGAGTAGAGCAGAGAAGAGTGGAGTAGAGTAGAGAGGAGTGGAGTGGAGCAGAGTAGAGTGAAGTAGAGTAGAGTAGAGATGAGTAGAGTGGAATGGAGTAGAGTAGAGATGAGTAGAGCAGAGTGGAGTAGAGTGGACTGGAGTGGAGTGGAGTAGCCAAGAGAAAAGTGGAGTGGAATGGAGTGGAGTAGAGTGAAGTAGAGTAGAGAAGACTGGCGTGGAGTGGAGTGGAATGGAGTGGAGTAGAATACAGTAGAGTGGAGTGGAGTAGCATAGAAAATATCAGCATTTTCCCACCTTTAGAAGAGGTAAGTATTTGTAACACTTGTTCCAGTTGTGTGAGTATGTTTGTGTTTCAGAGTATATGTCTACGTGTGTGTCCTGCCTTGCAATATGAAATGTGTTTCTTACTGTGAATTACAGTCAAAATGGTTTTAAAGACACTGGTTGAACCTTGCTGAGCCTTGCTTTCCTTCTTTCAGCTAATGAGGAGAAGGGAACTTGAACGAGAGCATCTAACATTCCTGCCATTTCCCTCGTGGACTCTTCGTGGGCTCAGACTAAGACCCGAATTTTTGACGTAGTTATGTTGTTAGTCATTTCTACTTTCTAGTTAGAAGGTGCAAACAATGTAGTTAAAGAAGAAAAACAAAAAGTCATTAAATAATTTTTAGGTTTTTTGCCGGACTTGAAAAAATATACATATATATATATTTATCCAAGCACAAACAGGAAAACAGAGCCATTGCACATCTAGAGGGGCTAGGGAGGGGCTAGACACTAATAACCAGGATTCCTGGAAATGTACAAATCTTCCTAAAATATAGGCTTGTTTGTTCTTCCTTAAGAACTGCCTTTATTAGTGGCAGCAAAGGAGGAAAATGTACTGGTGGCTGACATGCCTATGAAATGAAAAATCCAACTCTTCTGTCTTGTCTTTACATTCTGAGCCGCCGCCTGCTCCCCACCCCCGCTCCCACCTTTCTAGTCTTCAAATCAGGGAAACTGTGAAGCTAGAGGTGCCATTATGCTTACTGGATTGAACCCAGGTATCTTTAAGCAAGTGACTGGACCATATTTCTAAATTTGTATCTCTCTCCTTCCCAGATTCTCACCATTGGACGATTACACCCCATCTCGGGGGATCTAGCCAATGACAACGGTGGACCTTATTCTTTTGGTTACGTGTCTGAGAAGCAACACTGGCCCCAAAATAGCAGTTGACATCAAGTCAACTCTGACTCATGGCTACCCCACGTGTTGGAGTACATCTGTGCTCCATAAGGTTTTCAATGGCTGATTTTTTGGAAGTAGATTGCCAGACCTTTTTTCCAAGGCACCTCTGGGTGGACTTGACCCTGCAACCTTTCAGTTAGCAGCCAAGTGCATTAACCCTTTCACCACCCCGAGACTCCTGGGTTGTGCAGCAGTTTCCTCTCCTGTAATTCACCCAGCACCCTGGTGAGAAGCAGGCATATTTCTCTCTCCTCCAGACATCCCAGCCATTCGCAACAAGGCTGCTGCTCTACAGAAATCAGGAAGAGAACAATGACGGCACTGTCCACACCCAAATGCCCACCACTGGTCTTGGCAGATGATCCCCCGCTTCCTCCTCAATGCATCTCTACCCCACCCCAAGGAATGAGAAAGGGAAAATCCAGCTTAAGTTAAAACATACTCAACGTCTGTGTGTTATGGGGGGACGGGGGACCAAAAGTTCGAAAATAAACTGAGATCCTAATATTGGGACCCTCTTCCTTTCAGGAGTCCGTGGGTGGCACAAATGGTTAAGGGCTTGGCTACTAACTGAAAGGCTGGCATTTTGAACCCACTCAGAGGTACCGTGGAAGAAAGGCCTGGTGATCTGTTTCTGAAAAGTCACAGCCGTGAAACCCTATGAAGCACAGTTCTGCTCTTCAGCACAGTGAGGGGCCGTAAGCTGGAATGGACTCGACAGCAACTGGTTTTTGGGTTTCTCTTTTTAATACCTCCTATTTCAGTAGAGCACGTGGCTTGGTGGTTAAGAGCTTGGCTGCTAACCAAAAGGTTAGCAGTTCGAATCCACCTGCTTCTCCTTGGAAACCCTATGCGGAAGTTGAATGCTGTCACTATGAGTCAGTATGGACTCAACAGAAACAGGTTTTTTTTTTTTTTTTTTTTGGTTTATTTCAGTAAAAGGGGCGTTTTACAGCCCAGGGGCAATGATTGGCCCTTTAAAAATCTATTTCAAACAGGAAACAGACTAAAGATGGAGCAGCAAGTCCCATTATTTGCTTTTGAAATGCAACAGAAGATTAGATTCTTTAAATTAGCAATGGCTCTGTAATCCTATTATAGAGTGTTAACGTAGAGAAGGAGCCCTGGACAACCGCAGCGATTCAAGATGCCTTTGTGCGGGTTTCCGGCAGACGCCCCAGCAGTCCCTAACGTGGAGACTGACCCAGTATCACCACAGAGCAGCCAAGAACAGGCAGACGGACACATAGACCACTAAGGAAAAAGGATAAATCTCCTTTCGAGATTTCACTCATAAAAATCAGGCTCAATTTGTTTCTAGAAACAGTTGTTAGGACAATGATGTTTAAAGTTATATTAAAAGAGTTATTTTTAAAATACAGTATACTTCTAAAAATCATTAAGAGAAAATATAAAGATTTGGAAATGTTTCTAAAAATATAGCTCTAAAACATATAATTCTAAAAGATATAAAAATATGTCTACCTTCCAAGCTTAAAGCATACCAGTCCTCTGTAACTTACCTGCTTTTATGTTGACATACCCATGAATATAATGCTACACGATATGAATAGAAGAAAACAAAAAGCTTAAATACAACATATCACTGGAGGAAATGCATTATTATTTGCTTGCTAATAAATATTGAAACATAGAATAAAATTAAAGCAAGTGTTTTATCATAAAACTCAACATTTTTCTCCCCTCCCCTCAAAAAACTAGCAAAAATGTGTTCTTTTTTTTTTTTTTTGCATTTTGTACTTCAAAGAAATTTTCATTTTTGCAAGAAACTTCAGTTTTAACAAATCATTGCCATGAGCTAACCCACATTTGAATCTAGAAAATGCACTTGGCATTATCCTTCTCTGTTCACATATATTTGAAGTAAATTACATCAAATTGTATTTGAAATACCAAACTGGCATTAATGGAAGCTTTTTTTTTTTTTTTTGCTCCAGGCACCATTTTAAGATAGATGAGGATAATGATGTAGTCTGCATCATTAAGTTTATATGCAACTAGTGTAAGTTCTAATAAGATGTGTTTTTCATTCCAGTTTAATAACCCAAGACTATATTCATCTTCCAGTATCATAAATACAGCGAGAGGAATGTATTCTTTTGTGGGCTTAACATGCTGAGGTTCTTTTTTCTTTCTTCTCCAAGAAGATAGAGTTTTCTGGGAAGCTGGTCGAAGAAAATTCTTTAATATGGCCGTGCAGAGTATTATGATCATAAATAATTGATGTGTACAGCAGAAGAAAGCTGAGCTTCATTAATAATTCTTATTTTTAGTTGGCATAAGCTAGAGGTGCTGTATCTTCTTTCTTCCTATCTGTGTCAATTTCCTTGATTTTAATTTAATAGATGTTAAAATTTTTAAAGGTATGGTACATTATTCAGTGGGTTTTTGTTTTTGACTAAATAACATTCTACTGCTCATTCTTACCTGCCAAGATATTTTTAGAAACAGGCAAAAGGAAGCAGGGGAAAAAAAAGAGGCAAGGTGGAGTGGGCATCGGTGTCAGTGACTTCCACCCATACATCTCCCTCTGGGACCTGTTAAGATGCTCCTTTGATTAGAACCTCAGGAAATATTAAGAAGCTCTGCCATGAATTTGAGCTCATCAGACTTGCCTGTTGATTTTTCAGATTCAGGGCTGATCCACTTCTATATCCTGAAAACACAGGTTCTCCCCGACATTGCCTTGCATTTGTGATCAACTAAATCACTTGTCAAAACCTCCAAATCTTTGATAGCAGGCATTTGTAATTTATTAACTCCGCAGCTGAGCAGGAAGTCAGCTAAGCGTTTCTGATTAGCACAATGGAGGAAATAAGGGGCCTGCTATAGAGGGCAGCGGGGCTGTGCTTGACAAGGAAGAACAAGGAGCTGGCATGACATTTCAGCTTGGGAGAATTGATTTGCAACCTGGGCAACTATGAGAGAAGCCATTCGATGTTATTTCACAGAGGGAATAAAGGCAGGAAGAAGGGGTCATTGCAACAAAGCCGGGGGAAAACATCCTAACATGAAGCCACCCGGGTCTCTGGTCCACGCGTTTTTGCTGCCCTCCTTGTTGAACACCTGAGATTCTTATTTGCAGCCACCCACCTCTTTACCTAGCTTGGCTTCCCCTTCCAGGTATCAAGTGGCTTCCCATACAGTTCAACTAAGGTGAGGATGGAAATCCAAGCAGCACCTATGATATGACATGGAACACTCCTCTCCCCACACCCCCCAGCTCCTCTTTCAGGATAATTCAAGCCCTTGATTTAATGCCATTGGCCTGGGTATGTACTGTCGATCTAGAAGGCATGGCCATCACCAGACGGGCAGAGCAATCCAAACGCTTCTGTCAGATTTTCCCCGTCACACCTGGCATTTGGCCTCCCCTTCGAGCTGCACCATGAGACATGGAAGTTTCCTCTCCTTGCCTCTCGGGGGATTTGGCATCTCCTGATTGACTGCGAGGGTTGAGATGGGTGATTCTAGGTGGGCAAGTCTCCCCTGGAGTCCCTGGGTGGTGCAAACAGTTAACATGTTCTGCTGCTAACGGAAAGGTCGGAGATTCTAGTCCACCCAGAGGTGCCTTGGAAGAAAGGCCTGGTCATCTACTTCCGAGAAACCACTCATTGAAAACTTCATGGAGCATAGTTATATTGTCACACACATAGGATCATCAGGAGCTGAAATCGACTCAACAGCAACTTTTTTTAAGACTCTCCAAGTTCATTGTTATTTGCTGAGAGGACTGAGTAATTGGAAGAAAAAAAAAACCCATTGCCGTCTAGTCTATTCCAACTCGTAGCGACCCTATAGGACAGAGTAGAACAGCCCCATTGGGTTTCCAAGGAGCGGCTGGTGGATTCAAAGTGCCAACCTTTTGGTCAGCAGCTGAGCTCTTAACCACCGCAACACCAGGGCTCCAAAAAGTGTCTCCCATTTGTTCAACGTTGACTATGTGCCGAGCATCCTCCTACTCATTTAACACGCAGCATCTGTCTGATCCTCACAAATCCTCGATGGGCAAGTTAACATTTCAGAACAACAAATTTCTTTCTCTTAAAATGGACAAAAACCAGTTTGTTGAGAGGTTATGTAACTTTCCATGGTCACAGCCAGGAAGATGTGTCAAACCGAGAGTAGAAGCCAAGTCTGTTTGGAGATACATGTCCATCTCTCTCTCTCCCTCTGCATGTGTGTGTTTGTTGTGGGGTGCTGTCAAGTCGATTTCAACTCATAGTGACCTCATTTGACAGAATAATACTGCCCCCATCGGGTTTCCTAGGCTGTAATCTTTACGAGAGCTGATCACCAGGACTTTCTCCAGAGGAGCTTCTGGGTGGGTTGGAACCATCAACGTTTTGGTTATGTTGCTCCGCTGGGGATCTATCTCTGTGTGTGTGTGTGTGTGTGTGTGTGTACACACATATACATACGTACATATGTATATACATATATGCGGCCCAGTAGTTAAGAGCTCAGGCTGGTAACCAAAATGTCGGCAGTTCAAATCCACCAGCCGCTTCTTGGAAACCCTCTGGGGAAGTTCTGCTCTGTCCTGAGGGGAGCTATGAGTCTGAATTGACTCGATGGCAATGGGTTATATATACATACATATACATATGTGTGTGTGTGTGTGTGCGCATATTTCATATATGCGTGTATATATATTATATATATAAATACACACAGATATGTATACATGTGTGTACATATGTATGCATGTACGTACACCTACATATGAACAAATGAATGTGGTTTTAGCATCACTTACTCTTAATTTTCTATTAATTAATTATTAATCCAATGTGAGGTGTTTTAATTTGTTCATCTATTTCTCCCATCAAACAGCATTTATCTGGACCCCATTTCTCTGCCATGATTCGTGTGCCCTCAGAGAATGCAAACTTACTTTAACACAAGTGGGAGATAAGCATTTTAAGAAAAGTAAACTTGGTGCTAAACAATCCAGATCAGGCCATGAATTTCAAATGTAGCTGTCAGCACCTGATGCTCGCACCAACTCCTCTGCCCTCACGTCTCCTCTGCCCTCACGTCGGTGGGGGTGGTTTACCTGCGAGCACAGGACCATCTTCTGTCTATGCTCCAGGTCTCCAGAGTCTTCGCTGCCCTGCAGCAGGAGGTCAAGTCTGGGCTGAGGGCACACAGCCTGTTTTAGGATCAGCCTCTGCCTTGGGGTGACGTGCTCACTGTCCTAAACTTAACTGACTCTCTTCGTCCTCGCAGACGCTGAACCTTGCCCGTGGTCCTCTTGTCTTTGCAGATGTTCCTGCCAACACAGGTCCTGGACTGGACGTGTTCTGATCTCTTTCCAGCCCAGACTGTTTGCCTGGCTCGTATCACTGTCACTGTCTTCCTACTTCTCCCAGGCGGGTGGACCTGCTGTTCAGAATGTGACTTCTGGCTGGCCTGGGTTCCTGAGCTAGGCTACAAGTTCTTTGAGCGGAGGGGGCTGTTCCTGTCTTGTTCGGAGCTTAGAATATAGTTGGCCTTCAATACAAATGTGCGTAGATGAGTGAACAGATGGTTGAATAAAGACTTTACTGTGGAAGATGCCAGTCCCTTTGGCTCGCTGGTTGTCTGCTCCTTTCCTGACCTCACCAATGTGGTGCTATTACTGCCTGGGTCCTTGAGCGATGCCAACTACAAACAAATTAGGGTCTCCGCTGCTGTTTAGGCTTGGCCTGGCCCCTGTGGTCATCACCTTAGGAAAGCTAGTAGGAAACAGCCTGTAGTGGGGGCACCTGTTTTGTATGTTCCTTTATGCAGGCACCCTTTGCAAGCCTTGCAGGATGCATTAAGGGCTCTGTGCTTAGTGTTCCATTTTAGAGTGGCCTATGTTCCCTGTTCAGTTACACAGTAAGGTTACATGACTCTGCCTTGGGTAACATCTTAGAATTTCCATGGCAAAGAGTCCACGGAAACAAACACACCTGTGTTTTAATTGTGTGTTTACTTCAAGAACAGCAAGGAAGAAAAGACCTTGTTTAACATTCTCAGGGTCAATCACTGGCCAAAGGGAAAAACTATACAAGAAGTGAAAGTTGGCAGCCGGGCAGTCTCAGCATCCTTCCTGAAAAACAAACAGCAACTGTCCCCAGGTTCCTTGCTTCATCTGCTTCCTTGGACCTAAGAGTGGTCTTTGCATTGTAGGTTATTTAATCACTCACAGTAAACTTGCGATCGGAAGTCAAAGGTTCCGTCTAGGAAAAGGTGTTTGCACCACATGTGAAAACCCTGACCTCAGGCACATTAGAGTCATGGATACTGAAGGCAAAAGCGGGCAAGAAATGATACAGAATACTGTCAGGAATGGGAAGTCTTTTTAATTCGGTGAAATCTTTGTCCAGCTTGGTTGGAGAAGGGCATATTCCACTCAATAAAAATATTTATTTAACAGAGAGCTTTAAGATGGTGGGCTGAAGACCTAAACTGCCACAGTTCAAATCTTGACTATGCCTTTTACTAGCTGTGTGATCCTGGGTAATTTATTTAATCTCTTTGTATACATAAATATGCATAAACAAACAAACAAAAAAACCCCACTGAGGTCAGGCTGATTCTGACCCACGGAAACTTAAAATAGTGCATGGCACTTAGCAAGCACGCTGTTACTGTTGGGTATTACTGTCATCGTTAGCATTGTTGTTAGGTGCTGTGGAGTCGGTTCCAAACCACAGAGACACTGTGTACAACAGAACTAACACTGCCCAGTCCTGCCCCATCCTCACAACTGTTGCTGTGTTGGAGCCCATTGTTGCAGCCACCGTGTCAATCTATCTCATTGAAGTTCCTCCTCATTTTTGCTGACCCTCTGCTTAATCAAGCATGATGTCCTTCTCTAGGGCCTGGTTCCTCCTGATAACATGTCCAAAGTACTTGGACGAAGTCTTGCCATCCTTGCTTCTAAGGAGCATTCTGGCTGTACTTCTTCCAAGACAGATTTGTTTGTTCTTCTGGCCAAAAACCAAACCAAACCTGTTGCTGCCGAGTCAATTGCAACTTGTAGTGACCCTACAGGACAGAGTAGAACTGCCCTATAGAGTTTCCAAGGGGGAGCTGGCGGATTCGAACTACTGACCTTTTGGTTAACAGCCAAGCCCTTAATCACTACGCCACCAGGGCCCATGGTATATTCAATATTCTTTGCCAACACCATAATTCAGAAGCATCAATTCTTGTTCAATCTTATTCATTATTGTCCAGCTTTTGCCCACATATGAGGTGACTGAATATACCATGGCTTGGATCAGGTACAGCTTAGTCCTCAAGGTGACATCTTTGTTTTTTTTTAGCTCTTTAAAGATGTCTTTTCCAGCAGATTTGCCCAGTGCAAATCATTATCATTATTACTATTTTAATCACAGATTTTAATAAATTAAAATATAACAAAATTTCTATTTAACATGATTTAATAACGAAGAGGCACACTGTAGCGTCATCTCTGTAGTTAGTTAGAAAGTCAACATCCATCTCAGCTGGACCTCATTACCTAGTGTAAGTCCGGCCTGGAAATCCAAATTTCAATGGTTATCTCACTCAGTGGTCATCCAGCTTGCATGAGGCGAATCTGTACCCGAACCTCAATGTCCTAATTTATATCGAGTAATAATTACCACCCAGTTGAATGATACATATTTGTGATTCACTCCAATTATTCTCTTTTTCTTTTTCCACTGGGAAACCAAACTCCCATTCTGTGACCAGTTTGTGACCATAGGAAGCCGAGTGATCTCCAGGCTGTATCTATCAAGCAGGGTGGCTTAATGAGTGATCTTCATGCACTTGGAATCCCATAATTCCTTCCGACGTCCAGTGAGCTATAGCTCCACCTCTGTCTTTTCTGGATTCCATTTAGACCCGTGCTTTTCAGCTTCATTTAACACGGCAATACCCTTTCACATTTCAGCCCACAGAGCTGCCCTCTCTAACAGGTCACTATTTCAAGTGGACACTGAACACATTTTCACTTCCTAATCACAACTGGTGGCAGTTCAGTGGCAGAATTCTCGCCTTCCATGCGGTTGGATTCTTCCAGGGTTGACTCTTGGCCAATGTACTTCATGCACGGCCACCACCTGTCTGTCAGTGGAGGCTTGCATGTTGCTATGATGCTGAGCAGGTTTCAGGGGAACTTCCAGACTAAGATGGACTAGGAAGAAAGGACTGGTTATCTACTTCCAAAAATCAGCCAGTGACAATCCTACGGATCACAATGGTTCGATCCCCATGATTCGCAATGGATCATGGGGATGGCTCGGGACTGGGTAGCATTTCATTCCGTCGTGCGTGGAGTCAGGGCCGAGCCGATCACAGTTAACAACAATAACCATAAATAACAACTAAGGGCCCCCAGGAGGCCTGGGCCACAGTGATCATGCACTCGGCTGCTAACCGAAAGGCTGTTGGTTCAAACCCACCACTGCTCTGCGGCTGAAATCTGTGGCAGTCCGCTTCCGTAAAGATTACAGCCTTGGAAACCTTATGGGGCAGGTCTACTCTGTTCTACAGGGTCAGTATGAGTTGAAATCGACTCAGTAAAAGCGGGTTTGGTTTTCGGGTTTAAGCCCCCCCCCCACTTAATTTCGGTGTGTAAACGTCCCAGAATCACACTCTGCAGTCCTACAGGAAGGGAGTTTGCTTTGCATCAACAAGTGTTACTTTCAGATGTTTCTGGACTCTGGGTGGCCATTTTGATTGCCATCTGACTTTTGGCTTAGAACCCACTGTCCTCTGCCTTCATTATGAGTGTTAACTATCACTTTGATGGTAAACCCAGACATGCCACTTATTACATTGTTTTGGTCAATAAAATGCCAGATAGACTAGATCTGCTATATCTTTTAAGCTAGTCTGTAAGATAAAATCCTTTAAACCAGACCAGAAAATGGCTTAACAAAGAAACAGACCTAACAAAGTAGAGAAAGGGACAACATGGTATTCTTAAGGTAACTTGGGCCTGTTTATTATTCCACCTGCAGTTATCCCAGCAAAGTAACAACATCAGCGCGTCACCTTCCCATTTTTCTTTTTTTTAAGTGCTTTGCTTCAGAAAATTTTTTCCAGAAAGGATGTAACTAAAGTGGGGTTTTAACAAAATATCTGCCATAAAGTGTTTCATTCTTGATTAAAACATATCACACTGCAGAAATGATTGAATAACTGGTTGGAAGTCACAAAAATATTAACAATAATGAGCTCATTTAAATAGACACATACGTGCTACCTGCTGGTTGTCAAAAGTTTTCAAAGACAGTTTCCCCTGAGTAAGCAGGGTCCTGCAGACTGTGTCCATCTGTCTTCAGGGAAGAGCATTTTATGGACGATGAAAGGAGACAGCCCTGTGAAAACACCATTTGGGATTATTGATCTCTTGATCACTTGTAGATCTCAGTGGGAAATCACGACAGCAATGGGCTCAGATGGGAATCACCAGTGCCAAAAACAGTTTTTAAAAATATTGGATTCATAGGTGGCTGGAAATAGAATAAAATCATATTGATTAAAGGGGGAATACGTTACACTCCTCTCTTTGAATTCCATGAAGGGATTTTTCTAGTTTTCCCAAAGGCCTCCTTGGTCTTCTATTATCATGGTGGGAAAAAAAAAAAAAAAAAACACAGACAATTGCACACCTTATAACCTGCCCCTAAATTCCCAGTCTCAGTTTCTGAGGATTTACTCTTTGAATCTAAACACTTAGTGGGATGCGAAGATAAATTCTACACTCTTGCTTAATGCTGCAGCACTGGGGGTGCAGTAGTTAAGAGCTCAACTGCTAACCCAAAGGTTGGCAGGTCAAATCTACTCACCACTCTTTGGAAACCCTAAGGGGCAGTTCTTCTCTGTCCTATAGGGTTGCTATGAGTCAGAATTGCTTTGACGACAACGGACTTGGTTTGGTTTTTGGTTGCTCAGTGCTTACTTGTTTTTGTTTTTTTAATTGTGGTGAAAATATACACAGCAAAACATACACCAATTCAACAATTTCTACATCTGACCTTGATTACATTCTTGATTATATTCTTCAAGTTGTACGACCATTCTCACTTCCCTTTCCTGAATTATTCCACCACCATTACCATGAACTCACTGCCTCCTACACAAAAACTCCTCTTTCTTCCTCCCTCTCACCGCTGGTAACCACTAATAATGTTTGGTTTCTAAATATTTATTTCATATGAGCAAGATCATATAGTATCTGTCCTTTTGCAACTAATGTATTTCACACAGCTTATCATTTTCAAGGTTCAACCGTGTTGTGGCATGCGTCAGGACTTCATTTTTCTTTATCATTGAATAATATTCTGTTGATGATGTAGGACCAGGCAACACTTCACTCTGTTGTCCATAAGGTCGCCAGGAGTCTGGACTAGATGACAGCTATCCATCTATTCGGTATCTAGAGACACTGATAAATACTTGTTGAGTAACTAAATAAATGAAAGAACGAGTTCTGTATCGCTACTACAAATAACAAGTTCACGAATAATGGTGATGTGTAGAAATATATACTGAAAGGTATGAGATCCTGTTAGATTTCACAAGGAAAAGGCACAATAGTTTGTATCCAACAATTATAACTGTGTACAAATGTATTTATGATTGTTACTGAAGCATGTAAGAGACTGTGAAGGGATGGAGAATTTCATGTTTTCTGAAACGTTATTTAAATTTATGTTAAAATGGATTTTGGCTTCAGAATTAAGTTGTTAGATTAAATGCAATGACCATTGCTTTCCCTTTTCATTTAGCTTTAGAGGTGCCAACTGAGGGAGAACTAATAGGGACCCGCTTTACTCCATGTTCCTTTCGAGAAGCGCAAAAGAAATTCCTGAGGAAAACACAGGTATACTTGTTTATCTCACATCTACCTTCCCCCGCAAAGAAATACGTGGCTTGGCTTGTTAGCTGACTTGCTGCCCTTTGAGACTCCCAGGAATGGGTCCTATTACAAGCACTCACACGTACTTCCCTCTGGGCAGCTCAGAGCTTGAAGGAAGTAGCGTGTGAACGAAAGTGCCACCTGCAGTAAACATCACTGATACCTTGTCCGCCCAGATTGCTTCCTGGGTGCTGCCAGCGAGGGCCACGTGCAGCTTTCTTCTGACCCCGTGCTCTGTTTCCCACACCTGTGCAAAGACACTTTCATAGCCAGTTGTTTCCCGATTCAGATGCTAATCTAACACACAAAATAAAACAAGCCGTCCCTAAAAATGAGTCACGGTAAGGAGGCTTGTTAGGCAAAGCAAAGACACTTAACAATTAATGCAGCGAAACCTGTGAGAGCTGGAACTCGATGGGCCTGCCTTGTTTTTCCGGGTCTCCTAAGTTTTCCGCCTTTCACAGGGTGCAGTCTTACCATTTTTCTATCACTCTCTGTTAATGGAAAATATTTTACTTTTCCTTCTCTGACAGCTTTCCGCCTTACACAGGTTCCGGCTTTCAAAGGTTTTCCTGTAAATGATAGAGAGGAAAGAAATGTTTCGTTTCTAAGCATTTTTACCTTTTAGATATCGTGGGTGCCCTGATTTTAGCTGGCATAAGACCAGCTGTGTAATAAGGACAAGATGGGCTTTAGAGGGCTGGGCTTGCGAGGCCGGCTGGCGGAACAGCCTCAAGGCAGACCCATTCGAGCGCCCTCAGTCATTTCCTATTTTTAATATTAAAGAAATATGGAGAGAAGCAGAACAGAACATCGTGTTTTGGGAAACCAGTAATCAAACGGCCTAAAGCTAATGTTTACTTTTTGGAATGCTTCAGGAAGGCATTACTTGGAGATGTAAAAAAGAAAGAGCACCTAATAATAGCCTTTCAGTTGCGGAAATAGAAAAGCAGCAGACATGATAATTGAATTTGGTTTGGATGGTCAAAATCTGCGTGATCCTACAGCTGTATTTTCTAAACCATCGGCTTGACTTTTAATACATGTTCTATGTTTTGTTTCCTTTGCCCATGGCTGCATTAGACAATTGTTAATTACCTTGTAAGCCTGCTCCATATTCCTTTGTTCCTATTTTTTTCTTTCCCTCTTACACATGATGACGTTTGGCCTTCATAACTTCTCAGTCCCCACTTCTCTCACTTAGCTCCCAAAGCAGGTTGACAGGGGGTTGGGGTCAAAGCTGACCTGTCGTTGTTTTCATGGAAAAGAAAAATGAATAAGTCCACCTCCATTCCCCAAGAACATAGGTCAATGCCTCCTTGGCCTTTGCCCTACAAAATTCAACCTGGTGCAGATGACAGGCAATCAAAGGAATGGGAGACTTTTTGTTGCATTTCAAGATTGATTGAATTATGGGGCCTAGATTCCAACATAGCAGCATCATCTGAGTTATGAATTCTGAGTCCTGATTAAGTTTAGTGTAAACATTTATGTCCCCAAATCCTTTTTAGAGTCAACCAAGCAAAGAATCTCCGTGGGTCTTGATAGACGTCCATTTGACCTTAGATTGCTATAAAGAGCAATGTCGTGTCCTTGCTTTAATTTCCTATCAGTCTCTAATGTTTATATTATGCACCCTGGATATCTGAGAGCTCCTAGGATGACTCTGGAATTTGAAAATTAGTCTCATATATCAGAACTTGCACAGACTTACAATATTAAGAAAATATTTATTATAGTTGCACTCAGAAAAATTATGACCTATGTGTCTTCTTTGCTCTTTGTTTTTTGGCAGGTCACAATACTAACTTCTGACATTTGAGTAAAACCTTTGAGTTCATAAAGTATTTCCAAGTATTTTCTCTCATTTGATCTACACAATTGCCATGAGATTGAGGTCACTATTTCCTCAGAACACTGAGGCTCAGTTAGGTGAATTGAGTTACCCAAGGTAAATGGATAATAAAGTATACAACTGGGACAAAAAGCCACTGATTCATTCACCAATACTTATTCAGCACCTATTATATGCCAGGAGTGCCTGGGCAGTACAAACAGTTAACAAGTTTGGCTGTTAACACAAAGGTTGGAGGTTCAAGTCCATCCAGAGGTGTCTCAGAAGAAAGGCCTGGAGATCTACTTCCAAAATTTCAGCCTTTGAAAACCCTGTGGAGCACAGTCACTCTCTGACACACCTGGGGTCACCATGAGTTGGAAATGATGTAACAGCAACTGGTATATATATATATATATACATATATAAAGTGTCAGTCGTGATATTAAGTGTTGAAAATACAACCCAATCCCTGTCCTCAAGGAGTTTATCATCCAGTGGGGGATGACAAATATACACTAAAAATTAAACAAATAATCATTTAATTGCAGGTGATACATGCTGTGAAGACAAACTATAGTGTGCAATAAGGGTACAGAACAGGAGGCATGTATTAGTTGCAGGAAACTGAATCTACTCTAGCTAGCTTATGAAGAAAGGGATTTGTTAGAGGGTGATAAGTACTTACAGAAACTTCAGGGGGGACAAGCAACCAAGGTAGGATGGGATAGCCAGAAACTCAGCAGCCGGGAGAAAACTTTAACTATACTAAAGGATGGTACTAGTGGAAAACCCATTGCTGCCTCCTCTTTTCACTAATCCTGAGGTTACTATGATGTTAGAGATCCTAGGACCTTGACCCTAGAATCTTAACCACAAAAGGACCAAATGTTGAGGAGATTAATTCAAGATGGCAGCCTAGTCAGACACACCAAGCTATCCCTGTACAGCAAAGACCCGAGAAACAAAGTGAAACAGATACAGATGACAACCCTGGAAACCTGAGCATCAAATGAAAGGATAGAGAATAAGACAAAAAAATCTCAAAAGTAAAATAAAGCTACAGAACTGAAAAAATGGAAGCAGAGATGTCAATCTGTAAGCAGTGACAACTTTGAAACAAAAAGGGAGAATAAATGGTGTAGATATAGAACTTCCATATGGAGCAGAAGTCATGGTGATATCAAGAAATAACAGACTGTTTTAAACTTAGGAAGATAAAGGTAAATGTTAGAGTAATCACAAAGAAAGTTAATCAACCTACTCTCCGAAGTAAAAAAGAAGAAAACCATGAAGACTCAGTAAACATAAAATCAACAACAATGAAGGAAATGAAAAGAAAATACATAAAAAGAACTCAGCATAGAAAATTAAGAGGAACAAAGAAAACAGCGACATCACAACAAAAAGCATAACGAAATGACAACAGTAAATTCATACCTATCGATAATCACACTGCATGTAAATGGTTTAAATGCACCAGACAAGACACAGGGTGTGGCAGAATGGATTAAAAATAAATAAATAAATAAGACCCATCAATGTGCTGCCTAAAGAGACACACCTTAGACACAAAGATAAAAACTAGCTAAAAATCAAAGGATGAAAAATATATATATCATGCAAACAGTAACTAAAAAAGAGCAAGAGTGGTGATATTAATCTCTGATAAAATAGACTTTAAAGCAAAATCCATCAAAAGAGACAAGGAGGGGCATGATATAATGATTAAAGGGCCAATCCATCAAAAATATACAACCATAATAAATATCTACACACCCAATGACAGCACTCCAAAATACATAAAACAAACTCTAACAACATTGAAAAGAAAAAGTGACAGTTCCACGTGATAGTAGGAGACTTTTACACACCACTTTTGATGAATGACAGAACAAATAGAAAGAACTAAACAAAGGTATAGAAGATCTAAATAACACAATTAACCAACTTGACCTCATAGACATATACAGAACATTCCATCCAGAATAGATTATATTTTAGGCCACAAAGCAAGCCTGAATGAATTAAAAAACATTGAAATAACACAAAGCATCTTCTCTGACCACAGCATAAAACTGGAAATCAATAACAAGAAACTGAATAACACCCTGCTGAAAAACCACTGGGTAATAGAAGAAATTAAAAATGAAATAAAAAATTCCTAGAATCAAATGAGAATGAAAACACTACATACCAAAACCTGTGGGACAGAGCAAAAACAGTTCTCAGATGAAAATTCATACCAATCAATGCACACATCAAAAAAGAAGAAAGGGTCAAAATCAATATCTTAACCCTACAACTCAAACAAATAGAAAAAGATGGCAAAAGAAGACTACAGTTACCAGAAAAAAAGAAATAGCAAAGATTAGAGCAGGAATAAATAAAATAGAAAACAGAAATACCATAGAAGAATCAGCAAGACTAGGAGTTGGTTCTTTGAAAGGGTCAATAAAATAGAAAAACTACTGGCCAAAATGACAAAGGAAAAGAATAGAAGATGCAAATACCCCAAATAATAAATGAGATGGGTGACATTACAACAGAACCAACTGAAATAGAAAGAACCATAACAGAATACTATGGAAAAACTGTAATCCAACAAATTTGAAGACCTAGAAGAAATGAGCAAATTTCTAGAAACACACTACCTACCTAAACTAACACAAACTGAAGTAGAAAATTTAAACAGGCCCATAACAAAAGAAGAAATTGAAGCAATCATAAAAACAAACAAACAAAAAAAGAAAAAAAAAAAACCTCTCAACAAAAAAAAAAGCCCCAGCCCAGACAGCTTCACTTGAGAATTCTACCAAACATTCAGGGAAGAGTTGACACCATCTTATTCAAACCATTCCAGAACATAGACAAAGAAGGAACACTTCTGAATTCATTCTATGAAGTCAGCATAATCCCGATACTAAAGCCAGGCAAACACACCACTAAAATAGAAAATTATAGACCAATATCCCCCATGAATATAAACGTAAAAATTCTCAACAAAACTTTAGCCAGCAGAATTCAACAACATATCAAAAAAATAATACAGAAGTTCTGGCAAAATGGCACTCTAGGCAGAAGCACCACGCACCTCCACAGCAAACATCCAAAAAACTAAGCCAAACAGAGAATACAACAATCCTGAAACATAAAACATCAAATAAAGAGATAAAGAACTCAGCCAAGCACCAAATGGAGTGAGAAAACTGACAGAGAATGGAGAGCGAGGAGAGATTCATGCAGAGGTCCCCTAACAGCTAACGCAGCGCGGATCCACCATCTTGGACTCCTATCAGAGACCAGCAAATGGGGGTACAAGAAAGCAGCCTCACGGAGTGTCCAGCAGGAGACAAAACAGCCGCTCCACACATAACCATCTCCCCGCTGCATCCTGCCTACCTGCACCGTGCGCTTGACATCACACCACGCAGCAGTGCAGGCACGGCCTACTGGAACCTGCCCAGCACTGATTAACGACCCGCCCTGGTGGCTGTAGTGAGTGCCACAAACAACCCGTCCCAGTGGCTCCT
>NW_004444039.1:10320317-10343609 GCF_000243295.1 Trichechus manatus latirostris | reverse complement strand
AGCATAGTCAATGTCACTGAACTGTGATGTAGAAATTTTTGAAATGGTGTATCTTTGGCTATGTGTATTTTCACCAAAAAAAAAAAAAAAAGATTTAGAATTTAGAGAGTTAATATGTTGTGGGGTTGTTAACCAATGTCATAAAACAACGTGTACCACTGTTTCATGAGAAACTATTTGTTCCGTAAGCCTTCACCTGAAGTACAATAAAATATAAAAAATAAAAAATTAATACACCATGAGCAAGTGGGATTCATACCAGGTATGCAAAGATGGTTTAACATTAGAAAATCAATCAACATAATTGACCACGTAATTAAAACAAAGGAAAAGAATCACATGATCATTTCAATGGATGCAGAAAAGGTATCTGATAAAGTCCAGCACCCATTCTTGATAAATACTCTCAACAAAATAGGAAAAAAAGGGAAATTCCTAAATATAATTAAGGGCATATATACAAAACCAACAGCCAACATTATTCTCAATGGAGAGAGACTTGTCTACTTCCCTTGAGAATGGGAACTAGACAAGGATGTCCTTTATCACCACTTTTATTCAATATTGAACTGGAAGTCTTAGCTAGACAAGTAAGGCAAGATCAGGAAATAAAAGGCATCCAAAACGGTAAGGAAGAAGTAAAACTATGCCTATTTGCACATGCCATGATTATATACATAGAAAATCCCAGAGACTCTACAAGAAAGCTTCTGGAACTAATATAAGGATTTAGCAAAGTGGTGGAGTATAAGATTAACTTACGAAAATCAGTAGGATTCCTCTACACTAACCAAGAGAACTCCAAAAAGGAAATCAGGAAAACAATACCATTTACAAGAGCCCCCCAAAAGATAAAATACTTGGGAATAAACCTAACTAGAGATATAAAAGACTTATACAAAGAACACTACAAAACACTGCTTCAAGAAAGCAAAATAGACCTGCATAACTGGAAAAATATACCATGTCTATGGACAGGAAGACTTAACATTGTGAAAATGATAATACTACCCAAAGCAATCTATAATTATAATGTAATCCTGATCCAAATTCCAGCAGCATTCTTTAATGAGATGGAAAAACTAATCATCAACTTTATATGGAAAAATAAAGAGGCCCTGGATAAGCAAAGCATTATTGAAAAAGAAGAACAAAGTAGGAGGCCTCATACTCCTTCATCTCAGAAATTACTATACAGCCATGGTAGTTAGAACAGCCAGGTACTGGTACAACAATAGACACATAGACTAGTGGAACAGAACTGGGAATCCCGAAATAAATCCATCCATCACCTATGGACAGTTAATCTTCAACAAAGTGTCGAAATCTATTAAATAGCCAAAAGACAGTCTCTTTTAAAAATGGCGCCGGCAAAACTGGATATCCATTAGCAGAAAAATGAAACAGGATCCATACCTCACATTATACACAAAAACTGACTCAGGATGGATCAAAGACCTAAATGTAAAACCTAAAACCATAAATATCACAGAAGAAAAAATAAGAGCAAACCTAGGAGCCCTAATTTATGGCATAAATAAACTATCAAACATAACTAAAAAAGAACAAACAGCAGATGATATAACTAGATGATTGGGACCTCCTGAAAATCAAGTACTTATGCTCATCAAAAGACTTTTCCAAAAGAGTAAAAAGAGAACCAACATACTGGGGAAAAAAATATGACATATCTGACAAGGGTCTAATCTCTAAAATTTATAGAAAACTCCAACAACTCAACAACAAAAAGACAAACGACCCAGTTTAACAATGGGCAAAGGACATGATCAGACACTTCACCAAAGAAGACATCCAGGCAGCCAACAAATATACGAAGAGATGTTCACAATCATTAGCTATTAATCCCGTTGCCATTGAATTAATTGACTCATAGTGACCCTGTAGGACAGAGTAGAACTGCTCCATAGGGTTTCCAAGGAGCAGCTGGTGGACTCGAACTGCCAATCTTTTGGGTAGCAGCCATAGCTCTTAACCACTGTACCACCAGGGCCCCGATTAGCCATTAGAGAGATGCAGATCAAAACTACAGTGAGATACCATCTCACACTGGTAATAATGGCACTGATCAAAAAACAAAAAACAAGTGCTGGAGAGGCTGTGGGGAGATTGAAACTCTCATACACTGCTGGTGGGAATATAAAAGAGTACAACCACTATGGAAATCAATATGGCACTTCCTTAAAAAGCTAGAAATAGAAGTACCACATGATCCAGCAATCCCCCTCCTAGGACTATATCCTAAAGAAATAAGAAATGTCACAGGAATAGACATATGCACACCCATGTTCATTGCAGCATTATTCACAATAGCTAAAAGATAGAAACAGCCTAAGTGCTCATCAACAAATGAATGGATAAACAAATTATGGTACATACACACAATGTAATACTTCATAATGTTAAAGAATAATGACCAATCTGAGAAATATGGATGAACCTGGAGGACATTATGCTGAGTGATATAAGTCAATCACAAAAGGACAAATATTGTATGAGACTACCATTATAAAAAGTCAAGAAAAGGTTTTCAAACAGATGGAAACATTCTTTGATGGCTACCAGGGATGAGGAAGGGAGGGATAACCACTAATTACATGGTAGGCATGTACTAACTTTGGTGAAAGCAGAGACAATACACAATATGGGGGAAGTCAGCACAGCATAATCAAGGTAAAGGGAAGACACTGAAAGGTAGGAAAGAGTAAAAGGCAACAACAGTAAATACTAATATATATACAATTCTGTAACAACAGTAATAACAAACAATAATCTATGAGTGGATACATAGGTAGATATGTAAGCTGAGCAGGGGTAGGAGGGAGTATGGAAGTGCACCCACATACATATATATGCGTACATGTTGAAAATACACCCATGTATGCAACAGTGCGCACAGGGGACACAGTCATGAGAACTTCTTAGACACAACTATACACCTCCCAGGACTGAGATACTGAGCTTGAGGGCTAGGGACCTTAGTCTCAGGGAATATCTAGGTCAATTGACACATCATAATCCGTACAGACAGTCTCCTACATCTACCTTGGTGATTAACAACTTGGGTCTCAAAAGCTTTCCAGCAGCTGTCTAAGAGACAACAACTGGTTTCTTCCTGTCCAGAGCAAAGAAGAGTGAGGAAAACCAAAGATTCAAGGAAACTATTAGTCCAAACGACTAATGGACCCACAAACCACAGCCTCCACTAGCCTGAGACCAGAGGAACTAGCTGGTGTCTAGCTACCACTACTGACTGCTCTGACCAGGAAGGACCTCAATAGTAGGTCATGGACAGAGTGAGAGACAAATGTTGAACAAAATTCAAACTCATAAATAAGACCAGATTTACTGGTCAGATAGAGTCAGGTGGAACCCCCCGGACTACGTCACTTAGACACCCTTCGAACTTGGAACTGAGATCACTAATGGAAATCACTTTATAGTCATACAATAGACAGGCCTATAAAATGAACAATGACACCAGAGAGGAATGTTCACCTTAGAACAATCAACTATATGAGACCTATTGTTGTTGTGGTTAGGTGCCCTTGAGTCGGTTCCTACTCATAGCAACTCTATGTACAACGGAACGAAACACTGCCTGGTTCTGTGCCATCCTCACAATCTTTGTTATGGTTGAGCCTATTGTTGCAACCACTGTGTCAATCCATCTCTTTGAGGGTCTTCCTCTTTTTCACTCACCCTCTACTTTACCTAGCATGATGTCCTTCTCCAGGGATTGATCCTGCCTGATAACATGTCCAAAGTATGTGAGATATGTCTGTCATTTTGTCATACTGTGGGGGCTTGCATGTTGCTGTGATGCTGGAAGCTATGCCACAGGGATTCACATACCAACAGGGTCATCCATGGTGGACAGGTTTCAGCTGAGCTTCCAGACTAAGTCAGACTAAGAAGAAGGACTCGGCAGTCTACTTCTGAAAAGAATTAGTCAGTGAAAACCTTATGAATAGCAGCGGAACATTGTCTGATATAGTGCCAGAAGATGATCCCATCAGGTTGGAAGGCACTCAGAATTTGACTGGGGAAGAGCTGCCTCCCAAAGCAGAGTCAACCTTAATGACATGGATGGAGTCAAGCTTTTGGGACCTTTGTTTGCTGATGTGACATGACTCAAAATGAGAAGAAACAGCTGCAAACATCCATAAATAATTGGATCGTGGAATGGACGAAGTATGAATCTAGGAAAATGGGAAATCATCAAAAATGAAATGGAACACATAAACATAGATATTCTAGGCATTAGTGAGCCGAAATGGACTGGTATTGTCCATTTTGAATCAGACAATCACATGGCCTACTATGCCGGGAATGACAACTTGAAGAGGAATGGCATTGCATTCGTCGTCAAAAAGAACATTTCAACATCTATTCCGAACTACTACGCTGTCAGTGACAGGATAATATCCATACGCCTACAAGGAAGACCGGTTAATATGAGTATTATTCAAATTTACGCACCAACCACTAAGGCCAAATATGGAGAAATCAAAGATTTTTACCAACTTCTTCAGTCTGAAATTGATCAAACATGCAATCAGGATGCATTGATAATTACTGGTGATTGGAATGTGAAAGTTGGAAACAAAGAAGAAGGATCAGTAGTTGGAAAATATGGCCTTGGTGATAGAAACAATGCTGGAGATCGCATGACAGAATTTTGCAAGACCAATGACTTCTTCATTGCAAATACTTTTTTTCACCTACATAAACAGCAACTATACACGTGGACCTTGCCAGATGGAATACACAGGAATTAAATCAACTACATCTGTGGAAACAGACAATGGAAAAGCTCAACGTCATCAGTCAGAACAAGGCCAGGGGCTGACTGCAGAACAGCCCATCAACTGCTCATATGTAAGTTCAAGTTGAAACTGAAGAAAATTAGAACAAGTCCATGAGAGACAAAGTACAACCTTGAGCAAATCCCACCTGCATTTAGAGACCATCTCAAGAATAGATTTGACGTGTTGAACACTAACGATCGAAGACTAGACGAACTGTGGAATGACATCAAGGACATCATACATGAAGAAAGCATGAGGTCATTAAAAAGACAGGAACGAAAGAAAAGACCAAAACGGATGTCAAAAGAGACTCTGAAACTTGCTCTTGAATGTCGAGTAGCTAAAGGAAAAGAAAGAAATGATGAAGTAAAAGAGTGGAACAGAAGATTTCAAAGGATGGCTCCAGAAGACAAAGTATTGTAATGACATGTGCAAAGAGCTGGAGGTAGAAAACCAAAAGGGAAGAACACGCTCTGCATTTCTCAAGCTGAAAGAACGGAAGAAAAAAATCAAGCCTCGAGTTGCAATAGTGACGGATTCTACTGGGAAAATATTAAATGATGCAGGAAGCATCAAAAGAAGATGGAAGGAATACCCAGAATCACTGTACCAAAAATTATAAGAGACATAAATGACAGCACTTACCCAAAGGCAAAGTTCAGCAGGACAGTAGGGGCAGGAAAGCTGGGCGAATGGACACAGGAACCCAGGGAGGAAGTGGGGAGAGTGCTGAAACATTCAGGGGTTTGCAACCAATATTATGAAACAAGCTGTGTCTAAATTGTTGAATGGGAAACTAATTTGCTCTGTAAACTTTCACCCAAGCAAAATAAAATGTTTAAATAAAAGGACCAAATGTCTCTGCAACTGTGTTTTCAAGAAGAGGTAACAAATCCACCTCCCCAGGTTCTATTTTATGTGGCTTCCTCTGCTGAGTACTTGCTGGTGCATCTACTCAGAACATAGGCCGTATCCAGACCCTAACTGCAAGTCTGGGAAATAGTTTTTTGATTGTTTAGTTTTCTAACAGTTGTATAGAAAAATGATACCCAGTGGGGGTTGGGATGGGTGTTGGACTGGGCAGGTGATCCAAAGACTGCCTGAAGATCCTAACCTAGCTGGGGTGATTACAGTTGGCTTCCCCAAGACTTGGGTTCAGCTGAGATTGGAAGGGATGCAGGTCTGCTAGAAAGAATATTCTAGTTTCTGGGGATAGCTTTCCAGAAGGTGCCAGTGCAGGAAGGCTTTAGTCTTTAAAGCAACTGAAAGAAGGCCAATGTAGCTGGAATGTATCGAGGGAGATCAATAGGGGTCACACAGAACTCTGAACTGCTTCCTAAGGTCAGTGGGAAACGATTAGAGAGTTTTAATCATGAGAGTGACCCAGGTCTTCAGAGTCTTGTTCTACTGGTCTTCCCATTCTTCCCCGTAGCTCTTGTGAAAACTGTCTTGCGTCAATAATCGGTAACTTCATTGCTGCACTCTTTTAATGAAAGTGATCTATTCCAAAAGTTAGTCAGCCCAACTTATTTTGCAAGAGGCATGCTGAGGGAAAGCCATGGACGGACTCCCATGCCTGCAGCTCAACCTCACAGTGGTGATACTGTCCGTGGAGAATGAGGGTCACGATCCAGAGAGTAGCAGCTGACACAGGATTTCATCTTCATGAAGCCTGCTGTGCACCATGGTCTTGCGGGAAGGGAGTCGGGGAGGACAAAATAGTGCATCTCTGAGCTTCTTGGCTTTTGTGACTACTCCTCGCTCTCAGTTTCAAATCTTCCCAGGCCTTTCTGACTAACCATCTCCTTACTGAGAGTACAGGAGTCCCTGGGCGGTGCCAACAGTTAATACTCTCGGCTGTTAACTGAAAGATTGGAGGTTTGTATCCACTCAGAGGCACCTTGGAGGAGAGACCTGGTGATCTGCTTCCGAAAAATCAGACACTGAAAACTCTATGGAGCACAGTTCTACTCTGATGCCATGGGGTCGCCGTGAGTCACAGTCAACTCAACGGCAACTGCTTTAACGTGTATTGGGAGTGTGTCTAAACCTGGCATCTCTGTGTTCATGGGCAGTAGAGTGGGGGCAAGCCCCCTTCTCTAAGCTACAGGGAAAGGCAGTTCCAGTTACTATTCACCTGGAAACCCACAGAGCCTGGGACCCCACACTGGAAAGCTCCCTATGTTCACTGATAACCTAACAGCATTCACACTGTCCCCTACTAACGGGTAGAGCTTGGAACATCTTACAAACAAACGGCATCTAATCTATTAGTTAATTTTTCTTAATCTCATTTTTCACTTTTCATTTCTGAATTCCCAACTATCTCTAAGGAAGTTCTCTTTAAGGGAATGCCATGACCATCCTGGGCAAGTATATTCTAAAATTTCAAATAAACAGCATTTTTCTTTTATGCTTACCATTTCATTTTTTTTTTTTTTTAATTTTATAAATCCAAACAGTTTCTTACACTTAAAAAGAGAATACAGATTTTAATACTGGGGAAACCAGCACAACTTATACAAGGAAAGGTCACGGAAGCTCCATCGACACATCCAAACTCCCTGAGGGACTGAATTGCTGGGCGGAGGGCTGTGGGGACCATGGTCTTGGGGAACCTCTAGCTCAATTGGCATAATAGTTTATAAAGAAAATGTTCTACATTTTACTTTGGTGAGTAGCATCTGGGGTCTTAAAAGCTTGTGAGCAGCCATCTAAGATACTCCACTGGTCTCACGCCTTCAGGAGCAAGGGAGAATGAAGACAACTAAAGATACAAGGGAAAGATTAGTCCAAGGGCTAATGGATCACAGCTACCACAGCCTCCCCCAGACTGAGTCCAGTACAACTAGATGGTGCCTGGCGACCATTGACTGCTCTGACAGGGGTCACAACAGACGGTCCTGGACAGAGCTGGAGAAGAATGCAGAACAAAACTCTAACTCATAAAAAAGACCAGACTTACCGGCCTGACAGTGACTGGAGAAACTCCGAGAGTATGGTCCCCAGACACCCTTTTAGCTCAGTAATGAAGTCACTCCTGAGGCTCACCCTTCAGCCAAAGATCAGACAGACCCATAAAACAATATGAGACTAAAAGGGCAAACCAGCCCAGGGGCAAGGATTAGAAGGCAGGAGGGGACAAGAAAGCTGGTAATGGGGAACCCGAGGTTAATAAGGGAGAGTGTTCACATGTCATGGGATTGTTAACCAATGTCGTAAAACAATATGTGTACTAACTGTTCAATAAGAAGCTAGTTTGTTCTGTAAAACTTCATCTAAAGTACAATAAAAAAGTCCAGTATTTCCAAAAATTAATAAAGGTAAATTTATTCTAACAAAAAAAATGAGAGAGTGTAGATTAATCCATTGAAGTTGTGAAGGAAGATGAAGTGTACTGCTCATTATTTGGAAAATTTACTATACCTCAGACGATTCAATGATGTTCTCATAGAGCAGTGAGGTCAGTTTTAAACAGAGTTGAGTACCATTAAATTGTCTAAAACGTGTCAATTCTCCTGTATCTATAAGCTGCACAAAGGCAGGACTGTTGTCTGTCCAGCTCACTGCTCTCTCCTTGCCTTCTTCCAAAACAAAGCAAAACAAAATAAACCAAACCCACTGCCACCGAGTGCATTCTAACTCATAGAGCCTTACAGGACAGAGTAGAACTCCCCCATAGAGTTTCTAAGGCTGTAAATCTTTTACGGAAGCAGAGTGCCACATCTTTTCCTGCCCCACTGCCTTAGAAACTTAGAAAATGTTTATTGAATGAACAATGGGAACTGTCCAGCACTAAATATCAAGCCAATAAAATAAGATCATCTAAACAGGCACTGGTGATTCCGTGGTAGAATTCTTACTTTCTACGCGGGAGACAGGAGACCCTGGGTGGTGCAAAGGGTTAACACATTCAGCTGCTAACTAAAAGGTGAGAGGTTCAAGGCCACCCAGAAGTGCCTTGAGAGAAAGGTCTGCTGATAATTCCAAAAAATCAGCCATTGAAAACGCTGCAGAGCACGGTTCTACTCTGACACACATGGGGTCGCCATGAGTTGGAATTGACTCAACAGCAACTGGTTACTGATTTCTGTGGGAGATCTAAGTTCGATTCCCAGTCAACACCCCATGTGCAGCCACCACCTGTCTGTCCGTGAGGCTTGTGCGTGGTATGATGCCGAACAGGTTTCATCAGAGCTAGTCAGGAAGAAAGGCCTGGTGATCTACTCCAGAAAAGCAGCCAGCGGAAACCCTATCAATGACAACGGCCTAACTTGTAACCTCTCATGGGGACGGTGCAGAACCAGAGTGTTTCATCATTTTGTGCATGTGTCGGGGGGTAACTCGACGGCAGCTTACAACCACAGCAATCTCCTTAAACAGGATATCTTCGGTAATTTTCTAAGGATCTCACACCCTCTAAGGTGTGTGACCGTTGGGGTTCTGAAGAAGGTGTCACGGGAGACCGTCATAAATGTTCAGAGAAGTGAGCTTGACTCCCACGAAGTACATCAAATGAAACCAAACAAAACGACAGCAGAAACAAATATCTGTGTAGTTCTTTGTCGACGGAGCTGCTTTGAGCCGGAAAACAGTTCTTCGCTGGGGAAAGGCCAAAGTTCTCTTTGTAAAACCGTGGGGGAAAGGCACAGTAGTCAGCAGTAGTAGAGCTAAGCTCCCTGGACCCAGGTGGGTCTAGAGGCAGCAGCAGACGGAGGAGATTTGAACTGACAAATTGTCTTGCATTGAATCACCTTGCTGTCTGAGACACTCTGGTCTGTAAATGCAGTCCTAAAGGCTTCCCACATGGATCAGTGGAGACAGGATGCTATTCAGAATGGAACGATAACAGACCATGGAGGCCTTTGGGAAAACCAGAAAAGCCCCTTCATGTGACAAAAAGAGAGGAATGAAATATTCGCCCTTTAATAAATATGATTTTTTTTTTTTTTTTTTTTTACTTCCAGCTGACTATTATTGTTCTTGTTTGGTGCTGTCGAGTTGTTTCTGACTCATAGAGACCTCATGTGACAGAGTAGAATTGGCCCATAGCGTTTTCTATGCTATAATCTTTAAGGGAACTGATCGCCAGGTCTTTCTCCTATGGAGCCACTGGGTGGGTTTGAACTGCCAACCTTTCTGTTAGCAGCCGAGCATTTAACAGCCACCAGTGCTCCTTTCCAGCCACCTTTGAATTCAAAATTTGAAATCCATTAAATCCACTAATGGATGTAACCCATAATTCTGATCTTCATAAATAATATCCTGTTGCTCTTCTTTTTCTCACAAAAACACCTCCACCTCTGCCCATGGCCCCCTGCTTCTAAGAGAGCTGTTTTGTCTGCCCTACAAATGAGGACGTGGCGCAGGACCAAATAACCGATAATCCTCTAATACCTCTGTGACACTCCTGTTGACTGTAGCTTCCCTATCTGGCAGGCAGTGCTTTTGTGGGAAGCCTCTTGTGTTACAGGGGAATTTATTTTTGGATATTTTTGTGTTTAATGATGATGTGGACAAACCCAGTCTCTTCTCATGGCCTTTACTATCAAGCCAAAGAAAAATGTAATCATGCCCCAGTTTATCAGATACTTTCTTTCACTGAGACATAATTTCATTTGATATTGTAGTACCTGAGTATGTTTCATTTGTTAGCTAAGAACAAATGTTTCTGTTTGATTTATCATTTTTGACAAGTACAGAAAGCTGTATGATCTCCTTTGATGGGTGAATGCATTAAAAAAAAAAAACACAACAACAAACTGTGGCCCATCCATACAATGGGACACAACTCAGCAATACACAAACTACTGAGTCACAGAACAAGATGGAAGAATCTCAAATACATTTTGCAAGTGAATGAAGCCAGGCTCAAAGGCTACCTAATGTATGAGTCTACTTACATGACATTCTGAAAAGGCAAAACTATAGGGGTGGAAAACAGGCAGCATGAGGGAATTCTGGGGTCAATGGCACTGTGTGATATCCTGACTGTGGTGGTGGATTCACATCTCTATGCATTTGTTAAAACCGTAGAACTGTATCCCACAAAGCATGAATTTTACTGTATGTAAATTAAAAAAGAAGGCTGTATGGAATGAATCTAAAATCAAATTAAGGATTTTCAAGAAAGTGGGCAGATTCTTTGTGGAACAGAAGGTCACCAAGGTATATAAATGACATTAGTCCATAGCAGTGTTTCACGAACTCTGTTCTGTGGAACCTACCCGTTGAAAACCAGTTACCACTGAGGCGAGCCTGACTCATGGCGACCCCACAAGGGTCGGAGTAGAACTCTGCTCCACAGGGTTTTCAATGGCTGATTTTTTGGAAGTAGATCACCAGGTCTTTCTTCTGAGGCACTCCTGGGTGGACTCAAACCTCCAACCTTTAGGTTCTCAGCTAAGTGCATTAATTGTTTGCGCCACTCTGGGCTCCATCCCTAAATTTATCACCAGGTGTTGTTAAAAAAAAAAGGGGGCGGGGGCGGGGTAGGTTGTTCCACAACCAGAACAGAAATATTGAGAATGTTCAGGTACTGTGAAGATTGCAGCCAATGTTACTGAACAATTTGTGTAGAAATTGTTGAACGGCAACCTAAACTGCTGTGCAAGCCTTCACAGAAAGCAAAATAAAATACAATTTTTTAAAAAAAGGAGTTCCAAATTGTTCCTCAATAAAAGGATTCTGTGTCAAATAAACTTGGGAAACCTCACCTTCATAATCTTATTCTACCTTTGGAGAGTTATGATGCATGTTAAGATTCTGAGAAGTTCTGCAGCAAAAAAAAGAAAAAAAAACAACAAGCAAACATGAACAACAATAACAAGCACGTTGGACTTAGTATTTTTCAAACTTGCTTGACAACGGAACTCTGTTATTCACAGAACATTCATTAACATCTAACAGGCACACTTTGAGAAATGCTGACCTACAATAGGGTGACTTTTTACCACAGAATCACTAAATTTAGTGCTGGAAGGAAACTCAGGAGCTCCTCTGGTCTTTCGGGTAGAAACACCCAAACCACTTTTGTCAGAAGAGAACATAACCTGTTTTCAAGGGTGTCCGGCTCCTAATTTCATAGCTTTTCTTATCGATGTATTCCATGTTTAACAATTTTCTCTGCCACAGGATTTTTCCTTAGGGTAAGCCTAAATGATTCTGCCTCTAATGCATTTCTGTTTTATCTCTCTCTCTCCACAGTGTTTGGAAACAACTTATCAACATGAGCTGCCTCAACAGAAGAGCTCATCTTAGAATGTGGTAGATATTTCTGTGGGTGGCTCACAAGGACACCCCTCTTCTCTGGCAAGTGCTCCTAAGATACAGAATCTGACGCCCAGCCTCCACGTGTCCCTGCTCCTGCTCTTGGCCTTACAATCGATTCAGGGCTGCTCCCAGTCACCAGAGACTCGCTCTCCCAGGGGCAGACATGAGAGAGACACACCTGGGATCTTAGAGCTGAGTCACCTCACTGGCAGGGCTCTAGAGAGAAGGTTTATATATTTTTTTCTTATTGTTGTTGGTCTTCAGCTTTTCTTTTGCATTTCATGAGTTACTCCATTATTCTTCAAATAAATTCCCCTTTCAGCCAAAGTCAGTTTCTGTTACTTACATCCCAAAAACGGGGAAAGACCCAACATCTTATCCACCTTCCAGCACTGTATGGTGGCAAAATGGAGCCAAATGCTGGCCAAATCCCCCAACTTTCTGCAGAAAATTGCTAGTTATAAATCGCTAGTTAGATCCCAGTTTACTGGGAGGTGAAGGACAGAATTGGATTCATGTCCAGCTCCATCCCTTCAGCAAGCCCTGCTAGCTCACTTTAGGTCCTTGTTCCCTGCACCTGGGACCCTTCTCCATTCCTTTGGCTTCAAGGAGCTTGTGGGGTTTCAGTTTAAATCCACCCTAGAAGAGCTGCCATATTCTCTTAGCTTTCTACTCTAAGTAGAATAGTCTCATCTAGTCATTTGTCCCTGTAATTCTTTGCTAACTTTTTAGCCATTTCTAAGTTGTCTGAAATTCTCTCCCAGATCCTTCACAACAAGTACTGAGACGGTCATGTAGCCATGCGCCTGGTGTTCTCCGGTATGGAATCCAAGAAAAGCCTTAATTTCATTTCAACATCTGGATAGGCACATTTAACTAAACTATGCATTTTGGAATGGTTCCAAAGCACCTGAGGGTGGTTGCAGTACCTTCGAGGTTGGCAGTAATGCAAAGATTTATATGCAGCATTTACCCCATGCTGGTTCGGAGTCTTACTCTTTTTCATTATTTGATTTATATACTTGCTCCAAGTTTTTCCAATTGTGAGTCTCCATGTCTGCCTCTGCACCTCAGCCACTCAGAGGACACATCTCTTCTTCTGCAGCCCTGTAGTGCTTAGCAAAAAGCCGGGCTTAGGAGCAGCCATAAGGAACTACCTTCAAACATTTATTATATTTGCAAAGACCAAAACTACAGCGGGGGCTTGACGCATTGGAATAGCCTCATGAGTCTCAAAACAAAAATGCACACACCCTCACACACATACAACTAAACCTTTTTAGATATGGCGTGGCTTTATATGGAGAAAATTGTTAAAAATCAGAATAATTTCAGGGCACGTTTTCTTAACTTTTGTTGAACCATTCAGATTCACTCTTCTCTCAGCCACACTCCACAGCTGCGTGAACTGGAGGTATGTTTGACAATGTCAGCCAGTCCTGGCATCTAGTCCCCTCCATGCCTCCTGCCCCGATTCCCACCTCTAATCCTCCTCCAGAGTAAACACGGGGAGTCCCATAATCATGCCAAGGATCATATCATGAAACTTTGTGGGAAATTAACAATAGAATTCATTTTATATTTAAACTTTGCTTTGACACTTACCCATACGCTGTCAAGTTGATTCTGACTCATGGTGACCTCACGTGTGTCAGAGTAGAACTGAGCTACACAGGGTTTTCAATGACTGATTTTTTTTGTAAATAGTTCACCAGGCCTTTCTTCCAAGGCCCCTGGGGTGGAGTCTAACCACCAGCCTTTCAGTTAGTAATTGAGTGCATTAACCGTTTGTAACATCCCAGAGACTCAGTATCTACGTGAGACAAAATTATGCAAATAAGTCAGACAAATGGCCAATAAAATGTTGGGAAATGGCTCATTCTGCAGTATGAATGGAGCTCAACCAAGGAAGGCTTTTCAAGCTTGTAGGTGGACTCAGCCAGGTGTCCTCATCTTTAGTGCCGTCCATGTGCTGTCCACTTGCCAACCTGGTTTGCCAGGTAGCTGAGGTCGGGGAGTTGAACCTCCGACAATAATTCTCCTCTTTGTGCAAGGCTGGTAGCCTTGGGGCCTTTGGGGATCATTTCCCTGTCTGGGGTAAATATGGTGCCAGGAAGATGCGATGGCCATCTTCCCTCCACCTTCCCTGAAGGCCCATCTATTTTGATGCCCCTTTACTGTGCTCTCACAGCACTGAGCACTCAGGACCCCGAGTTGAACACGTGCACTTGTTGGGCTCCCCGACTTGGCCTTGAGTCCTTTGTAGGTAGGCTCTGATTTCCTTCTTTGACTAGTGCCTGTCCTCGGTAGGCATTTAATAACCCTTGGTTGAATGTTGGCCTTTTCAGGCGTGCTTGGCTGGCTCCATTGTTCAGCTTTACATATTGTTTGGTATCAGGTTATTGCCTTTACCACTTAATAAAGAGAAAACGTCCTCCACACTCTGAATGCCCAGATAGCTGCTGTCTTTATCCTTAAAGGTCACTAGGGGTAGGCTGCAGAGAGAGAGAAGATAGGACTGTGGGTTACAAGCATTCCAGCTGCTGGCTCTTACCTAAAAGCCGTTCTTCCATGGTCCTCCAGCCTTTGGCCTTGAACAGGTGGCACCCATTTGATATTAAGGGTGGAGCTGACATACGGAAGTGATGTGGGAGGGACAGCCCTGGACTCCCAACTTCCCCATGTGTTAGGATCGTGTATTAGTTTCCTGTGGCTGCCGTAACAAAGTACCGCAAACTGGATGGCTTAAAACAACAGAGATTTATTTTTTCATAGTTCTGGAGTCAGAGGTCAGATCAGAAATCAAGATGTCGACAGAGCCACACTCCCTTCAAAAAAATATATGGGAGAATCCTTCCTTGCCTGTCCCAGTTTCTGGAGGCCCCTGTCTTGTGACAGCGTAACCCCGGTCTCTGCCTTCACCTTCCCGTGGAATTCTTCTCCACCTCTGGGTCTGAGCCTTCCTCTTCTGTCTTTATAAAGACGCCCCTCATCATACCCCAGTATGATCTCGTTTACTAATTGTTCCACAAAGACTATTTCCAAATAAGGTCACAGTCGAAGGTTCCAGGTGGATGTGAATTTTGGGGGAGAACACTGCTCAACACTGAAGATAATTATTACGTCCTGAGTGCTTTCCGTGCGTCAGGCAAGAGGCTAATCGCGTTGCAACTACTGCCTCATTTAGTCCTTAGAAACCTCTGAAATTATTACTACCCCTCTTTTACAGATGAGGAAGCTGAGGCTAAGGAAGAGCAGAAAACCTTTCCAAGGTGACCCAGCATTCTATCTCTATTCCAGAGCTAGGGTATAAATCCAGGATTATCTCCAAAGCACATGGTTTAACCCCTAACATGTACACCTTTCATGGCAAAGGATGGTTATTTATTAACCATGAGACATTGCTCAGACAATTTAACCTCTTTGAGCCTTGTTGTTATTAGTTGCCATCTAGTCAATTCTGAGTTTATTCAAAAGACAATCAGGAATGGCCCTAAACATGCATTAGGCACTCAGAAAACTGACAGAGTGGTGAATACGCTGGCAGGGAGACAGAGGGGGCACGGCTATCCCTGGGTCTCTGGAGAACTGGTGTGGCCCTCGGGGACATATGTAGGTCAGAAGGGGCTACAGATTTTATGATGGGCCATGCTTCTCTAGCCATCACGTCACACCTGCCTCCCTCACTCCTGTCTGCTAGGGTAGAATGGATGTGTGTGTGGTTATGTGTTCTAAACAATTCTCCAACATTATTGCCTCTACCAAGATGCCCACATCAGGGCCATTTGGTAGGCTTGATGCCATGAAGTCATTGTTACCTTCTGCTAGACATGAACTCCTCAGAGGCAATGTGGAAGACGAGTCTTAGGATAGAGTTATAGACCTTGACTAATTCACTTAGCCTGCTTGGTGTGTGTGTGTGTGTGTGTGTGTGCGCGCACATGTGTACATGAGTGTATATATTTTTTTAAAATTAATTCAAGCTTCAAAAGAGGAAAATCCTGATTTCACTTTCCATGTAGGGACTGTGGATGACTAAACAGGACAAGCTGACCCACTGTTTTGTTCAGTGCTATATGCTATCTCCTAGAAAATTGCCAGGCACTTAGCAGGACCCAGTGAATATTTGCGTAACGAATGTGAGGGTTAGACACAATCTGGTACATCATCCACGCTGTCATTGGAATAATCTTTCTAACACACATCTATCAAGGGCAAGCCCCAACTCACCTTTCCAGCCTCATGTCTTGCTTATTCGCTAGCAGTTCCCAGAGAAGCCCGCGTGCTATCCCAACTGTGAACCTTTACACATGCTGTTCTTTCTTTCTCGGTTGCCCTGATCACTATCCACTTAATAAACCCTTATTTATTCTTAAAGGCCCAGTACAAATGCAACATTTTTTGTGAAAATTTCCCAGTTCTTTCTTGGTAGAAAAAGTTGCATTTCCTCTATGCTAGAGGCACTTAGTACCTGCTTCTCTCTTAGTAAACCAGTTGCTGTTGAGTCAACCCTGACCCATGGCAACCCCATGTGTGTCAGAGTAGAACTGTGCTTCATAGGGTTTTCAAAGGCTGATTTTTTGGAAGTAGATCACCAGGCCTTTCTTCCAAGGCATCTCTGGGTGGATTTGAACCTCCAAACTTTTGGTTAGCAGCTGAGCATGTTAACCATTCACACCACCCAGGGACTCCTTGTCTCCTAGTACTTCGCCCTGCCATTGATGACCTTGTGTTCATTCCTCTCACCTGAACATCACCTCCTAGAGGACAAGGACTTCTTCGCTTTTCTATAGTCTGTAGGGTAATACCTATAGATCCTTCCAGAAGCCATTTGTTGAATGACTAAATGAAAAAGAGATAGATGCAAAGAGGCCATAAATTGGATTGAAGATGCAAAGGATAGGGAATACTATCTAAGAGAAAATGTGGAGCAAACTTCATAAGTCAAGTGGCTGCTTTTACTGGTGTTCTTCGCTCACAGAATCTGAAGAAAAGGACACATCCTAGAGAATTCCCTTTTACTCTGTCCACCACAGCACCAAACAAACAACTTCACAGCCTCAGAAGGCCAGCTACAAAAGCAGTTATGAGTTTCTAATTCAGACAAACTCTAAAAAGAAGAGAGGGAAATTAGGTCTCAAATCTCTGGTTCTGTCTTCAGAGAAGGCAAAGGCTGAACTGCTGGTAAAGACAGAGTATCTGAGGAGAGTGGCAAATACAGTTAAGTAAAGGAACCAACTTCTGTCTAGATTTTTCTGAGCAATTATTAAACAAATAATTGTAATGTGTACAGTTGTGTGAGTTGTACAGGACAGGACCTGATGCTCTGTCCTTTTAGCCCTCTCCTCTTCCCAGATTCTACAACTCAAAATGGTAGTTACTTCTGGAGAGGCTAGTACCCACAGTGGACGACAGCTGACCCAAATCCTGGCAGTCTTGGAGGTTACTTTGGGTCATTCACAATGGCTCAGGAACCCAGGATTAAGGTGATTCTTCAGGATCCAGCTGGCTTCCAGGCCTAAAGGGACACAACTGGTAGACCAAATGCTCAGCCGTTGGCACACCAAGACTAGGAGTGGAATTGACAGAGCTCTCATATGGACTCATATCAGAGACAAATTCTGAAAGATAGCTTCAAGCTGAGCCAACCTAATTTGTCCATCTACCTTTGAGGTGCGACCATCTTCCTCAGCTTTTTGGTAGTTGGCTGGTTCTCTTAGGGCATACTCGGTTGGCCAGAGTTCACCTGGGTTTATCAGTCCCCCAGGGGAATCTGTCCCTTTTTTGTGCTTCATTTGTTATTCTGTAGGAACTGGGTCAACTTTTCAAGAGTGGAAATGTCAGAGGAATAAAGAGGCTCCCTTTTAAAAGATCTTTTCTACCACAGAAAAGAAATATCATAGCATATCCTTTAAATAACAACATACAGACTGGCAGCCTTGCTTCTGACCCAAAGAAAGAGGGGCAGCTGAGAACACCGGGCCACATTTACACACAGTCCTTTAGTGGGGAGACAGCTGGGTTGGATTGTGTCATCCCAAATGTTGGATTAAAGGAACAGAAACCTCAACTCTATGGAATATTTTTGGATGACATAACTAGGCTGGAAAGCAGACAAAGGAAGGCTTTCATTAAAAGCCGGATTTTTATATTGTAGCACATTTCTAATGTAAGGCTGCTGCCCCAAGAAGCAGGAATCTGTGACTCCTGGGGAGAAGCTCCACCCAGACCACTGCCTGCTGCAGACTCCAGCAGCAACAGGTGGTCATTGTAGGGGGCAGCGAGCTGCGACTGCAGCAGTCCATTCAGTTGTTCTAGAAAGATGCCACTGTCAGTGAAATAGATCTAAAAAAAAACAAACAAAAAACAGTTGCCATTGAGTTGATTCTGACTCATGGTGACCCCATGTATGTCAGTTTTCAATGACTGTGACCTTTCGGAAGTAGATCACCAGGGCTTCTTCCAAGGCACCCCTGGATGGATTCAAACCTCCAAACTTTTGCTTAGTAGCCAAGCACTTAATTGTTTGTGCCACCCTTGGACTGCTATAAAGATAAGTCTTGCAAAGGTCTGACTGGAAGTTTTCTAGGGAACATTATTGGCCATATGGGGTCCAGTTGCATTGTGGCAGTGGAAAACCAAAAGGCTTTAAGTCTGATTTACGAACTTATACATGCCAAACCTCTTCCAGATTACAAAATCATTGATAGTGCCCCCAAGTTTGTCATCACCCTCAGCCAAATATGCCATGACCCAAACAATTGACACCCCATAACAAGCAGAACTGATTATTATTACCAAAAGAAGGAAGGCCATAGCTGGGGTGTTTGCCTTTCAGGGTCTCAGCCAGTGTTCTTTCTTTCTCTTCTGAGCCCTGATATGCTATGAAATGTAGTATTGGTCAGATTGCTCCATGAAAAGCACTTCCTGTAGCAGACTTCTTCCCAAGTCTTGGCATCAGAAGGCGGGGCCAAGATGGTGGAATAGTTAGATGCTTCATGTTGTCCCTCTTACAACAAAGACCGCCGCCCCCAAAAAAAACAAATGACTAGGCTATATATGACAATCTAGGAACCCTAATCATCAAAGACAAAGCAGGAGAATTAGGCTGAGTGACTGGTGGAAGGAGAGACAATTCAAAAACAGTGGAAACTGAGAATTAGGCATCACGAGATCACTGGTGTCTTGCTAGCTGAATCTGCACAGGTCACACAGGTTGAGGCAAGTAGCAACATCCCAAGCCAAAACCCAACCCATCTGGTGCAGCCAAGCAGCAGCGAGTCTGCACACACCTCCAGAGCCAAACAAGAGTGACATCAGACCTGTGAAAGTTAAGTGCAAGCTCCCAAACCACCACATGTGCACCATAACCCTTCACGCACACCATAACCCTTCCGTGACTAGAGCTCCACAGCCAAGGGGCCCTCCCTTCTCCTCATCCATCCCACTCCCCACTCCAACACCAGACCCATGGCATTCAACAAAGCCATGCCACTTAAGACAGTATCTCATGGCTAGGTCTGGAGGCACCCTCTCATTCGCCCAGTCAATGGCATAGGTAGTCCACAGACTTGCAGTGCCCCTCACCCCTCCCCTTCATCCCTGCCCCAGTGCCTTGCTGGCCAGCCTGACACCACACACCCTCATTAGGACAAAACGGTCAGGGCATCCACCTGAATCTCATTTTCACCTGCAGCAGCCAAGTGGGAGTTGCAGATTTGTGACATCTGACACCACTGCACACCCTAAGAAGGGTCCTCACCGAATCATACCAGGGGCCTGAGGGCTGGCACTACCACTTATTCTATCTAGCCCACAACAGGGGCCTTAGAATTAGCGGTGCCTCCCCATCCCTCCAGCCAATGTCACTGGGTGCCGAAGGACCAGCTGCACTACGCCCCTACTATGCTCTCTAGTGGACAGCTGCACGTCTTCCATCTGCAAACCCAGGGACAGCTGACAGGCCTCTGCCTTGCCCCCAACACCATCCCCCCAACTGCAACCAGAGATCTGTGCCTGCTCCAAACACTCCCACGCAGCCCTGTGTGCCTAGGACTGTAGGTGACAGTATCCCCACCACACACTCAGGTGACAAAAAATCCAGCCCGGGCACCTGCGCCCTGACCAACTGGTAAGCAGCAGAGCACACACACGACACCAAACTCAACAACCAAGGAGAACACTCCTTGCACTCTCGGCCACGTGACCAGCAGGACAGATTCATCACCTCACCAAAAATCTTGGCCTACATCTTCAGCACTCCCACAAGAACAGTGACCAGACTCCCAGGCTCACACACCTAGTAGCTGCTCTGATCATCTGGAGACAGGAGATAAGAGCTTCAATGATGCCAAAGACCAGAATAGCATACACCACCAGCCTACTTGGACATATCAAAACAATACAAAAATACAGGATGCAGCAAAAAAAGTACAATAAATAAATATGATAACTTATTGATGCCTCAGAGACAACAGTCAATATCAAACCATATAAAGAAGTAGGAAAGCAAAGTAGCAAGCAAACAAATACAGAACCAGAAAACCTTCCAGAGGAAGATAAGGCAATGAAACTACCTAATAAAGAATTCAAAAAACTAATATACAGAGCTCTCCAAGAGATCAAGAAGGAGATCAAGCAAAACATAGATCAAACCAAGGAATACACAGACAAAGCAATAGAAGAATTCAGGGAAATGATACAAGAACAAAAGGGCAGAATAAACAGACTGCTAGAAACCATGCAAAAACAGCAACTAGAGAGGACTTCAGGCAAAATGGCGCTCTAGGCAGAAGCACCACACCGTCCCTCCACCGCAAAGATCCAAAAAACTAAGCCGAACAGAGAAAACAACAATCTTGAAACCCTAAAACATCAAATGAAGAGATAAAGAACTCAGCCAAGCACCAAATGGAGTGAGAAAAATGACAGAGAATGGAGAGCAAGGAGAGATTCATGCAGAGGTCCCCTACCAGCTAACACAGCGTGGATCTGCCATCTTGGACTCTTATCAGAGACCAGCAAACAGGGGGTACGAGAAAGAAGCTTCACAGAGCTTCCAGCGGCAGATAAAACAGCCAGTAATTTTCGATATACACTTTCCCACCTCCCACCCTTCTTCACCCGCACTCAGCCTCCTGTGCTTCCTGAGGCCACAATCTCTTGTCCGGGAAAAACCAGCTGCCTGGATTCCACACACACGAACGGGCCGGCTCTCTGAGTGCCATTTGTTGGCTGCTGGTGTTGCATTTTTCCCCTTCTTTTCATTTCTTCCTTACCTTTCACCACCTCCTGCTCCTTTTGCTCAAATACCTGGCTCCATGCGCCATCTTTGCTTTTTCCCAAGGGGCTGGGGAGCTCTGTTCGAGTGTGGAGCTGCTTCCTGGTCTGGGCTGCCATTCTGGTGGGATCCCAGGGCTTTTGTTCGTTTGTTTGTTTTGAAGAGTTTGCTTGTTTTCTTTTCCTTTTCTTGAGTTGAGAGCCCTTTCTGGCCAGGCGGTGCTGCGTGGAAAGCAGACTACCCCCTTGGCTTGCACAGAGGTGCAGAGGGATCCCTGAGGGCATTTCTTTCTTTGTTGGTTTTTTTTTTTTTTCCTGTCTTTTTGGAGGCCTTTCTTTTTCTTTTTTTTTTTTTAATTTGTTTTGTTTTCTTTTCCCTCTTTTTCCCTTATTGTTTTTCTTCATTACTCTGTTTCTCGTCTCCCTGTATCTTCCTTCTCTTTCTGTTCCCTGAATACCTGGCATTGTATACCTCTACATCTTCCAGCCAGGCTGTACTGCAACACCTAAGCGACTTCCACAGACCTCATACCTGCACTGGCGGGATCCCTGGGAACTTTGCGGTTCTTTAACCTTTCTGATTTTTATTTATTAATTCTTTTCTTTTATTTTCTTCCTCTTCCCCATTCTGTTTTTCTCCATTTCATAGTCTCTCATCTCTCCACTCCAATGGGAAGCTCCCCTAGCATTCTTTCTTGTTTCTTTGTATGTTTTTAGGTCCTGTTCCTCTCTCCTCTCTCCCATATCCATCTTAGCTCCACACATAACAATCTCCCCACTACATCCTGCCTACCGGCACTGTGTGCTTAACATCACACCACCAAGCAGCACAGGCACGGCCTACTGGAACCTGCCCTGCACTGATTACTGACCCGCCCTGGTGGCTGTAGTAAGTACCAAAAAACAACCCATCCCAAAAACTCCTCTTCAGCTAGACCTGCCCTGCCACACCATATCTGAGTGACTGACCCTGCCAATTGGAGAAGGAGGCGAAAAGTATTGTGCCCACAGACAAGCAAACAACAAAGAACACACAGTCCTCCTGCTCAGACATAGTCAAATTTTTTAAAAAAAGGCACAAAACAAACAAATCTACAATTCATAAATGAGAAAAATAAATACTGAATTCCCTTAAGAAAGCAGACAATATCAGAACATTTAAAAAACAGGACAGGATGGTTCCAGTAGGTGTCCAACATGAAACACCAGATGACTTTCCAGTGGAAGAAAATGCGCTAGAACTACCTGATAGGGAATTCAAATCTCTAATACTCAGAATTCTCCAAGAGCTGAGGCAAAAATCTGACAAACATGAGGAAAAAATAGACAAATTCATGGAAAATACAGACAAAAAACTGGAAGAATTCAGGAAAATAATACAGGAACAAAATGCCAAAATAAATTCACAAATAGAAATTATACAAAGGCAAAAATTAGAAATCCAAAAGATAAACAAGATTTCAGAAATGGATGGTGTCAGAGAAGGGCTGAGAAGTAGATTTGATATGGTGGAAGACAGGATCAGTGGAATTGAAGACAAACACTTGGATACAACTATGTCTCAGGAAAACTCAGAAAAAGAACAAAGAAAAATGAAGAGACCCTCAGAGTTATGTGGGATACAATCAAAAGCAAAAATTTTCAAGTGATTGGAGTTCCAGAACAGGGGTAGAAAACAGAAAACACAGAAAGGATCATTGAAGAACTCCTGACAGAAAACTTCCCCAACATCATGAAACATGAAAAGCTGGTCATCCAAGGAGCTCCATGAACCCCATATAGGAGAGACCCCAAAAGAAAATCACCAAGGCATATCATAATCACACTCGCCAAAGCCAAAGACAAACAAAGAATCCTGAGAGCAGCTCGTGAAAAACAAGAAGTCACATACAGAGGAGAAACAATAAGACTA
>NW_004444039.1:10281048-10315569 GCF_000243295.1 Trichechus manatus latirostris | reverse complement strand
GGGGAGATCAGAACTCTTATGCAGTGCTGGTGGGAATGCAAAATGATACAACCATTTTGGAAAATGATATGGCTATTCCTCAGAAAGCTAGAAATAGACATACCATTTGATCCAGCAATCCCACTCCTAGGAATATATCCTAGAGAAAAGGAGTTGTCACTCCAATGGACATATGCACACCTATGTTCATGGCAGCATTGTTCACAATAGCAAAACGATGGAAACAACGTACATGCCCATGAACAGATGAATGGATAAACAAACTATTGTACTTACACACAACAGAGTACTATGCAACGAGAAAGAACAACAATGAATCTGTGAAGCATCTCATAACATGGATGAAACTGCAGGACATTATGCTGAGTGAGATAAGGCAGTCATGAAAGGACAAATATCATGTAAGACCACTATTAAAAGAACTTAAGAAAAGGTTTACACACAGGAAAAAACATTTTTTGATGGTTATGAGGGTGGGGAGTTAGGGGGAGGTGAAATTACTAACTAGATATTAGACAAGTCTCAATTTGGGTGAAGGGAAGGACAACACATAATATAGAGGAAGTCAGCACAACTGGACCAAAGCAAAAGTATAGAAGTTTCCTGGACACATCCAAACACTTCGACTAACCAAGTAGCTGGGGCTGAGGGCTAAGGATTATAGTCTCTGGGGACATCCAAGTCAATTGGTATAACATAGTTCATAAAGAAAATCTTCTACATCCCACTTTGGTGAGTAGTGTCTGGGGTCTTAAAAAGCTTGTGAGTGGCCATGTAAGATACTTCTGTTGGTTCCATCCTGTCCAGAGCAAACGAGAATGAAGAAAACCAAAGACACAAGGAAAATAGTAGCCCAAAGGATTAACGGACCACATGAACCAAAGACTCCACCAGCCTGAGACCAGAAGAACTAGATGGAGCCTGGCTACCGCCAACGACCGCTCTGACAGGGATCACAACAGACAGTCCCAGACAGAATGGGAGATAAATGTAGAATAGAATTCACATTCACAAAAAAAGACCATACTTGCTGGTCTAACAGAGACTGGAGGAACCCCCAAGACTATGGCCCCTGGGCACTGTGCTAATCCGGAATTGAAACGATTCCCCAAGCCCACTTTTCAGACAAAGATTAGACAGGCCTATACAACAAACAATAACATACATAAGAAACGTGTTTCTTAGTTCAATCAAATATTTGAGACCAAATAGGCAACTCCTGTCCAAAAATAAGAGAAGAAGGCAGGAAGGGACAGGAACTGGACAAATGGACACAGGGAATCTGGGGTAGAAAGGGGGAGCATGCTGTCATGCTGTGGGGATTGCAACCAATGCCACAAAACAATATGTGTACAATTTTTGAATGAGAAATTAACTTGAGATGTAAACTTTCACCTAAAGCACAACAAAATTAAAAAACAAACAAACAAAAAAAGTCTTGGCACCAGGGGGCTCTATTCAGAAACATCCATGTCCATCCCAATGCCCATTATCAATACATCAGAGATAAACACTGAGGTTGCGTAGACAGAATAAGTGGAAGAAAAGGAATCTTAACTTCAGTTAAATTCTCGGGGTAATTACTTAATGTTTTGATCAAGGACTCAATAGATGGATCCTGATCAAAAGGATGAAAAATGTGGAACAGAACATTAAATTCCTATAGAAACCAGACTTACTGGATCCACTGAGACCGGGGGAACCCTCAAATCTATTGTCCTGAAATAAATCTTTAAACTTGGAACCAAAAATATTCCATGATGCCATTTATAAACAAAGCAACAGTTCAGCTCAGTTAATAAAGAATGTTGGCCTTGAACAGTTTCTTCTTTTAAAAAATTATCTATATGAGATCAAATTCACCATAGTAACTCTGAAGCACAAATGAGAACTTTCAGGGGCATAGAGAGTAAAAGTTAATGCTGATGAAACAATATGGTTAGAGAAAGTGAGAACGAGGACACAATGTGAAGAGTGTAGCCAACAGCATTGACCTGTACATGTAGAAATCATTGAACAGGTGTACGTTTTGTTGTGTATATTTTTACCAAAAAGAAAAGAAAAAAATTATCTAGGACAAAAGGGAGTGGCAGGAGGTCACATGAAATCCTGGCCAACCTTGGGAGGCAGACCTGAGATGTCTACTGCAGACCTCTGCCCTGGGCTCTCGTATCAGCTCCATTTGAGCCCCTCCTTTCAAGACACACTTTTTTTTTTGCTCCTGAATTTCCCACTCTTATTTACCTTCACTGATGTCACTGCTACCGTACTGTCGCTGACGCTGGTCAATGCAGTTAAGTTACCCAGGGCTTCCTTCTGCTCCTTGTTGATTGCAAAGTCAGCCATCACTCTCTGGGTAAGGCCTCATAAATAAGTAAGCCAAAAGCCCTCTCCAGATTCACTACCTCAATGGCTTGGGCAGGGCTGTTGGATGCTTTTGAACTGTCTGTAAACTCATTCAGAAACTCATTTCTAGAGACCTTATTATGCTTCCTGAAAAGCCCCAACATTTTCCAGCCAGAGATCACTCCTTTCCCCCAAGGAAGGGTTACATTCTTTGGACAGTTGGAATTGAGGCATGGAATAGAATACAATCTGCTTTCTCTTTTACAACAGGACAGGAGTTCCCTCTTAAGACACACCATTCTTAACTCAAGTTTTGTTAATCATGGATGATGGGCTAATACTTCAGTAGCTGATCATCTGGGCATCAAAGGAGGTATTTCTCAAGCCTAGATTCATTTAAGAATTAGCTGAGGAGCTTTTTAAAGGTAAACATGCTGTGTTGCAGCTTCAGGAGGGCATAGAAGTTACGTATCTCAGATGGATTGGATCTTTGGGAACTGTTGCTGAACAGGAGGGAGATCATATCAGATCCTGATCCTAACACAACATGAGGGATGAGTGGTAGGACAGGATGGGGGTTGGTGATGGTGGTGGTGATGGAGGTGACAGCGTGACTCTTTGATTCAGAATTCCATGTGATGCTGAAATGCCTTCTTCTCTTGCAACCTTCCTTGCTGTTTGAAAACCACTGGCACTTGGATTAAAATTACCTTGAATTACAAATGCATAGAGATGGAAAGTAGATTAGAGGTTATCAGGGACTAGGGGGAGAGAGGGAAAGGAGAAGTTATTGCTTGTGGGGTACAGAGTTTCTGTTTGGGGTGATGAAAACTTTTGGATATAGATGGTGGTGATGATTGCACACTGAGAGGTCAGTGATTTGAACCCACCAGCTGCTCCATGGGAGAAAGATGTGGCAGCCTACTTCTGTAAAGATTACAGCTTTGGAAACCCTATAGGGCAGTTCTACTCTGCCCTGTATAGTTACTATGAATCCGAATCCACTCGATAGCAACGGGTTTGGTCCTCCCCACCACCGATGGTTGTACAACATTGTGAAAATAATTAATGCCACTGAATTGTATGGTTAAAATGGCAAATTTTATGTTATATATATATATATATATATATATATATATCACCACAATTTTTTTTAAAAAGGCAATTAAAAAAAAAGTCTTGGACTAACCCTGGCCCTGCCACTCATGAGCTGTGGCCTTGAGGAAATCACTTTATTGGTTTCTGTGTCCCCTTTTGTAAAATAAGAGCTTGGACGATCAAGTCCAGTGGTCCTCCACCCTCGCTGTGCATTAACATCATCTGGGAGGTCTTTTTATAACACCCTTGCCTGGGTCCCACCCACGGAGATTCTGATTTAATGGTCTGCGTGGGGCTCTGGCACTGGTATTTGTAAAGCTCCCAGGTGATGTTGCTGTGGGAGTAGTCACTTCTCCCTTTTTCGATATTTTATTTTATTCATGTTGTTATTGAAAATATATGCCAACTTAACAATTTCTGCACATACAATTCAGTGACATTGATTATATTCTTCAAGTCGTGCGACCATTCTCACCCTCCTTTTCCGAATTATTACAAATTGTTCCTCCTCCATTAACATAAACTCACTGCCCCCTAAGCTTCCTATCTAATCTTTTGAGTTACTTTTGTCAATTTGATCCCATATGTTGTTGTTGTTAGGTGCCATTGAGTCCGTTTGGACTCATAGTGACCCTATGTACCACAGAACAGAACACTATCCAGTCCTGCGCCATGCTCACAATCTTTGTTATGCTTGAACCCATTGTTGCAGCCAATGTGTCAATCCATCTCCTTGAGGGTCTTCCTCTTTTTCACTGGCCCTCTACTTTACCAAGCATGATGTCCTTCTCCAGGGACTGATCCCTCCGAACACGTCCAAAGTATATAAGAAGTAGTCTCACCATCCTTCCTTTTAAGGAGCATTCTGGTTGTACTTCTTCCAAGACAGATTTGTTCATTCTTTTGGCAGTCCATGGTATACTCAATATTCTTCTCCAATGCCACAAATTCAAAGGTGTCAATTCTTCTTCTGTCTTCCTTATTCATTGTCCAGCTTTTATATACATACAATGCAATTGAAAATACCATGACTTGGGTCAGGCGCACCTTAGTCTTCAAGGTGACGTCTTTGCTTTTCAACACTTTAAAGAGGTCTTTTGCAGCAGATTGGCCCAATGCAATGCGTCTTTTGCTTTCTTGACTGCTGCTTCCATGGATGTTGATTGTGGATCCAAGTAAAATGGAATCCTTGACAACTTCAATCTTTTCTCTGTTTATCATGATGTTGCTTATTGGTCCAATTGCGAGGATTTTTGTTTTCTTTATGTCAAGGTGCAATCCATACTGAGGGCTGTGGTCTTTGATTTCCTCAGTAAGTGCTTCAAATCCTCTTCACTTTGAGCAAGCAAGGTTGTGTCATCTGCATATCACAGTTTGTTAATGAGTCTTCCTCCAATCCTGATGCCCCATTCTTCTTCACATAGTCCAGCTTCTCAGATTATTTGCTCAGAATACAGACTGAATAGGTATGGTGAAAGGATACAACCCTGACGCACACCTTTCCTGACTTTAAACCACACAGTATCCCCTTGTCCTGTTCAAATGAGTGCCTCTTGATCTATGTACAGGTTCCTCATGAGCACAATTAAGTGTCCTGAAATTCCCATTTTCTTCGCAATGTTATCCATAATTTGTTATGATCCACACAGTCAAATGCTTTTGCATAGTCAATAAAACTCAAGTAAACATCTTTCTGATATTCTCCACTTTCAGCCAGGATCCATCTGAGATCAGCAATGATATCACTGGTTCCACGTCCTCTTCTGAATTCGGTCTGAATTTCTGGCCGTTCCCTGTCGACATACTGCTGCAGCCACTTTTGAATGATCTTCAGCAAAATTTTACTTTCATGTGATATAAATGATACTGTTTGACAGTTTCCACATTCAGTTGGATCACCTTTCTCAGTAATAGGCATAAATATGGATCTCTTCCAGTTGGTTGGCCAGGTAGCTCTCTTCCGAATTTCATGGCATAGACGAGTGAGCACTTCCAGTGCTGCATCCGTTTGTTGAAACATCTCAATTGATATTCCATCAATTCCTGGAGCCTTGTTTTTCACCAATGACTTCAGTGCAGCTTGGACTTCTTCCTTCAGTACCAACGGTTCCTGATCATATGTTACCTCTTGAAATGGTTGAACGTCAACCAATTCTTTTTGGTATAATGACTCTGTATATTCCTTCCATTTTCTTTTAATGCTTCCTGCGTTGTTTAATATTTTCCCCGTAGAATCCTTCACTATTGCAACTCAAGGCTTGAATTTTTTCTTCAGTTCATTTAGCTTGGGAAATGCTGAGCATGTTCTTCCCTTTTGTTTTTCTATCTCCAGGTCTTTGCACATGTCATTATAATTCTTTGTCTTCTCGAGCTACCGTTTGAAATCTTCTTTTTAGTTATTTTACTTCATCATTTCCTCATTTTGCTTTAGCTACTTGACATTCAAGAGTAAGTTTCAGAGTCTCTTCTGACATCCATTTTGGTCTTTTCTTTCTTTCCTGTCTTTTTAATGACCTCTTTCTTTCCCTTCATGTATGATGTCCTTCCACAACTCATCTGGTCTTTAGTCATTAGTGTTCAACACATCAAATCTATTCTTGAGATGGTCTCTAAATTAAGGTAGGATATGCTCAAGGTTGTACTTTGGCTCTCGTGGACTTCTTCTAATTTTCTTCAGTTTCAACTTGAACTTGCATATGAGCAATTGATGGTCTGTTCTGCAGTCAGCCCCTGGCCTTGTTCTGACTGATGATATTGAGCTTTTCCATTGTCTCTTTCCACAGATGTAATCGATTTGATTCCTGTGTATTTCATGTGTACAGTCACCATTTATGTTGGTGAAAAAAGGTATTTGCAATGAAGAAGTCATTTCAAAATTCTATCATGCAATCTCCAGCATCATTTCTATCACCAAGGCCTTATTTTCCAACTACCAATCCTTCTTTGTTTCCAACTTTCACATTCCAGTTACCAGTAACTGTCAATGCATCCTGATTGCATGTTCGATCAGTTTCAGACTGCAGGATCTGCTAAAAATCTTCAATTACTTCACCTTTGGCCTGAGTGGTTGGTGTGTGAATTTGAATAATAGTCGTATTAACTGGTATTCCTTGTAGGCATATGGATATTATCCTATCACTGACAGCGTTGTACTTCAGGATAGATCTTGAAATGTTCTTTTTGACAATGAATGCAACTCCATTCCTCTTCAAGTTGTAGACCCGGCATGGTAGACCATATGATCGTCCAATTCAAAATGGCTAACACCAGTCCATTTCAGCTCACTAATGCCTAGGATATAGATGTTTATGCATTACATTTCATTTCTGATGATCTCCAATTTTCTTAGATTCATACTTCGTACATTCCAAGTTCTAAATATTAATGGATATTTGCACCTGTTTCTTCTCATTCTGAGTCATACCACATCAGCAAATGAAGGTCATGAAAGCTTGACTCCATCCAAGTCATTAAGGTTGACTCTACTTTGAGGAGGCAGCTCTTCCCAGTCGTCTTTTGAGTGCCTTCCAACCTGAGGAGCTCATCTTCCAGCACTATATCAATGTTTCTCTGCTATTCATAAGGTTTTCACTGGCTAATTCTTTTCAGAAGTATACTGCCGGGTCCTTCTTCTTAGTCTGTCTTAGTCTAGAAGCTCAGCTAAAACCTGTCCACCATGGGTGACCCTGCTGGTATCTGAATACCAGTGGCATAGCTTCCAGCGTTTCAGCGACACCCAAGCCCCCACAGTATGATAAACTGGCAGACACATGGGGGTGATCCCATATAGATAGATCTTAAAAGAGCATAATACTCAAGGCAGACATTCTTTACTACTTAAGCAAAACTACTGTTTGTTTTAAGGATCCCTGGTGGTGAAGTGGTCAAAGTGCTGGGCTGCTAACCCAAAGGTCAGCAGTTCCCGCCCACCAGCTGCTCTGTGGGAGAAAGATGTGACAGTCTACTTCCATAAAGATTACAGCCTTGGAAACAGCAGTTCTACTCTCTCCTATAGGGTCACTGTGAGTTGCAATTGACAAGATGGAAAAACAGGTTATTGCTTGGTTTAAAGAAGACTTAAGGGAATATTTCTGGCTTAAGGTTTATCAGAGCAATAGTTTCAGGGGTTCATCCAGCTTCAATGGTTCCAGAAAGTCTGGATTCCACAAGAATTTGAAATTATGTTCCGTATTTTCTCCGCTTTGATCAGGATTCTTCCATAGAATCTTTGATCAAAACGTTCAGTAATAACAACCAAAAAAAGGGGAGTCGGGGGCTACAGATGCTGATACTAATTAGACATGACCAGTCACCTCATGTGATTAGTTCTCTTGGTTTGGGGGCTTAGGGCCATGGTCTTGTGAGACAATACAGTCAATTGGCTTAATAATAGTTCTTAAAGTTTATGTTGTACCTCTCAGTAGGGTGAGTAGTGTCTGCAGACTTAAAAGCAGTCATCTAAGATATAACTATTAGTGTTTGTTCATTTGGACAAAAGGAAAGAAGGAAACCCAAGAATCAGGTAAGGAACTGGACTGCAGGAGTAATTGTCTCCATGAACCACTGCCTCCTCCACTAAATGGGGAAGAACTAAATGGGGCCCAGCTACCACTACTGAACGTTCTGATCAGTGACACAATAGATGAATCCTGATAAAAAGGGAGGGAAATGTGGAACAGAACTTCAAATTCTTAAAGAATCCAGACTTACTAAACCTATTGAGGCTAGAGAAGTCCCTGAGACTATGGCCCTGAGTTACTCTTCAATCCTTGAATTGAAATTCTCTCTTGAAGTCACCTTTAATTAAGTAACAGTTTAGGCCATAGAGTCTGATTGTCAAACTTGAGTATTGCGTTGGAAAAAAAAAATTATTTGTATAAGACCAAAGCATCAACAGTTATCTTGAAGCCTAGATGAGAAGGTCGGGGGGAAGGGAGTTTAAGTAAATGGGAGTGAAACACTAGAGCAGAAATATCGAGAACATTGACAGAATGTGAAGAATATAGCCAATGTCACTGATCATTATATCTAGAAACGGTGGACTGGAAGGTGGTTTTGCTGTGTATATTTTTACCAAAAATAAAATTAAGTATTAAAAACAACAAAAACGTTCAGTAATGGTAGCTGGACACTATCCAGAGAGTGCTCACTTCTTATCCAGAGCCCTCCACAAGTGCTTCCCAGCCCTGTGTCTGCAAGGCTGAGCTAGAGGGCATGCAGAGAATGAGCAGAGCAGAGCAGCCAATGCTCGCCAAGAGAGAAGTCAGCTTTAACAGAGAGTCCAAGAGCTTCTTCACTTGATGAAGGATGAGCCCGCAAGACCCCGCACAGGCTTTTCTGATCTACCCTAATACTATTAAAGATTTAGGAGCAGTGTGGCTTTGCCCAGAGTGTTTCTAAAGTCATTTCTTCTCAGACAACAGATAACACCACGAGGTCTTTTATAGTTGTATATGTGTACATGTGTGATTTTCTCGCTACAGAATAAACTGGTTCCCAGGAGGGCTCTGTCAGGGGCTTAGTGTTTTATTCCGTGACGATTTCCCAATTGCTACTCATGTTGGGATAACACTGAAGATTACCACCAGTTGCCGTGGAGTCAATTCCCACTCATGGCAGCCCCATGTGTGTCAGAGTAGAACTGTGCTCCACTGGGTTTTCAGTAGCTGATTTTTTAGAAGTAGATTGCCAGACCTTTCCTCTGAGGTGCCTCTGAGTGAACTCAAACTGTCAGCCTTTCGATTAGCAGTTGACTGCATTAAACATTGGCACTACTCAGTGAAGATTTACTGAGTGATTGTTAGGAGCCATGCATGAGTCTGAGCACTTTAACTCATTACCTCAATTATCCTCACAACAGCTCTATATGGTACCTATCATTCTACAGATGAGGAAGCTCAAGGATGGAGAGTTTAAATAACTTCACTGACATTACCTAATGCATGACAGAGGCAGGATTTGAACTCAGGCATTTTGGCTCCAGAACTTGTGTTCTTATTTATGAAACAGTATTGCCTCCCATGTGATCAGTAGTTCAGAGTTTGTAATAAAAACTGGTAACAAATCCATAATTTAGCATCACTTTCCCATATCTCCATTACTCTTAGCTAGTCTCAGGAGATGAAAATCCCAAGGCTTTGTAACCACCAGTTTTGCCCTTGACTTTGTGAAGAGTGGGACGGGGGAAACCTGCTGCGGGTAAGAACCTTTGATGACTGTGTGGATGCAAATTTATATTTACTTTCCCATTTCTCCGTGGAACCTGAACCAGACTGTGGAACAGCTGATCTGCCCTCTCCAGCCCACTTCACAGCTCACACCTCTTCCCGAGGCCGCCTGGCTCCCGCTGTGGGCTACATCCATCACGAGGCGGCGGCTGCAGTGACTCAACCTTCCTGAGATCCTCTTCTGGTTGCATTTAGCTGGACTTATGCCTGCTGGAAGCCAAGACAAGCAGGTCCACACACCTGTGTTCACTGATGTAGGTTGTGCTGTTTCTGTACTTTTTAACTCAGAGAACTTTGGAGTTCTAGAGAGCAAAGCAACAATATGCACACGTTCCCTGTTTTACGAGCTTTTGCACTGTGGACCCAGCCGCAGCCAGCGGCAACATCCCTCTAAGTGCCTGATAATGTATTTCTTTCCTTTTTTGGTTAATGACACCATTCCCTGTCTGTCCCATTAACTTAAAAGCTCCATATTACTGCATATTATCATTTTATAAATTGCATATTTTTCTTGTCTCTTTATTGTACAAGTCATAAAATGTAAAGGTGATTTCTCACTCATACTGAAAGTAATTTTATGACGTGTTCAGTTGAGCTCGGGAAAGCTGTTAATGGATGATGTGGAGCATGGGGTCATTCAGTGAAAGGGGGAAGCTGAAAGAACTTTGCACCGTAAAAGTTAATGAGAAAAAGTCAAGAGCTAGGTGTGTGCTTAAGTGTAAATCTTGATGAACTGTGCATTCTTTTCTCTATTGGGTTTAAGCATCATTCAGTCAGAGAGCAGTTGTGGAATAAATTCACTACTATTCCCAAATATTTTTGCCACTTTTCCTCCTTGATAGGAGAGGTTTGAATCAGTTTCTTAGTCAATATTTTCAAACATAGATGGAGAATTATTAGGTTGGGTAACAGTTTATAGATGCCCTGAAGAGAATCCACTGGGGAAGAAAAAGCTTGTAAACATGTGATCAGTGGAGATATTCTCTGAGGATTACATATTGTTCATTATGCATGCATTATGTATCACATTACATACAGCACGTGTAGTAATGCCATAGATGCAGTAAGGAAAGGACCAGGCTTCTCCAGTCTGGCTTTATCCTGGAGCTTTGCATTGGTAATTCCCCTCACTGCAACGCTCTTTTCTCTGGCCATTCAGCGTGGCTTCCTCCCTCTGTCACTTAGGTCATAGCTTAAATGTCACCTCCTCAGGGAAGGCTTCCCTGCCTCCCAATTCAGTGTACCTCTAAGCTCTCTTCGAGAGTAGTCCTGGCGGTGAGTGGTTACGCACTTGGCTGCTAACTAACCAAAAGGTCAGCAGTTCGAACCCACCAGCTTGCTCTGAGGGACAAAGATGTGGCAGTGGGCTTCCATAAAAATTACAGCCTCCGAAAGCCTATGGGACAGTTCTACTCTGTCCTACAGGGTCACTAAGGGTCAGAATCGACTCAGCGGCAATGGGTTTGTTCTCAGGTTTGAAGAACTCATCAGGTCATTGGGTAGTGCGAACAGTTTTTGCTCGACTACTAACCTGCGGGTTGGAATCACCATGGAAACACCATGGAAGAAAGGCCTGGCAATCTGCTTCCATGAAGATTACAGCCAAGAAATCCCTATGGAGCAGTTCTACTCTGTAACCCATGGGATTGCCATGAGTCAGAATCAACTAGACAGCAAGGGGTTTTTTTTTAAAGCACTCATCATCCTAGTCACTATCCACACATCCATGATCATCTGATAGTTTTCCTGTTTATTTATTTTATAGTTTATTGTTTGTTCTGCCTTCATTTTCCAGAATGTAAAATCCTTAAGATCTGAGACCTTATATGTTTTGTTCACTCCCGTAACCCAGTTCCTTTAAGAGTGAGTGCCTGGTTTATAGTCAGAGCTCATTAAATACTTGCTGGTTGGCAGGAAAAAAGGAAGAAAGGAAGAGAGGGAGGGAGAGAGGGAAGGAAGAAGGAAGGGAGGGAGGGAGAGGGTGAGGAAGGAGAGAGGGAGGAGGAAGGAAGGAAGAGAAGGAGGGAGGAAGGGAGGGAAAGAGAGACGGAGGGAGAGAGTGAGGGAAGAAGGAAGGAAAGAAACAAGAGAGGGAGGGAGGGGGAAGGAAGGAATGAAGAGACGATGGGAGCGAGAGAGGGAGGGAAGAAGGAAGGAAGGAAGAAGGGAGGGATAGGGAGGAAGGAAGGGAGGGAGGAAAGGAGGCAGGGAGAGAGTGAGGGAAGAAGGAAAGAAAGAAGCAAGAGAGGGAGGGAGGGAGGAAGAATGGAGGGATGGGGGAGAAAGGAAGCGGGGGGAGGGAGGCAGGGAGATGCTGAGAGCCAAGTTTAGGTTTTAGATGCTGACTTGCATAATCAGAGAAAGCCAGTAGGAATGTGACTGGAGTTAGACCTTGGAATGCAGCAGGGGTGTGGTTTCATAGCTGGCAGGAGTAGAAGAAGTAGAATTTCCAGTTAGAGCCTCTGAACAACCAGTTACTCTGAAGAGAGGGTGAGTACTCACTGGGTGTCACCCCAGGTTCAGATAAGATGTTAAAGACAGTGGATCTGAGGAAGGGGCAGGTTAGAGAGGCTTTGGGGAAACCAACTCAAGGCTTGTATGAAATAGTAGGGACTAGTTTAGATGAGGAGGGGGCTGGATTAAGAAGCAATCTGACCCATACTGAAGAAGGGGCAAAGTGGGTGATTGCTAAATATTGAGAAGGTTGGAGGTGTTTCTCAATCATTTGCCTAATGCCATTTTGCAAAGCTGATTGACAAACGGACAGAAACTCAGTTATGGCCATTTAATACAGGTTTGGTGGGAAATGGGCTCTCACATGCCAGACCAGGAAGAGACTGCTTTCTTGGTGGGGTAACTATTTCTCCCCTTGCTATTTAGAGAAATGAAAGCATCAGGGACAGTAAGGTAAAAGCTGGAGAACTGGAAATTGGGACTATGCTTTGCTAAAAGGATATTCTCAGAAAAATAAAATTTCCGTGATATAATTATTCTCCCCTATCCAGCTTCCAAGCACTATATGTGTCAAGCGATAGGACGACAGTATCTCTTTATTGAATGGGAAAGGTCTTGAAAGTTTAGAATAACAACTCTTGTTATGAACTGTTTAAAGATATTGATCTGCAGTATACACAGAGTTTGAAGTAGCTTTCAAAATCTTGTTAGTTCCTTTAGGAATCAGGGGTGGTAATGGGGCTTGCCTTTCCAGTTAAAAGATATATGCCATAGCTGGGTGCGTTTTCAATAAGTGGTCACCCACCTCTAATATTCCATGGTGTTTCAGATTACACTTTCTACGTGGTCTTTCATTATGGATCCCACTGATTTACACTTTCTATTCCAAACTCATGAACATTGGTGGTTCAGTGGTAGAATTCTCACCTTCCATCAGGAGACTCCAGTTCGATTCCCATCCAAGGCATCTCATGTGCAGCCACCACCCTCTGTCAGTGGTAGATTGCATGTTGCTATGATGCTGGACAGGTTTCAGCAGAGCTTCCAGACTAGGAAGAAAAGACCGGCAATGTACCTCCAAAAATCAGCCAGTGAAAACCCTGTGGATCACAACAGTCCTATCTGCAGCTGATCATGGGGATGGCACAGGACCAGGCAGTGTTTTGTTCTATTCTGCATAGGGTCACCATAAGTCAGGGATGAACTTGATGGCAGCTAACAGCAGCAATCCAAACTCAGCTATTAAGTTCTTACCCAAAAATGTATGCCTCCATCTCTCAATCTCCTGAATTCTCAATGCTCTGCTGGTGATGGGTCTTCTCCACTGGACAATGAATTACCCTCTGCATTGGCCCATCTGCCCAAACTTTTTCTGTCATATCTCAAACATGACTCTGTCCTGGCCCATCATTCAGCCACCAGCAGCTCAGGGCTCCCCCTTAGAATCTTTCCTATGCATACGCTGACTTGACTCTCCATCTGAGCTTGGTAGTGGAGATAGTCACTCAGGCCGTACTGTCAACTAGGTGTCAATTCCTTCAGACGTGTCTTCCCAATCCACTTTATTCAGGCTTCCTCCATTCGTACAGCCTGCTCTCTTGCTTCCTTTGTCACTTTCCTCTGGACAAGCAGGGACCTCTTCTGTCAACAGTAACAAATATCAGCATTGTGTCCTGAACCAGCTTAGTCCTCTCTTCATTCCTGCCCTGTAAACCCAGGAAGAAAAAAGGAAAATAAACTCTCAAAAAACCCATTATCACTGCAGCAGCTTCTTTTCCATTTTGCTCCAGGTTAGAAGCTTGTTGTGATCTCACTTTGACTGGAATACAATTATTTACATTAGCCACTCTGCATCCAAAAACTTAGCCAGTGGTAAATGTCATCAGTGCTACAAAAATTTAATTTGGGTTAGTTCAGAAGTTTCCTCGCCTGCTCACCATTGGGCAGGGTGCCGTTGGCACTGGCTCAGGGTTGGGGGTGGGGGCCCCATGCCACGTCCCACAGTGGGGCCTTGACAGATGTGCACATGGAGACTGAACCACATCTGCATGGCTCACTGCTTATCAGGAGCTCACACTGGCTGCCATGCTGTAGGGCACCAAAGGAAAACAAAACAGCAATAAAGGGAGGTCTTTGTCATGGATTAAAAGGGTTTGGAAACATCTGAGCCGTGCAGTTCTCGAGCACTGACATTGCCAATGACTTCATGACAGAATGCTAGACAATATGCTAGCAAGATGAGATGGAGGTGGTGGGGCTGCCAACACTCATGCTTTTGTTAGTGGCCTCTTATCAGAGTAAGTGTGTGGCTCCACAGTTCACCAATAAAGTAGCCTTGTGCAGAGTGAGAGGCATCAGGCTAATGAAATTACAGTATTGCTCCCTGTGACTGCAGCTAAGGGTGTCCCTAAAGGTTGTTATTACTGGGCATATTCTTCATTTTTAGGTGGGTTAGTCTCATGTGCATTCTGAACTTGTTTCATTCGAAAATTCATCACTGGTACTAATGGAAGAGCCCCATCTTTATGCATAAGCAAGACTGTTTGGTCAGCTGGGTGTGCTTCAGAGCTCAGCAATGATCTCCTTTCATGCCTTCAATCAAACTAGTGATTCATTCCTTTGTGTTTATTGATGCCCCACCTCTAAAATTCTTTCTTTAAAAACATAATTATGTGGTCTTCTTCTTTGGTTTGGTTACTCAATTTGCCTCTAAGTATCTTTTGATGGGTTTATTCCAAAATAGTAGATTTCAATATCTGTCTCTCAGTAATTGATAAAATAATTAGAAAGTCAGTAAGAATATAAAAGATCTGAACAACACTATCAACCAACTTGATCTAATTGACATTTATAGAACGATCCACTCAACAGCAGCAGAATAAACATTATTTTCAAGTGCACGTGGAATATTTCCCACAAAAAGATGCTATTCTGGGCCATGAGATAAATTTCAATAAATTTAAAAGATTTCAAGTCATACAAAGGAAGTTTTGTGATCACAATGGAATTAAAGTAGATATCATAACAGAAAGATCTGTGGGAACCCCCCCCCCAAAGATTTGTAAATTAAGTAACTCACCTTTAATCTAATGAGTCAAAGGAGAAATCAAAAGAGAAAATAGAAAGTATTTTGAACTGAATGAAATGACACAAAACGATCAAAATATGTGGGATGCCACTGAAATATTTAAGGGAAATTTATAGCAGTAAATGCTTGTACTAGAAAAGAAGAAAGGTCTCAAATAAATAACCTCAGTTTCTGTCTTTAAAAAGCTAGAAGAAAGAAAAACAGATGAAACCCAAACTAAGTAGAAGAAAGAAAACATAAATATGAAAGAAGAAATAAAGAAATAGAAAACAGAAAATCAACAGAGAAAAATCAATGAAACAAAAAGCTGGTTCTTTGAATAGATAAATTTTTTTTTTTTTTTATAAAGTTCTGGTCAGATCGATGAGGAGAAAAAGAGACGTGACACAAATTATAATGATCATAAATCATAGAGGTGACATCATTAGAGATTCTACAGATACTAAGAGGATAATAAGGGAATATTATTAACTACTTTCTGCCAATAAATTTGACAACTTAGATGAAATGGAAAAACTCCTTGAAAGACACAAACTACCAAAGCTCATTCAAGAAAAAATAAGTCACTTGAATAGGCCTGTATCTGTTAAATAAATTGAACTTGTAGTTGAAAACCATCTCTGCAAAGAAATTTCAGGCCCACGTGGCTTCTTGGTGAATTTTGCCAAACACTTAAGAAAGAAATGACACCAATTCTATGCAAACTCTTCCAGAAAATTGAGAAGAAGGGGCTACTTCCCAATTCATGCTATGAGTTGAACATTATTACTCTGATACCAAAATCAAACAGACATACAAGAAAAGAAAACCACAGACCAATATCGCTCATAAACTTAGATGCAAAAATTCTAAACTAAGTTTTAACAATTGAATCCAATGATATATGAAAAGTTCATGATCAAGTGGCATTTATCCCAGGAATGCAAGGCTGGTTTAACACTCAAAAATCATTGAGATTCACCATATTAACAAACTGCAAACGAAAAACCATAACGCTGTCTCAACTGATTCAGAAAACACATTCAACCAAATCCAATGCCCATTCCTGATAAAGACTCTCAGCAAACTAGAAATAGAAGTTAACTTTCTCAACCCAATAAAGGACATCTACAAAAACTTAAATACAGCATTTTTCTTAATGGTGAAAGACTGAATTCTTTCCCCCTAAGATCAGCATTAGGGAGAGGTTGTCCACCTTTAACATCTCTATTCAACCCTGTAGAATAGAATATTTTTCTAGTCTAGCCGAGGCAATAGGCAAGAAAAGAAAGAAAATCGTCCATATTGGGAGGAAGAAGTAACACTGTCTTATTCTCATGTAACTGTCTGAATAGAAAGTACTTAGTAACAGAAATGCTGCTAGAACTATCACATGAGTTTAGAAGGTTGCAGGATACATGATCGACATACAAAATCAATTTCATATCTATATACTAATAATAAAATACACACACATACACATTAGCAGTGAGCAATCTGAAATCAAAATAAAAAACAACATCATTTAAAATGACATTTAAAAGAAAATTAAATAGTTAGGCATGAATCTGCCAAAAGATGGGAAATACTAGTACACTGAAAACCAGAAAACGTTCTTGAGAGAAATTCAGGACGACCTAAATAAACTGAGAGATATGCTATCGTCTTAGGCTGGGTTCTCTAGAGAAGCAAAACCAGTGAAGCATATAAATATAGAGAGATTTATATCAAGGAAATGGCTCAAGCAGTTGTAGAGGCTTCTCCCGGTTCATGTAGCCACAGGGGCTGGCGAATCCAAGATCGACAAGTCGTAGAGCAAGGCTCTTGCTTACAGGCTGTGAAGACCAATGAATTCCAAGATTGGCAGGCAAGACTGTAGCTAAGTCGCTAGCTCAGGTTCCAAGAACTGGGGTCACATGAACAGGAGCCAGCTGCAGGATCCAGAGCGTGCAAAAGCCCACAAGCTTTGCCAAAATATCTGCTTATATTAAATGCAGGCCACACGCCCAAGGGAACTCCCTTTCAACTGATTGGCTACTCACAGCAGATCCCATCGTGGAGGTGATCACACACTATCAAATCTCATCATGGAAGTGATCACAACATCATACGACTGCCAAAGCTCTGCGAATCACGGCCCAGCCAAGCTGACACACAACCCTAACCATCACACTGTGTTCATGGATCTGAAGACTGAGAACTGCTAAGATGCCAGTTCAACCCACGTTGATCTATAGATTCACCACAATCCCAATCAAAACCCCTCAAACTTTTTGGGAGAAATCAGTAATTAATCCAAAAATAGTATGGAAATACAAAGGACCTAGAATAGTCAAAACAACTTTAAAAAAGAACACAGTTACAAAACTAACGCTACCTGGTTTCAAGGACTCAGTGGAACTGCCTTGTTTTTCCAGGTCTCGAAAGTTTTCTGCCTTTGGCAGGGTGCAATCTTACCACTTTTCTGATGCTTGTTTTAGTAGAAAATATTTGAATTTTCCTTTTCTGACAGGTTTACGGCTTTGGTAGGTTTTACTGTATAAAGCTATAGTAATCAAGACAGTGTGATACTGGTATAAAGATAGGTTCATAGATCAAGGCAACAGAAATAGACCCATACAAATATAGCCAATTGCTTTTCCCCCAAAGGTGCAAAGGGATTCGGTAGAAAAAGAACTGTCTCTCAACACGCGGTGCAGAAAGGAAGAACTTCAATCCACGCTTGCACCCGATTAAAAAATTAACTTGAACCCGATTGGAGACCTACATGTAAAATCTACAACTATAAAATTCTTGAAGATAATACAGCAGTGAAAAACCTTTACAACGTTGAGTTAGGCAAAGATTTCTTAGCCTTGACAACAAAAGACCATCAATAAAAGAACAAATCGATAAATTAGACTTCGTCAAAATTAAAAACTTCTGATCTTTGAAAGAGACTGGTAAGGGATTAAAAAGACAAGCCACAGACTTTGAGAAAATATTTGGAAAGTAGATATTTGACAAAGGGACAAACAAGCAACAAGTGCAGTGTTCTCCACTTGTTGTAAAATTATTTCATTTTGTACTATAGGAATTTTCCTGAACACATCATACTGTTTCAGTCCCCTTGCTTTGTTACTTGCTGGTCTCCCTGCCTGGGGTTCCCTCATCCCCCTTCGCTCATCTCAGAATCTCTCGCCTCGGTAATTACCTTGTGCCCTCTTCTTTGTGATTTTTTTCCCTAACTTCCTCCTAATTCTGTATTTTGCGCCTTTGTGATTGTTTTTCAAATCTACATAACACATATGTTATACACCTAATATTGTTCTTAAGATGATTGATTCACTTTTATCTAAAGTAAATACAATGGAAACAATAACGTTGCATGTTTAACAATTAAAACAAATACGAATGAAATACAAACAATCATCAAATTGATCTTTAAAAATGTGAACCCAAAATATGTCACTGGAAGAGTGAACTTGTTTGTATTAGTCAGCAGTGAAGGGTATTTGAAGCCCCATGACTTAGTTTCAGATAAAGTTCTCAGTAAGATAATTCTAGGTACTGGTTTTATGTTAAGCACATCCCAACTCCCATGTGGCTATAATTAGAAAGGATGAAAAAAATCTTTAATTACTACTACTTGTTTAGGTGGAGTCCCTGGGTAGTACAAATGGTTAACGTACTCAGCTGCTGACCGAAAGGTTGGCAGTTCGAGCCCACCCAGAGGCACCTAGGAAGAAAGACTTAGTGATCGACTTCTGAAAAATTGGCCACTGAAACTGTATGGAGCACACTTCTATTCTGACATACATGGGGGTCACCATGAGTCAGAACAGACTCTGCGGCAACAGATTTGGTTTGGTTTTTTTAATTGTGTAGGTGGGGGTTCTTAGTTGCAAACAACAGAATTCACTGTGGTTACTTTCAAAAGGAAATGAATATATTAAAGGGTTTTGGATGACCCACCAAATGTTCTTTAGAGCTATAAAGTCAGATTTTGAGGGCACACAGCTGTAAAAAATGCTCAGTCGCTTGGAGGTGTCTTCTATGAAGAAGGATCACTGCTCCTGGGCAGCCATACCTCTCAGGACTGAACATTCCGCTTCCAGAAGAAACAACATTCTCTGTCCTTGAGCTTGGCACAAGGTCAGTACCCCGGCCCAGCCACTTCTTTGTGATGGTCACTTCTGAATCCAAGTCCCTCATCTGGGTTTTAATTGGCAGAAGCCAGGTTAATCGTTCATACCCTACCTATAAGGCAGTCTGGGAATATAAGTTTTCTAGTTGACACTTTGGACATGTTATCAGGAAGGATCAGTCCCTGAAGAAGGACATCATGCTTGGTGAAGTAGAGGGTCAGTGAAAAAGAGGAAGACCCTCAACGAGATGGATTGACACAGTGGCTGCAACAATGGGCTCAAGCATAACAACGATTGTGAGGATGGCGCAGGACGGGGCAGTATTTCATTCTGTTGTACGTAGGGTTGCTATGAGTAGGAACTGACTCGATGGCACCTAACAACAACAACAGTTTCTGCTTATGCAAGAAAACTAACAAAATATGAGAAGCATGTTCAAAAATGTTGGCAGCCACAAATGCAAACGTTTACAACACTGGGCAAATTTTTCTGGGTGACACGTGTTTCAAGGAAGTCCCTGGGTGGTGTAAATGATTAACAACCTCAGCTGCTAACCAAAAGGTTCGAGTCCACCCAGGGATGGCTTGGAAGAAAGTCCTGGCCATTTACTTCCAAAACAATAACGCACTGAAAACCCTGTGGAGCACATTGGGTCACCATGAGTCGCAATTGACTGCAAGGCAACGGATTTGAGTTCTGTTTGCTTGTTTCGAGAAGCTATTCAAAGTGATCTCCTGCCTCTATTCTACTATGGAAAATACAAAATTATTAGATACTGTCTATAAAATGGTAAGGTCCCTGGGTGGTGAAAATGATTAAGCAGTTTACCACCAGCTGAAAGGCTGGCAGTTTGAACTCACCCAGAGGCACCTGGGAAGACAGACCTGGAGATCTGCTTCTGAAAGGTCACAGCCTTGAAAACTCTATGGAGCAGTTCTACTCTGCTCACATGGGGTCGCCATGAGTCGGAATCAACTAAAAGGCAACTAACAGCGACAACAAATGGTGGGAAAAGTGTTGCTTATCTAATCTTCTCTGCCGTTGGGTTGGGACAATACTTATGAAGATCTCTGATCAGATCTTTCAAGGGTTTCTTAACAAAGTTGAGCACATTTTCAGCAAATGTGACAGATGGGTGCTGAACCAGGTGGTTCAGACCACAGAAAGCGTCCAACTCACCTCCGTAGGGTCGTTTGCCCTACAGCCCCAGGTTAGAAGAACCGTGTTTCCTTTGACTCACATGGGTATGTACGGAAGTGAGCTTGCCTTGTAAGGATAGGCAAGAGATGCGAAATTTGTAGAGCCATTTTTCGTCATGCATACAATCTCTAGATTGAAGGCTTCATCCAAAAACACTTGAAGTTCCCCCTGTGGCTCAGTAAGGTGAGTGAGAAATTTTGCTTGCCATTGAGCTTCTGATACGAGACACTCTGTTTTCACAGATACTGCCCATTTCCTCATCCAGCTGAGAAAAAAATTCAAGCGGTCTAACTAAGCTGCCCTTAACAGATTAACAATTTTAACAGCTTTGTGAAGCCCTCCTCTTAAATCTTCATGCTTGTTGCAGGTGACGGGGCTTCCCTGTTATTCAACAGAGAGCAGACTTTGCTGCTGGGACACATCTTTAATACCTGGAACAAGTCCTCATACTGAACAATAGGCATGAGTCACACTTCTATAATATTTTCCTATCAATGTTATTGTTTTGTCTATATGATTTTTCACTAAGTTATCAATGTGGCTTTAAAAAAATTTTCTTGTAGTGAAATATATATAACAAAACAGTTACCACTTCAACCATTTTTGCTTGTACAATTCAGTGACGTTAATTACTTTCACCATATTGTGGACAAAACGGTTCAAACCCCTGCTGAGAATTTGCATTTGCATCTTGGATATACTTGAATCAGAATCTACATTTTAACAAAATCCCCAGGTGATTTTTACGTATAATAAACTTTGAGAACTACTGCTCTGCTAGTGGTTCTCAGAATTGGTCCCTAACCGGCAGTGTTAGCATCGCCTGGGAACTTGTTAGAAACGCAAATTCTCAGCAGGGGTTCGAACTTTAGCGGGTTTGAAGCTCTGGTTGTGCAACTCTCACCACTATCCATTTCCAGTCTTGTTCATCACCCTTAGCAGAAACTCAGCACCCCTGAAGCAATACCTCTGCATTTTCCCCTAATGTATTTTTATGTAAACCTTTTATTATGGAATAATTTTAGATTTACAGAAAAATAGCAAAAATACTTCATAGAGTTCCTGTATATCCTTCACCAAATTTCTATTTCACCAAATATTGTCATCGTATATAACCATTTGTCAAAACTGAAGTAGTACATTGCTATTCAATAAACTCTAGACTTTATTTGGATTTCACCCGTTTTTCCAGTAACGTCCCTTTTCCGTTCCGGGATCCTATCTGGGAGACCACATACCACTTAGTCTTCCCGTCTCCTTTGTCCCCTCTGGTCTATGGCAGTTTCTAAGTCTTCCCTTATTTTCATGATCTGGACTGGCCATGAGTTTTGTAGAATGTCCCTCAAGCTGAGTTTGTCTGATGCTTTTCTCATGATTAGGTTGGGGTTGGGAGAGTTTGGAAAGCATACCACAAGATGAGATGCTGTCCTCATGACATCGTGATAGGAGATACATGACATCAACATGACTTATCACTGAGGACCTGACCTTGAACATCAAGGTAAGGTTAAGGGGTGTCTGCCAGATTTCTCCATTGTTAGGTTACTATTTCCCCCTTCCAAACTCTCTTTTCTGGAAGCAAATCACGGAGTCCAGTCTGCTATCTCCTAGAGGGGGAGCATATCTACATAGGTCATTTTGAATTTTTCTGTATTTATGTATGCATTAAATCATCTATTTATGTCAGTGTAGAGTCATGTATATTTATCCTGCATGTTAGGTGATAATGCAATACAATGCGATTTAGTTTTTTGTTCAGCTTGTTCCAGATTGGCCATTGGAGCCCTTTCAGGTTTCCCTTTGACATGCTGCCATCACTGTGTTTTTAGAGCACTTCGTTACTTTCTGCCACAACAGAATGCGCCAGGCTCATCTTGTGTTATCCTAGACCCAGCCCTAGAATTAGTCATTTCTCCAAGGAGTCCTGGTTTCTTTTGTTGGAGACTGGTATCCAGAAATCATGATCTGGGTGCTGAGTGTATCAGTATGTTTTTAAAAAATATGTTACAGTTGTACAAATTACACAGAACAAAATGTCTTCTTAGACCTTTTATTATCAGAAAAAGACCAAAAATTAGCCACATTCAAAATAACTTTGAATTCATCAGTTTGCTTCAAATTGTATCCTCTTGGTTGTACTTAGGGTAATAATCTCTGTGTTTTCTGTGATGAATTGTTTGTTTCATAGAGAGCAGAGGTTAATGGGAGGGAGAGAAAGAGTATCAGAACTCAGCCTCAGGGGGAGGGGGAGTGGGTAATCAAGGCCGACAGAGCAAGGCTGCATCCTGGGGAGAGTGGGGTCCACCTGCAGCCGTTGTGGATGTTTCATTTCTTGGGTAGGGCTGGCCCTCATCACCATTCTGGGAATATTTTCAGGCTTGTCCATGACAACTAATCCGTTCAGATTTTAGTTTTTAGCCTATACTAGATCCTCAGATATTTTATCATTAGGATCAGGTGGTTAAAACAAAGAATCGCTTTAATATTAAAGAGAAATTTCTCCTTATTTTAGCTCTAATATGATGTCTTCCTTGTCTTGAGCAAGTCTTTCATCACTCAGCACTCCTGGTGTCATAGTAACACAGGGTACTCGCTGGCATGTGACTTGAGAGACAAGCTTGCATAGTGTCTTAGACAAAGCGGGTTCTGCAACTTCCGAGGTGTGTGATCTTGGGCAAGTGACTTCCCTTTTTAAATCCTTCAATTCCTTACCTGTAAAGAATAATAATAATAACAATGACAACAGTAATAATATATAGCTCATGGAATTATCATGGGGTTAGTGATTATTCTAGTATCTGGCACACAGTAAATAATAAATAAGGATTTTCCTGCTTGTTATTATCAAGATGAATTTTTCCCCATTTTAGGGTGTTACCTTATATAACAGAGTGTGCCCAGAGGTCAGTCTTCACCCAGCAGTTTCCTGCCTTTGCTCATTCTTGAGCTGAGGTCAGAGGCAGTGCTCTGTGCATCCCAGGCATGTGAGGTGGAAGCTCTGGACCTCCCGGTCGACCCTCCAATGTCATCAGACTTTCCTTGCTGAAAGGAGCAGAGACAACGGTTGACCTCTCCAGTAAGTCAAACTGCAAACCTAACTTTTGTGCAGATACGTCAACTGACCATGCACGGTGAGTTACTTCACATCCTACAAATATCTCGTCACTATGTTTTAAAATTCTGCTCACCTTACTATAACAAAATTGTGCCAGTGATATTGGGTGGGAGTTTTCTAGTGATCATTTGTACTGTGGCAATTCTGCTGCTTAGGATGGGTAAGGATATCTGATTGTTTTTTTCTGTAATGGAAGAATAACTATGATAATAAATAAAAAATGAGTATCTGTTGCTTTTTTTCCACACTGCATCTGTAAAGTTTATGGGTTATTTTTGTCTATATATTGTGTCCTCTGTGGTGTGTGTGTGTGTGTGTGTGTGTGTGTATTTCAACGTCTTATATTCCACTGTTATACCCTTCCCTCTTTTTTGCCTTAGGAACATAAGCTGAACTATTTATAATAGCCAATAGGTGGAAACAACCCAAGTGTCTATCAACAGATGAATGGATAAACAAAATGTGGTATCTACATACAATGGAATATTACTCAGCCATAAAGAGAAATGAAGTTCTGATATATGATCAAATATTATATGATCCCACTTACATGAAATATATACAAATGTACAGAGATCGAAGTTTATTCGTGGTTACCAGCAGTGGGAGGGAGGGAGAAAGTGGTATCATTACTTAGGGGGCACTGAGCCTCTGTCAAGGGTGATGGGAAAAGTTGGCAACGGTTAATGGTGATGGTTGCACAATATGATAAACATAAGCAAGGTCATGAATTGTACATGTAAAAAATGTTGAACTGGCAAATGTTTTGTTACATATATTTTTACCTTAATAATAATAATAAAAAGAACATAGGCTGATATTGCAGCATCCAGGCGGTGGGGGTCTGAGGACAGAGAAGGCCTGCAAGGTCCTTGGATAGGTCAGCTCCCACCAGCTTTTACACATGGAAAGATGCCTTGAATCTGGGAGCAAACAAATTCACTAACTGTCCAGTACACATTTCACTTGATTGTGTTTTACTTTAAAATGTTAGATTCAATGAAGCCATTGCTGTCTGGCCTTGACAAGGTCAAATAAATGATTTGCTTGAACTTGCCACTTGTAAGTAGCTCATTTTGGCATCGTAGGAGCTCAACCACATAGTTTTGAGAGGACACAAACACTCTGATTCCATTCTTCTAGGTGGGCACTTGGGGATGTCCTTTCTGAAGACAAAGAGGAAAGAACATTGCAGTCACTATCTTCCAGGTTTTCTCTTTAACTTGTGTCAGATTCTAGGAAGAAATTGCTAGTTGCCTTCTAGGCTACTGAGTGAAAAAACGGTTTCCACAAGCCACTTCCAAACTGGCTTTGTATACACAAAACGAATACACGGGGTTAGAGGTCAAGAGAGAGGTTAGCCGTTTGGGGCATTGACTGGACTAGGGTACTGGGGGCTTCTGTGGCGCTCGAAATGATCCGTTTCTCGATCTGGGTGCTGGTTACATAGGTGCCTTCATTTGTGTGACAATTCGTCAAGCTGTGAACTATTGATTTGCGTACGCCACTGTAGGTATGTCACGCTTCATTAAAAGGTTTACTTTTTATATTTTATTGGCTTTTAAATTAAAAACAAACTTTCTTGTGGTGAAATCTATATGACACAACATTTGCCATTTCAGCCATTGTTACGAGTAAAACTCACTAACATTAATTACGTTCACCTTGTTGTACACAAATCGCCCATCCCTTTCCGTTTCCATCACCCTCAACGGAAACTCTGCACCCCTAAGCAATACTCCCCCGTCCCCACCTACCCACCCCGCGTAACCGCTAATGAACTTTGTGCTCTATGCATTTGCCGATTCCGGATATTTCATGTAAGTAAGAGCTACACTACGTCCTTTTGTGCCTGGCTTATTTCACCCAGCATGACGTTTTCAAGGGTTACGTGTTTTAGCGTGTATCAGAACTTCATTTCTCTTTCTAGCTGAATGATATTCCCTTGTACGAATATATCACACTTTGTGTATCCATTCATCTGCCGATGGATATTTGGATTGTCTCCACCTTTTGCCTATTGTGAACAATGCCGCCGTGAACACTGGTGTACAAGTGTCTGTCTGAGTCCCTGCATTCAGTGCTTCGGGATATAGACCTAGGAGTGGAATTGCTGGCTCATATGATAATTCTATGTTTAAGCTTTTCGGAAACCTCCTAATTGTTTTCCCCAGCACTGTTAAAAAGTTTACTTTTAAATAAGATATATATATATATATATTATATATATATATATTTACTCTTAAATAGAATTGCCTATCCCTGGTTTCCAGACACCTAGGTCATCCTGGAGGAAGATGAGTAATGGCGAGGGGCACAGAACAAGAGGCTTTATGATCCATCCTTTCCTCTTTTGGGAAAACCGACCTGTCAGAGGAAAACAGACATATTATATGATAAGAAATTGCTAATTATTCAAAGCGTCCCTGCTTGTGCAAACACTTAATGTGCCAGCTGATAACCAAAAGACTGAGGTTTGAGTCTACCCAGAGCTCCTCAGAAGAAAGTCCTGGTGATCTACTTCTGAAAAATCAGTCACTGACAACCCAATGGAGCACAGTTCTACTCTGACATACATGGGGTCGCCACGAGTCGGAATTGACTCAATGGCAACAGGTAATTTATTCAGAGCAGCAAGCAAAAAATAGTCCAATCTGCAACTGATCATGGAGATGATACAGGACTCAGAAGTGTTTCATTCCCTCGTGCATGGGGTCGCCGTGAGTCGGGGCCAACTGGATGGCAGCTAACAATAACAACCACAAAACCAAAGATCGGGCTAAGCCAACACGTCTGCGAATGAGGTAATGGCTGCAGGGTCCCTGGACTTCTGCTTCAGCTGTAACTATCTGCATGGTTTGAAATTATGTGGAAAAGAAAATGGACAGCCAGTTATGCATAGGACACTAAGCTCTTACGAGTAGTAAAATATCGAAAAACTTTAAGACCTGTTTTTAAAGCTGAGCAAATGGGGAAAACATAGTAGATGAATTTCACTGTGGGCAAACTTTGATGGAGTATGAACTTATTAACTCTTCATTCATCCACTGAATATTTTAAAATACCTGGTGTATGTCATTCATTTTGCAAGGAGCTGAGATTCCTGTTTCCAAGAACTCACAATCTTGTGGAGGAGGTGAATAAGCAAATAGATAATAGCAATACAGTGTGACTTGTGCTGGGACAGGACAGAGTGTTAGGGGTGCTTAAAGGGCCTCTTAACTCAGACAGGAGAAAAGTTTTGAGAGGCTTCTTGGGGTCCATGGCATCTGCAATGTGCCTTGGCACCAGAGAAGAATCTGGGCATAATTGTACACTGTTCTCTCAAATCACCAGCACAGAGGTTGTGGTAGCTTTATATGCCAGGCCTTTCTTCCGGGGCTCCTCTGGTGGACTCCAAGCTCCAGACTTTCAGTTAGCAGCCAAGCACATTAGCCATTTGCACCTCCCTCAGGGACTCTGCTAGTTAAATTACTGATGGATAAAGATCTGCTAGCTGAAAATTCATCGAAGTAACTGTCATAGATTGAATTGTGTCCCCCCAAAATATCTGTCACTTTGGCTAAGTCATGATTTCCGGTATTGTATGACTGTGTACCATTTTACGATCTGATGTGATTTCCCTGTGTTGTAAATCCTATCATAATGATGTAATAAGATGGATTAGCGGTAGTAATATTGATGAGGTCTACAAGATTAGATAGTGTCTTAAGCCAATTTCTTTTGAGATACAAAAGAGAGAAGCAAGCAGAGAGACAAGGTAACCTCATACCACCAAGAAAGCAGTGCCCGGAGCAGAGTGTGTCCTTTGGACCTGAGGTTCCTGTGCTAAGATGCTCCCAGACCAAGGGAAGACTGATGACGAAGACCCTCCTCCAGAGTAGACAGAGAAGAGAAAGCCTTCCCCTGGAGCTAACCCCCTGAATTTGGACTTGTAGCCTGCTGGACTGTGAGAGAATAAATTTCTCTTTGTTAAGGCCATCTGCTTGTGGTATTTCTGTTATAGCAGCACTAGATGACTAAGAGAGTAACATTCTGTAAAGAGATGTCCACAGATCACCTTCTTAGTGGGAAGACTAATGTTGATCTGTATAACAAGTAGAGGCAAAAATCTGAATTTTCAGGCTTAAGAATTTATGTCTATGTAAATATAGCTTATGTCTTATGATGTTGTGGAAGAGTATAAAGAAATTGGGACCCTTCTTAATCTTAAAAAATGAAGGCTGAGAGCAGGAAATGGGTCAAATTTTACAAAAATCACAAAAAATAGAGCTGACTTGTCCTTTCGTGTTGAAAGCTCCCAAGGGCACCGTGTACCATTTACACTGTGATCAGCCCTCCTTGAGAGTCCACAGTGTTGCGGCCCTGGAGATAGCGTACCTCAGAATTCGAGAACAATGGGGCGAGCACTGAAGGTGGAACAAATACAAATTAAAGACCAATAAAAAGAATTTATACCTAACATAACTGATGAAAACATTTTTATTTCATCTTCACAAAAAATTCTGCGGGCTGAAAATAAATAGCTACAAAATTAAAAAAATAACAGTATTGGTTATAACCCAAAGAATAAAATAAATATCTATGAGTTTACACTGATATCAATAAATTATTGAATAAATATATAAATAGGGAAGAAGAGACATCTTCCTTACAGAAGAATTCCAAATACTATCTGTAGATACCTCCCCCTCCCGAAGCGGAAGCTCAGTTTCCCTCCTCTGAAGGCTGTGCACTGGACTTAGTGACTCAGTCCAAAGAAACTAAAAAAAAAGTCCCAGTTGCCTTTGAGTCTGCTCCGACTCATGGCGACCTGATACGTCTCAGAGTAGAACTGTGCTCGGTAGGGTCTTCAGTGGCTGATTTTTTCCCCGCAGAAGTACATCTCCAGGCCTTTCTTCCAAGTTGCCTTTTGTTGGACTCAAACCTCCAACCTTTCAGTTATCAGACGAGCATATTAACTATTTGCACCACCCCGGGATTCCTTTCAAAGAAGCCTGGCAGACATCCCTTAACTAAGTGATCAAGGTCAACATTAGCGGTGGTAAGGCAGGCTGATATCACTTACTTCCTGATAGGATGTGATGGCTTCCTCATGTTGTGGTGTTCTGTCCAAAAACTCACAACCCCAGTTTAACCTTGAGAAAAAGATCAGATAAAACCAAACTGAGGATCATTCTACAAAATACCTGACCAGTACTCTTCAAAACTGCCAAAGTCACAGAAAACAAAGCAAGAAACCCACAGAGTAGAGAAAACTAAGGTGACCTGACTGCTGGATGCAACGTGGTGTCCCAGGTGGGATCCTGGAACAGAAGAGGACATCAGCGGGAAAACCGGTGAAATCCAAATAAAGTCTGGAGATTGGTTAATAGTGCTTTACCAGCGTTAATTTCTTAGTTTTGACAAATGTACTCTGGTTACATAAGATGTTAAAATTACAGAAAGCTGAGGGAGGGTTATATGGGAACACTCTGTACTATCTTTACAACTTTTTTATAACTCTAAAATTATTCCAAAAAAAAAGTTTATTTAAAAAATATAAATAGATTCAAGAAGTATTTTGTTAGGTTAATAAATGATAGATTCACGATGTGACATTCCAGCAAGCCAGAGATATTTGATGAAACTCTTTTATCTTTGGGATGTTCATCAAGGATTGAAATCAACCCAATTCTGTCACTTACCAACTGTGTGATCTTGCACAAGTGACTGTCTTTCTCTGACCGTAGTTTTCACATCTTTAAAAATCTGTGATAGCAATATGTACTTTGCAGGATTATTAAGTGAATTAAATCAGATACAAAAGCCATTGTCATCGAGTTGATTCCAACTCATAGTGACCCTATAGGACAGAGTAGAACTGCCCCATAGGCTTTCCAAGGAGCAAACGGTGGATTTGAACTGCCAACCATTTAGTTAGCAGCCGAGCTCTTAACCACTGAGCCACCACTGAGCACAGAGCCTGGCATATAGTAGGCACTTAATAATCATTGCTTTCCTTCCCTTTCTATAGCACGTACCGTATGCCATCACTATCCAACATGATGTTAGATTGTTTGTATCATGATTTGTTATTAGGTGCTGTGGAATTGCACCTTACCCCTGGTGGCCCCATGCATAATGGAACTAAATGCTTCCTGGTCCTGCAGCATGCCCAAGATTTGTTGTGGATTAGACTGTGGTGACCCATAGGATTTTCATTGGCTGACTTTTGGAAGTAGATCACCAGGCCTTTCTTCTAGTCCATCTTAGTATGGAAGCTCTGCTGAAACCTGCTCAGCATCGTAGCAACACACAAGCCTCGACTGACAGGCGGTGGCTACACATGAGGTGTATTGGTCAGGAATCGAACCCAGGTCTGCAGCACAGAAGATGAGAATTCTACCGTGGAACCCACTGCCCCCATTATATCATGAGGATCCAAAACTCCAAACTCATTGCCATTGAGTCAATTCCAACTCACAGCAACCCTACAGGGCAGAGCAGAACTGCCTAATAGGGTTTCCAAGGTTGTTATATTTATGGAAGCAGACTGCCACCTCTTTTTTTCCACAAGCGGCTTCTGGGTTCAACACCCACCTTTTGGTTAGCAGCCAAGCACTTAACCACTGTGCCACCAGGGCTCCTTTATATCGTGAGACTACCCTTAAATGACAATTTTTATAGAAGAACATTTTGACCGTAAGAAATGAAATCAACACAAAGAGGCTTAGTCCTTTAAGAAGCTGAATATACACTAACACGTCATTTAAAAATTAAGTGAAAATGCATAGAAAATCAGCTGAGTAAGTAGATGTTGAAGACATGCTGTGAGAAGTAGAATCAGTCAAAGAAGACTTCCTGGAGGAGGTGAGATTGGGACAGGGAAAAGAGGGATGTGTTGGGGCATGTTTGGGGGAGGATTGTATGGAAGGATGAGAAGTAGCTTTTGAAGGAAGACAGCTAATATGCCTGGGCCAACTCATGGCAAAATCGTGAAAATGGCAGCGTGACCTCAGTTTTCTTTTCTTCCTCCTTGCAGAATGGCTCTCCTTGCCCCCTCCTGGTTTGGCCTTTCTCTCTGCCCTAAATGTCCAGATCCCTCATCCCACTCCCAGCTGTTGAGGACCACACCCTGTGGAGGGTTCCCTAGGCTGGCCCTGAGGGGACACTCCACACGGACAGCCTTCCCAGGTTTCTGGCTCTTTTATCAAAAGGGATCATCCAGGGGTCCCATCCCCTTCAGACTCTTCTAGACTTGAGAAGTTAACCATCAGTGTTGATGGCTGAGACTTGTTCATAGTGTTTTCCTTCTTAGGTAACTTCCCTTAAAGTTTCTTTATCCCAAAGAATGATTGAGGAAGAAATTCTAGCCACCATGGTACGCCAAAGAAAGCCACAAATTTGGGCAGAGACGCGTACAGCCTGGCTGAAGTCTGGGTTGGAAGGTGAAAAGCAATATGGTTAATGAGTTCCGGGAAGCGGGGAGGGAAGGAGAGAGGAGGTGGAGAGTTGTTGAACATTAAAAGCTGTGAACTTAACTTTTCCAGAGTAGGTCTCTTCACATCAGCACTGTATACACTTTGGAGTGGATAACTCCTTGTTATGGGGTGGTGTGTGTTTCACGATTATATAGTGTTTATTCAGCAGTACCCCTGGTCTCTACCCACTAGATGCGAGTGTTGTCATTGTTAGCTGTTGTGGAGGCAGAGCCCCAAATCGTGGCGACCCCATGCACAATGGAACAAAAAGCTATAGGCCCTCTGCCATGCCCACAGTGGGTTGTGGATCTGGCCGTTGTGATCCATATGATTTTCACTGGGCTGATTTTTGGAGTAGATTGCCAGGTCTTTCTTCCTAGCTCATCTTAGTCTGGAAGTTCTGCTGACTACTATTCACCGTCATAGCGACACACTGGCCTTCACTGACAGATGGGTGGCGGCTTCGTGCGAGGTGAACTAATCGGTCAGGAACCGAACCCGGGTCTCCCACACGAAAGGTGAGAATTCTAGCACTTAACCACCACTCTGCCCAGACGCCAGTATCACCCTTTCTAGTTGTGATGGCAGAAAATGTCTCCAGGCATTGCAAAGGCCCTCTGGGGCAAAACGACCCCCCTTTCTAACCTCTAACCTACCAAGGTTCTACACTGTGGGTAACCTCATTTTGTGAGTAACATGGATTCCATTTCTGACAGGATAATCATTTTAGTCATGTACTCTTAGTTGTTAGATAGCGTGCTTGTTTTTCTAGGCAGAATTGGAAGGTAGACAGCGGTGTGGTCTTTTATTTGTAGTTTTTAACTTTTCCATACTAATGGGAATGATTAGTTTTCCATCAGAAATGACAGCTTCTAGGTGTTTTGAGTGCTTAGTAGAGCTCTATGTGAAAGGGGCACATTGGAGGTTCAGCGGTAGAACTCTCGCCTTCCACGCAGGAGCCCTGGGTTCAATTCCCGGCCAGTGCACCTCATGCACAGCCACCCCCTGCCTGTCAGCGGAGGCTCGCATGTTGCTCTGATGTGAACACGTTTCAGCAGAGCTTCTGGACTAAAACAGACTAGGAGGAAAGGCCTGGCGATCTACTTCCAAAAGTCAGCCGATGAAAATCCTATGGATCACAATGGTCAGATTCAATACCAGTCATGGGGATGGCACGGGGAACGACAACACACAATGCAGGGGAAGTCAGCACAGCTTGACCAAGGCAAAGAAAGACACTTAGAGGAACACAAGAAAGAAAAAAAAAGAAAAAGAGGCAACCACGGTAAATAGTATAACATGTACAACCCTACCAAGCAAACAAACAGACAAACCCGTTGCTGTCGGGTCGATTCTAACTCATAGCGACCCTATAGAACAGAGGAGAACTGTCCCATGGGGTGTCCAAGGAGCTGCTGGCGGATTCAAACCGCCAACTTTTTGGTTAGCAGCTGATCTTTTAACCACTGCACCACACGACAGTAAAAACAAATAATTTATAAGCAGATGCTTATGCCGAATAGGGGAAGGAGACGTTTAGGAGTGTACCTGGGTAGCAGTGTGTTCCACCGTGCATGGGGTCATCCCGAGTCGGCGGCCGACTCGACAGCAGCTGACAACAAGTGAAAAGGACTGGAAACAAGTCCAGGCAAAGCCGATTTTATCCAGGCTGTGGGCGTCTCCTCAGAGACCTTCCCTACTTCTTCAGGGAGGACTGTGAAGACGTGAAATGTAATCTTTCTAATCCAGAAGGAAAGCACTTACAGCTGTGATTCATAGGCACATCGAGGGCTGGGTGACCAATACATTTTAGGGAAATATTTGCCCTTTCATAGTGTGAGCATGATGTACTCACAAATGACAGAACCTCTCCCACGCGGGGGCAGGATAGACTGTCCAAAGGGGAGGCCTGGACACAGTGGCTCTCTGTGTGTTTTCTCTTGCGGGGGGGCGTTTTGCGCTTTCCTTCACTTCCATCAGTATTCAGGAGACTTGTCTTTGAAGCGGAGTCTGAAAAAGTAGCATGATATTTTGAGATTTAGGGAAGAATTTAATTTTATTCTAACCCTTAGCAGGTAATAACCGCTGTGATACAATCCTCCTCCTCATCCAGCTCTTAGGAACCTCTGTCCACCTTTTAGTCTTTTTGTCTTCCTCCTTCCCTCTTCCTTTCTTTATATATTATTCCATCACTTATTCAAGAAATAATTCTTGACTATCCATTATGTGCAGAGCCTGTCGGACCAAGGACAGCCAGTTCCTAGAGACCCGCTGACTCCCTGCTGCCCTCAGGCTACCAGGTGCGGCAGGCCACCTAGGCAGGTGCCAGCAGCAGGCGTGGGAAGAGGCCAGGAGAGGCAGGTGGAATGTGCAGAGGAGGCTGGCAACTGGACAAGGCCAGGAGTCCCAGCCTCAGGCATCCAGCCCGAATTGGGCTCAGGAATCCAGTCCCTATTGGGAAAAGGAGAGAGCAGACACCTCCCTGAAAGAACTGGGCCCTGGGCAATTCATCCACACCGGGGCTGAGAAGAAGAGAGCAGAACCAGCAACCGGGACAGGATGCGGGCAGGCCCCAGATGGCCGAGACCATAGCTCCTTGACGAGGAGACTTGAAGGTCCTTGCTGTTTCGTGGCTGGTCACTATCCATCCTTCATCAAGATAAGGCATTGCTACTGAGCCGTCTCTGCTACCAGCCTCTGTTCCAGAAATTCCAGTGGTAGAGGAACAGACTGGCCTCAAGTCTTAAGGAGCCCAGCATCCTTGTACTAATGTCCTAAAGACAAGACAGAAGCAGCGTGGAACAAAGTAGGGAAGAGAAAGCAGAATGCTGCTGGCCTGTGAGGCTCAGAATTCTGCTTCCTGGCTCACCTGTGTCCTCACACAAACGTCCTTGGGTTATTTGGCGTGTGTGAGTGAGTGTGAGTGTGTAAGGAAGAACTGGATTGATGTCTGATACCACATGATTCTCATCATACAGCCATTCTCTGGAACAAGTATCCCTGACCTGGGCCATAGCTGGGCTTCAGGGTACCTGTGAATCCCGGAAATTGTAAACAAGTTTATTTCATTTTTTTAACAAGAAGGCTCTCAGCTTTCTTCAGATCCCCAGAGTCAAAGTAGCCTGCAACCCATGTAGCCTGAGGACAGCCTGTCTGGGAAAAACAGCTTCCTGGGACTCCAACCTCTCTCCTTATTTCACCTCTCTTTGCTTCAGGTCCCCCTTCTTTAAAGCTCCTTACCCATGTTCACTCCCTTGTAGTGGATATTCTCATTAGAACAACGAAATGGTTGCTATCGAGTTGATTCCAACTCATGATGACCCCATGTGTGTCACTGTAGAACTGTGCTCCATAGAGTTTTCAATGGCTGATTTTTAGGAAGTAGATTGCCAGGTCTTTCTTTCAAGGCCCCTCTGAGTGGACT
>NW_004444039.1:10273155-10279687 GCF_000243295.1 Trichechus manatus latirostris | reverse complement strand
GTTGATGGGCACCTAGGTTGTTTCCATCTTTTTGCTATTGTGAACAGTGCTGCAGTGAACATGGGTGTGCATATATCTTTTTGTGTGATGGCTCTTATTTCTCTAGGATATATTCCAAGGAGTGGGATTGCTAGATCGTATGGTACTTCTATTTCTAGCTTTTTAAAGAAGTGCCAAATCGATTTCCAAAGTCATTGTACCATTTTACATTCCCACCAGCAGTGCATAAGTGCTCTCCACAACCTTTCCAGCATTTATTATTTTGTGTTTTTTGGATCAATGCTAGCCTTGTTGGGGTGAGATGGTATTTCATTGTAGTTTAGATTTGCATTTCTCTAATGGCTAATGATTGTGAATATTTCTTCTGTTAGTCATCTGAATGTCTTCTTTGGTGAAGTGCCTGTTCATATCCTTTGCCCATTTTTTAATTGAGTTATTTATCTTTTTGTTGTTGAAGTTTTGCAGTATCTTGTAGATTTTAGAGATTAGACCTGATCGGATCTGTCACAGCCAAAAATTGTTTCCCGATTCTGTAGGTTGTCTTTTTACTCTTTCGGCGAAGTCGTTTGATGAGCATAAGTGTTTGATTTTTAGGAGCTCCCTGTTATCTAATTTCTCTTCTGAGCTTTTGCATTGTTAGTTAAGTTTTATATTCTGTTTATGCCATGGATTAGGGCTCCTAGCATTTTGGCTGTAATTTTTATGGAATCAGATCACCAGGTCTTTCTTCCTTGGTGCCACTGTGTGGATTTGAACTGGCAACCTCAGTAGTCAAGCACAAACCATTTGCTCCACCCAGGGACCTGCTTTAGAACAAAGAGGAGTAAAAATAAATAATACAGGGTCTGATGAGATTCAAACAACTATCAGCACTAGGATGCCACGTGGGGATTTTCATTTACGCTTTCTTATTTAGTTCTCACAGCTATGCTAAATGGTAGGTATTATTCCTCTCTTTTTACCGATGAAACTGAGGCTCAGTGAGGTAAAGTGAATTGCCCAAAGACACACAGCAAGTAAATAATGTGGCTGGAACACCAAGCATTCTTTCCTCCTGATTGTGGCTACCCCATAATCCTGTCAGGCTGATGCAGGAAGACAAAGATCCCACTGATTAGAGATTTATCCAGAATCTTTTAAAGACACTGGTAAATCTTCATACCCACAAAGGCCACCACGTCTTTCATTGTTGCTGTTTTTAACCAATATAGACACTGAGTTCCCATGGAGCCATTGTCCACAATGTCAGAAAGTGCAGGAGACTGGATTTCTTGATCTTTTCTTCTCCTGAGGCCTTTAAACAAAAGACAACCATGAAGAAGAGTTATTAAACTAAAAACCCAGAGTACAAAAGTCTGCTCTGGTTCAACTGGCATAACATAGTTTATAAAGAAAATGTTCTACCTCCTACTTTGGTGAGTAGCGTCTGGGGTCTTAAAAGCTTGTGAGTGGCCATCTAAGAGACTCCACTGGTCCCACTCTGTCTGGACAAAGGGAGAGTGACTAAAACCAAAAACACAAAGGAAAGATTAACGGACCACATTAACGGACCACATTAATGGACCACATTAATGGACCACAACTACCATAGCCTCCACCAGACTGAGTCCAGCACAACCAGATGGTGCCCGGCCACCACCACCGACTGCTCTGACAGGGATCACAATAGAGGGTCCTGGACAGAGCTGGAGGAAAATGTAGAACAAAAATCTAACTCACAAAAAAAGACCAGACTTACTGGTCTGACAGAGAAGGAGAAACCCCGAGAGTATGGCCCCTGAACACTTTTTTAACTCAGTACTGAAGTCACTCCTGAGGTTCACCCATCACCCAAAGATTAGACAGACCCATAAAACAAAATGAGACTAAAGAGGCACACCAGCCCAGGGGCAAAGACGAGAAGGCAGGAGGGGACAGGAAAGCTTGTAATGGTGAACCCTAGATCAAGAAGAGGAGAGTGCTGGTGCCCTGTGGGGTTGGCCACCAATGTCACAAAACAATATGTGTATTAATTGTTTGATAAGAAACTAATTTGCTCCGTAAACCTTCATCAAAAGCACGAACACACACACACATACACACACAGAGTCTTGCTGGTCATCCAGGAGTCTGACAGGTCTGTGTCTCTTTGGGTGGGCAGAGATCTGAATCCTATAATGATCAGATCTACTCATCGGAGAACTGAGGCCATTTGATAATCCAGTTGCTTCTACTACTTGGAGACGCCAAGCATTTTGTCTTTCTTAAGGGAAGGTTTCTTTGGTCTGACTTATCTGAATAATCTTCTCATTTATAGCTATTTTACTGGTATCATTCTGATCATAGATGAGCTGATATTTCTGCAACAAAGCCATTTATAAATTTTATGGAAATCGTGCTATAAAAGACCATGTTCAGCAGGTCGAGGGCTTCTCACACACACACACACACACACACACACACACACACACACTCGGGAGTTTTTTTGCCGTATGTCAAGAGCATGTTTGTTTTATCTGTAACCTTATACGGCTTCCTTCACCCCATGTAGGAACCCTGCATAACACAAACATAGCTCATGTTTATGATCAGCTAATTTTGCCCCGTTCAGCAGCCTCTCTCCTCTTCTCCTTCCTCCTGCCCATCATTCCTTCTTGCCATTCTGCGCCTCTAAAAGCCCCCACAAATATCTGAAGAGCTGCGATACCTACAGCGACTCCTCTCCTTCTGTTACAAGCCCGCAAGACACACAATGCCCGTGACGCGCAGTGATCTCCTTGTCGAGGCTGCCGCTCTCCCTTCCCCTGCTCATTCCAGGAGCCTATTAAATTAATGAGATAGAAGTCAGAGCTACAGCCGTCGACATGTTATTGGTGTGCAGTGCCGGTGCTGTTACACCGTGCCTGTTTTCTCTCCTGGGACATTTAATTTCCGCTTCTCAAATGAGCTGCGAAGCTGTGAGGCCTGGCACTGTTCGTTCTCAACACTCTGTGATGCAGATAATGAGGGTACTGATAGGTGCCTACGAGACTCTGATGGCCCCAAGCACAGCCATGGTCTGATAATGCGTTCTGCCAGCAGCGTCACAGCGAAACCACTATCATCCCTCAAGGCATGGCTCCTCTTTGTGTGTAATAGAGCAGCTGTCACCTGACCGGCTCATGGGAAAGCAAAGAAGAACCTTAGTGCTAGGAATCTTTGCCACTCAATAATTTTGAAGGTGTCAGACTTCAGGGGCTCTTGCAAGTCCGAATAAAAGCACACTCGCCAGTTTTTATGTTGTTCGTGGCGGATTTGGTGCCAATTGAGAAATCCAGGGTGCTGTTCTGTGCAAATCTAATTTAGTGTAATTTGAATAGCCAAGTAATTAAAATATATGCTAGGTATAAGATGCTGGGATGGTGGAGCGCCTGCATTAACGGGAAGATTTATTGAGCTCGCAGCTTCCACAGTGAACCTTCTACAACCACATTAGCTAACATCTGTCGGAAAATGTCAAGACGCAAGGCCGAAGACGTGCGCGCAAAATATATGCGCTTGTGAGCTGGAAGAACAAACGGAAGCGTGGGGTGGCACTGCAAGTTCAGTGAACTAGGAACGGGGCCTGGTCGACACGGGGGCACACGTGCACACATGATGGTTACGTGTGCGTACACACAGGTACATACAAACACACATTCTTCCTAATTAACATCAACCCCTGCAGGGTGGGAGTTGAAGCTGGATTGGATTTAAGGAGCCAGGTAGTAATAATTGGACAGTTAATACTAATGATGTCTGTGTTGACGCTGCGCCATTAGTGTTTCCCTGCAGATTATTTTGTTTGCTTTGCCTGAGTGCACAAGATTATAGGAGGTGATTCAGGAGGCTAGGGCACTGGATTCTGAAAGGAAGCCAAGCTAATTTCAATCACACCTACAACCAGCCTGTTAATCTTTGGGGAGTTAACACACCTGTGCTGGCAAAGGTTAAGCGAAGAGAGACTCGAGAAGGCACAAACACAGCAATTGTCCAGGGGAAAGGGTCGAGATAGAAGAGACTCGTAATTCTCTTAGAGGATAAATCAAAGGACATTTCAAAATATGAGAAATGTGCTTGTAGATAAGTGAAAGATATACCACCCAGAAAAACACAAAACATGTTCCAAAGAAATATTGGTCAGGAGACAGCCAAGAGTGCTTGCCGTCAGGTAAGAGTCAAATGCACGTGAAATATGTTTAAGTGTCGATGCAGGGAAGAGTCTTCTGTCTTCCTCACTGAGTGGTTTGAAAGTAGTGTCAAATTAAGTCCTACTAGGAGAAAAATAACTAGCTGGGATGTGGAACTGAGGTTCTGGATAGTATTTTACATCTTCACCTCACCTCTGCCTTCCAAATCACCGTGCTATCCTCTTTCTAAACCTTCAGATCAAATATGAGACATTTCAATGATGTAATCAACTTCCCTCAATCTTGCCTGGCCAAACTTACTTACAGAGTCCACAGGAGTAAACATTTAGTTCAGTAACCTTACCAAACTCACTGCCATTGAGTCGCTTCTGACTCATAGCTACACTAAAGGACAGAGCAGAACCACCCCATAGGGTTTCCAAACCTGTAAATCTTTACAGAAGCAGACTGCCACATCTTTCTCCTGCAGAGTGGCTGGTGGGTTCGAACCACGGACTTCTGGGTTAGCAGCCGAGTGTTTTAACCACTGTGCCACAAGGGTTCTTTCAGTAACCTTAAGTCTCCACCTAGTCACAGCACATCTCAGAGGATGCAGCGATAGCTGACTGTTTGGAATAAATACGTAGATTTTAAATAAGGTTTTTAAAAGCACCCTTTGGCTTGTGATGTGTGAGCCAAGAACAGGTACTGACATGAGTGTCAGGAACATTGCTAACACCTGCAGTCTGTCTCCTCAGTCCTGTGTCTCTCTCAGCAAGGAAGAGAACGAACACAGATACAACAGAGCAGTCAAAAAAATTAGACTAATAATGCAAAAATCAAAAATGTTCCTTTTGCCCAAAGCCATAATAATATGGTATTCAAAGTATATTAAAATTTCTTTGGTATTCATTAGAAAATCATGAATCACCCAGCACTGTTTGGGGATCAGTATGGATGGAACTCATAAGCCCTGTGCAAAATCTGTTGGAATTTGGCATTTATTAAAGTCCACGTAATAGAGAATGTCATATTTTCAGCCAGACCTCCATTTCATTGCCATTTCAATGGGAAGCACTATATTTGTGGTTGGAAAAAATTACTGACAAGATGACTTTTCCGAGGCAGGAGTTTGAAAGTCGATTTTTGTCAGCATAAAATAAAAAAGAAGAAAACATGTCCGATGTCTGACTCCTTTTCTGCTCGCATTTATTCAGACCAAAGGTTCTGCCACACAGAGAGAGCAGAGGTAATGACTGTGCGTCTGTTGCCGTAATACAGTGAACTGGGAAGAACTAACTGCATGCAATTCAATAAAGTATATTTAGCATATTTTCATTGCACCAAATATCAGCTGATCCACCTCTTATTAGTATAAATGGCATAGATTAGTGTCAGGCATTTTCAACAGTGAAGAAATTACAGGAGTCTGCAAGGCTCATTAGGCTCTGGCTGCATGTTAACGAGGGGCCAGGCCTTATTAATAAGAAGAGGAAAAAGATAAAACTAAGCTGCGAGGAAAAAAACACGCCTTTAAAAATTCTCCAACATTTAAAAGCGAGAAGACTGCACGGGGGTAGAGCTCTTTTCCTGCGTTTGTGACGATGTGTACTTTCCTTTTTAATTTGTTTATTATTTTTTTGCAATATGTAAATATATACATATTTCATTTCAATTAATAGCAAATGTATTACAGAAACTGTTATTTTAAATGGGTTGCCAACTTTTGCCTTTGAATGGCTGTTCTGAAGTCAAGTTCAGGTTTCAAGTTATGTGAATTTTTATCTCCTCTTCCTTCTCGCACCAAAATCAGGTGATGAAGGTGGGAAACAACCTGCCTCGGCCCAGAGCAATAGAAGGATGTGCGTCTCTTCTCTCACTGTGTTCACAATCTGGGTGGCAATATTTGTAGAGCAGTCTTTCCTTGGAAAGAAGGATAAAGAAAGAGGCTTTTGGTAGTGTTACATCTAAGCAAAGCTAACGAGGGCTTTCTCTGTCAATCCAAAGGTCAGTGTGATGGATTTTGATTGAGAGAAAAAAAACAAAGCAAAAAACCACCAAAACTTCATGATTAGCATTTTGTTTAAATTTTGAGAAATTAATCAATAAAGCCTTGCACCAGAGTACAGGCAGTACACGCAGTAGAGTGAAAACAAGGGCCCTGGCTAGAAGCTGCTTGGAGTCTGGATCACGTTGAAAGGCAAGAACTGAAACCAAAAGAAAGCCAACCATACTCAGTACTTCCTATGAGATGCTTCTGAAAAAAGGAGAAAGAAAACCTAGGTATTTGTCACCAATTCTTTAAGAATTACATACATACACAAGTACACATACCCACAATGGAGCAATTTTATTGCAAAGCTTTTCAAATGCAACACGAGAATCAATGTAAATGATCTGTTTTT
>NW_004444039.1:10270175-10271034 GCF_000243295.1 Trichechus manatus latirostris | reverse complement strand
ACTCAATCTACAAGATTAGATTGTATCTTGAGCCAATCTCTTTTGAGATATAAAACAGAGAGGCAAGCAGAGAGACAGGAGGACCTCATACAACCAAGAAACAAGAGCCAGGAGAATAGCGCATTCTTTGGACCAAGGGTCCCTGTACTGAGAAGCTACTTGACTGAGGAAGATTGATGACGAGGACTTTCCCCCCGAGCCAACAGAGAAAGAAAGCCTTCCCCTGGAGCTGGCACCTTGAATTCAGACTTATAGCCTCCTAGACTGTGAGAGAATGAATTTCTCTTTGTTAAAGCCATCCACTTGTGGTATTTCTGTTATAGCAGCACTGGTTAACTAAGACTGTTGCTATGAATCAGAATTGAATCGATGACAACAGGTTTTGTTCTCTTGGTAATAGTAAAAGCCTATATTGCCTTGAAAAGACTGTTGGTAAAATTATGAACATCTAAGGCAATTCTGGTGAGGGCTCAGAAGGAAGCGAGGAGAGCGTTAGAAAAAGTCTGTATCGTCTTAAAGAATACATATGGTGCCAGCAACAGAATGTGTCTAGAAATGTGGACATTAAATGTGCTTCTGGTGAGGCTTTAGAAGAAAATGATGAACAAGTGATTGGACAATGGAAGAAGGGTGATAATTTTTATGCAGTGGCAGAGAACTTGAATTATGTTCCAATGTTTGGTGGAAGGTAGAACCTGTAAGTGATGAACTTAGATATTTAGCTGAGAAGATTTCTAAGTTAGATCTTAAAGGGGCCACGTGGTTTCTCCTTGCCATTTACAGTGAAATGCAAGAGGAAAGAGATGGACTTAAAAATAAACTGTGCAAAATGAAAACTTAAAGATTTGGAAAATTCTGT
>NW_004444039.1:10266926-10268523 GCF_000243295.1 Trichechus manatus latirostris | reverse complement strand
TGCATCCTAATTTCACAGGTTCACAGAAGAAGAGAATTTTTTTCCCAGGATGGAATACGCCTAAAGTCTCACCCATGTTTGATTTTGATGATTCAGAGGATGAGATTTTGGACTTGGAGTTGATTTAAGACTTTTGGGATGATGTGATGGGGTGACTGTTTTGCATGTGGCAAGGACATGATTTTTGGGAAGCCAAAGGGTAGAATATTATAGATTGAATTATATCCCCCAAAAACATGTGTTGTAAGTCTTAATTTTTATGATTGTGGTTATATAATCTCATTTGGAAATGGGCTGTCTTTGTTGTGTTAATGAGACAGGATTAACGTAGGGTGTATCTTGTGTCAATCTCTTTTGAAATATAAAAGATATTAAACAAGGGAGCAGAGGAGAGATTAGGTAAGATAAATGCCAAGACACAAGGAGATCTCCAAGGAACCAAGAAGCAGAAGCTGCAGAGACAAGAACCTTTCTCCAGAGCTGACAGAGAGATAAAGCCTTCCCCTAGAGCTGGCACCCTGAATTCATACTTCTAGCCTCTTAAACTGTGAGAAAATAAATTTCTGTTTGTTAAAGCCAACCACTTGTGGTATTTCTGTTACAGCAGCACTAGATAATGAAGCAGAAATGTTACCCTCCAGTAAAATGTTGTTTGTATACAGACTTACACCCACACATACGTGAATATATGCTTACATAAGCACTGTGTAAGGCGTTTTCCAACACAGCTAAATCAAATTTATGAGGGGACTTTCTTTTTTAAATAACAATTACATGAATGTGTCTGTTTTAGCCACATCAGTTTCATCAAGGCAACTTCTGTGAAAAAATGCCACAAAAGTTTCTCACAGAATCAATCTGAAGGAAGCAATTGTTTCTCTATTCTTTTTAATCTTTTATAGGGAGACATAGAAATATTTTCTGTACATCACCCTTTAAAGCAGGTTTTATGACACCAATGGAACTGGAACTCAGCTCATGGAAACTTTGAAAAGCTCCCCGACCTCCAAAATTCCCACCATGAAAGATCCTGTCAATTACTTGAATTTCTAAAGTGACAAGACGAACATCAAAAAATATTTCTCTTATTGTTACATTTCAGGCACGTTTACTCTTAGCTGTTTGGCTTCATTATGTATCATAGTCTGAATCTACAAATCAAGTATAATTAGACTTAGTGAACTGATTGGATTTCTAATTAAGCCACATCGGAAACAATGCACAATCAGTAAATATTCTGACTAGGTACATTTTAAAGAGCAACTCTTGGGCTTTTTGCTGATGACTAGACACCAGTGTCATTAAATTTGTTGATGGCAAGCAAATTTTAAAGCTAAAATAGAGGCAATTAGTAAAGATCTTGAAATATTTAATCACGTTTGTCCAATTAGTGTGCAATTAGGCAGTGGTGTGGCGTGGGACAAGCATTCTGCTTCAGTGCTTGGTGGGGAAGGATCCCTTTGAAATTTTGCTGTTTAGTTTATTGATATATAAAAAGGAAGTTATGGTTGTAATTTCCAATTTAAAAAAAATACTGTGCAGATGGTCTGACTATATATTTAACAATGTTAAACAAATCCAAACAAGGGAAGCATGT
>NW_004444039.1:10263909-10264763 GCF_000243295.1 Trichechus manatus latirostris | reverse complement strand
TTCAGTTAGCAGCTGAGCACTTAACCACTGTGCAACCAGGGCATAAATTGAGAGTAGTAGTGAACAAGTTAGCCTGAGCAAGAATGAGATATGAAACTGAATCTGTCTGCTACTGAGGAGGGTTGCAGTCAAGTATGGAGGGATAAAGTGTGCTACCAATGTCCAGAGCCTTCTGCCATCTGAGCTGGCAAAGGAGGGAGTATTCTGCTGATTTTTACAAGGATGTGGCAGAAGGGGTGCTTGGATGAGTTTGGTAAGTCAAATAATTTTGTGTTTGGCATAGCCTTTCTTGGTCTTGTGGTCTTTTCTCCTTTCTACAGTATTCCTCATGAGTCTGTTGTGTTCCTCATGCCTTCCCCTCAGAGTCTCTATGCCTGTGTGCTTTTTCCACGTCCCTCTCCCACGGCCTGCTCTCAGGAAGCTTTCTGGATAGGGTTTGCCTGATTTAGCAAATAAAAATACAGGATGCCCCGTTCAGTTTGAATTCCAAATAAACAACAAACAATTTTTCGTATAGATATGTCCTGTGCGATATTTGGGATACACTTACAGTGAATGAACTACTCGGTGATTATCTGAAATTCGAACGTCACTGGGTGTCCTGTATTTAATCTGGCAATGCCATATGCACACTGAGCTGTAAGTAGTTAAGAAAAGCATACCATCATCTCTCTCCGAAGAGTGTTTAAGTATTTTTATGTTAATTAGAAATTTAGGTGCGAAGTTGGTGGCCTGATGTTGGTATTTCAGGCATCGGTTAAGGTACAGGTTCTCAATTTTGACTGCAAATTAGAATCTCCAGGGGAGCTTTGAAAATCTCCATGGTCAGGCCAAGCATCAAACTAATTAAATCA
>NW_004444039.1:10261850-10262874 GCF_000243295.1 Trichechus manatus latirostris | reverse complement strand
GAAGATTTTTACCAAATTGTGTAGTCTGAAATTGATCAAGCATGCAATTAGGATGCATTGATAATTACTGGTGATTGGAATATGAAAGTTGGAAACAAAGAAGGCTGATTGGCAGTTCGAAAATATGGCCTTGGTAATAGAAACGATGCCAGAGATCAGATCGCATGACTGAGTTTTGCAAGACCAATGACTTCTTAACTGCAAATATTTTTTTTCAACAACATAAATGGCAACCTAAATGGATGTCAGAAGAGACTCGGGAACTTGCTCTTGAATGTAGAGTAGGTACAGCGAATTGAAGAAATGATCAAGTAAAAGAGCTGAACAGAAGATTTCAAAGGTCAGCTCAGGAAGACAAAGTAAAGTATTATAATAGCATGTGCAAAGACCTGGAGATAGAAAACCAAAAAGGAAGAACATGCTCAGCATTTCTCAAGCTGAAAGACCTGAAGAAAACAATTCAAGCCTCGAGTTGCAATAATGAAGAATTCTATGGGGAAAAAATTGAATGATGCCAGAATCATCAAAAGAAGATGGAAGGAATACACAGAGTTACTATACCAAACAGAATTGGTCAACATTCAACCATTTCAGAAGGTAGCATATGATCAGGAACTGATACTGAAGGAGGAAGTCCAAACTGCACTGAAGGCGTTGACGAAAAACAAGGCTCCAGAAATTGACAGAATACCAATTGAGATGTTTCAACAAATGTATGCGGCGCTGGAAGTGCTCACTTATCTATGCCAAGAAATTTGGAAGAGACCTACCTGGCCAACTGACTGGAAGAGATCCGTATTTATGCCTATTCCCAAGAAAGATGATATAACCGAATGTGGAGATTATCAAATAATATCATTAATATCACATGCAAGTGAAATTTTGCTGAAGATCACTCAAAAGCAGCTACAGCAGTATATTAATAGGGAACTGCCAGAAATTCAAGCCAGATTCAGAAGAGGATGTGGAACCAGGGATATCATTGCTGATGTCAGATAGGTCCTGGCTGAAAGCAGAGAATACC
>NW_004444039.1:10257833-10259443 GCF_000243295.1 Trichechus manatus latirostris | reverse complement strand
ATGCGCCCGCTGTCTTCTGAATCCAAGAAAGGCCCTCCCCTGAGATCATGGCCCTGCTGCCTTAAAGGCCCACTTGGGACCTATCTTAGTTATCTAGTGATATTATACCAGAAATACCACAGGTAAGTGTCTTTAACAAACAAAAATTTATTTTCTCACAGTTTAGGAGGTTACAAGTCCAGATTCAGGGTGCCGGCTCTAGGGGAAGACTGAATCTCTCTGTCGGCTCTGGAGGAGGTCCTTGTCTCTTATGAGCTTCTGCTCTTGGGAGATCTTCATGTGGCTTGGCATCTCTTTTCCTCCATCTCTGCTTGCTTGCTTGTCCTAATCTGCTCTTTTTATATTTTGTAAGAGATAGACACAAAACACACCCTACACTAATCCTGTCTCATTAATGTAACAAAGACACCTCATTTCAAAATGGGATTATAACCACAAGCATAGAGGTTAGGATTTACAACACATATTTTTGGAGAACACAATTCAATCCATAACATTCCACTCTTTGGTCCTCCAAAATTCATGTCCTTCTCATATGCAAAGCACATTTACCCCATCACATCATCCTCAAAGTCTTAAATCAACTCAAAGTCCAAAATCTCATCTGCTGAATCACCTAAATCAAATATGGGTAAGACTTTAGGCATATTCCATCCTGTGCAAAAATTCCTCTTCATCTGTGAACCTGTGAAATCTAGAATACAAGTTACAATGGTGGAACAGTCACAAGGTAGACATTTCCATTACAAATGAAAGAAATTGGAGGAAAAGAGGGTTAATGGGCACCAAGCAAGTCCAAAACCCAGCAGAACAAATTACATTAGCTGTCAAGGCTTGAAAATGATCCTCTCTTCTCTGAGACCATCTGGGCAACAACTCTGCCCTACAGACTCTGGGTGTTGACCACGCTGTCTGGATTCTGAGTGGAGGCCCCTGGGCCCTGGGCTTCAGCTCCACCTTTCAGGCCCACTGAGACAGCAACTCAGCTCCCTTGGCTTTGGGCAACCCCATTCTCCTAGTCCATCTGAGTGGTGACCCCACTCCCTCGGCCCTGACAGGCCCCCTTCTTCTGTCTCTTGGGCACAGCAACCCTACCTCCTCAGCTTTGGACAGTGGTCCCATCCTCCTGGCACTCCTGAATGGCAGCCTCACACTCCAGGACTGAGTTGGTGAAGATACGACTCTTAAACCTAGGAGGGAATGTCTCCACCATTTGAAACCAATGCAGCCCTGCTTCCCTTGCTCCTTCCAACAGTTCTGCTGATCTCCCAGCTAGCTGCTCCAGTGATTGTCATTTTCTTTTCTTGGAGGACAGCAGATGTAACTCCTTTGGCCAGTTTCCTGCCTGTAGAATTCTAAGAGGCAGACAACATTCTCTCCTTTCATTCTTTGTCTGTCCTCTTCAGTATAAACTGATGAGTTTTCTGCTGTGGTAGTTGGTTAGATCCATCAGTCACAGGCTTAATCTCTTTAACAAAAAAATTGTGTAGCCACTTCCTTGGTGAAAATTCTAGGACATATGTCCTTAGTTTGTACAACAGAATTTTCCAAATCTTTAAGTTTGGTTTTCATTTTGCACAGTTCATTTTTAAGTCCATCTCTTTCCTCTC
>NW_004444039.1:10254307-10256655 GCF_000243295.1 Trichechus manatus latirostris | reverse complement strand
CTAGTCAGATTTTCTCTCTCAGAAATACGAACTAAGAAATAACTACTAGTGTATTCAGATGGCCAGAAGGCAGGCTGCATGAGGCAGAGCTGAAGCAGGAGAGACTATGGTGGGTTACGTTCAGGTTACAGTTATGGGAGATTGGGGACCTTGATTATGCAAAGGCAACCAAAGGTAGAAAGCCAAGAAAATGGCACAGCTGTACTGAGAAATGAGTAAATCTGTCAAGAAAGAGATAATACGACCCTTGAGAGGAAGGGTACCTGATGGCTGGAGCTGCCTTGATTCCTAAAGAGCTTTACAATTTGTGGTCTACTTCCAGTCTGTGAGTATCCTTACAACAACCCCATTATCTTCCTCCCTCCCCTCTCCCCATTTTTTTTATATTCCGAGTGAGTCCCTAATTCCCCAAACTATAAAACAAAAAAAGAAAAACAAACTCATTGCCATCAAGTGGATTCCAACTCATAGTGACCCTATAGGACAGAGTAGAACTGTCCCTTAGGGTTTCCAAGGAGTGGATGATGGATTCAAACTACCAACCTTTTGGTTAACAGCCTGAGCTCTTAACCACTGTGCCACCAGAGCTCCACCCAAACTGTAAGCACCTAACTAAAACAGAAGGGAACAAAGCACTTTGTGATTCCCGGTGGGAGGAGCTACTAGTAAAGGAAAACCCAAGTAAAATCTCCCCATTTTTCAGCACCATCATGGGTCACCATACTGACGGATCTGTAGTGCTGTGTTGTTGTTGTTGGGTGCTGTGGAGTCGATTTCAACTGATAGCGACTCCACATGACAGAGTAGAACTGCCCCATCTGTGCGGATTATAATAAATTACGGATAGCATTGCAAAGAATGGGAATTCCAGGACACTTAATTGTGCTCATGAGGAACCTGTACATCGATCAAGAGGCAGTCATTTGAACAGAGCAAGGGAATACTGCGTGGTTTAAAGTCAGGAAAGGTGTGTTGCAGAGTTCCTTTCACTATACTTATTCAATCTGTATGCTGGGTAAATAATCCGAGAAGTTGGACTATATAAAGAAGAATGGAGCACCAAGATTGGAAGAAGACTCATTAACAACTTGCATTATGCAGATGACACAACCTTGCTTGCTGAAAGTGAAGAGGACTTGAAGGACTTACTGATGAAGATCAAAGACTACAGTCTTCAATATGGATTATACCTCAACATAAAGAAAACAAAAATCCTCACAACTGGACCAATAAACAACATCATGATAAATGGAGAAAAGATTGATGTTGTCAAGGATTTCATTTTACTTGGATGCATAATCAACACCCATGGAAGCAGCAGTCAAGAACTTGAAAGATGCACTGCATTGAGCAAATCTGCCACAAAAGACCTCTTTAAAGTGTTGAAAAGCAAAGATGTCACCTTGAAGACTAAGATCCAAGTTATGGTATTTTCAATCGCCTCATATGAATGCAAAAGCTGGGCAATGAATAAAGAAGACCAAAGAAGAATAGATGCCTTTGAATTACGTCATTGGCAAAGAATATTGAATACACCATGGACCGCTAAAAGAATGAACAAATCTGTCTTGGAGGGAGTGCAGCCTGAATGCTCCTTGGAAGTGAGGGTGGCAAGACTCCGTCTCACATACCCTGGACATGTTATCAGAAGGAACCGGACTCTAGTGAAAGACATCATGCTTCATAAAGCAGAGGGTCAGTGAAAAAGACGAAGGCCCTCAACAGATGGGTCAACACAGTGGCAGCAACAATGGGCTCAAGCAAAACAATGATCATGAGGATGGTACAGTACCTCGCGGTGTTTTGTTCTGTTGTACACAGGGTCGCTATGAGTTGGAACCAACTTGATGGCACCTGACAACAACAATCTTCAGGAGAGCAGATCACCAAATCTTTCTCCTGTGGTGCCACTGGGTGGGTTTGAACTGCCAACCTTTCAGTTAACAGCCGAGCGCTTAACCCTTGCACCACCAGGGCTCCTTGAAGTGCTATAGGGTATTAAATTAATTAATATATGCAGAGTATTTATAAAAGTGATCAGGACATAGTAAACCCTCAAGACATGTAAATGCTGTGCTATGTACCTCCCTTCACTCTCAGGGACTGCCATTCTTTTCCGGCACTTCCCTGTCAATATACTGCTGCAGCTGCTTTTGAATGACCTTCAGAAAAATTATACTTGCGTGTGATATTAATGATATTGTTCAATAATTTCCACATTTGGTTGGATCACCTTTCTTGGGAATAGGCATAAATATGGATCTCTTCCAGTCGGCTGGCCAGGTAGCTGTCTTCCAAATTTCTTGGCATAGACGGGTGAGCACTTCCAGCGCTGCATCCGTTTGTTG
>NW_004444039.1:10252008-10253461 GCF_000243295.1 Trichechus manatus latirostris | reverse complement strand
ATAGCAACCTTACTCTCTCATCTAGCAGTGACAGTTATGTGCCAGTCTGCCCAGCTGGTGCAGGATTCAGCTTCTTTGGGATGAAAGAACACAGAAGATGGCTTTCTGTCATCATCCTTTCCTCCAGCTCCCTCCTCTTGGCACTGCTCTCTCCCCACATTGTACAAAACCATGCGGATTTGCCGAACAGGTCTGTGAAATTAATTATACTGTGAGTGCCTATTAACCAATGAATTGTAAATTGTACATTATTAAAACAGCATCAGAGCTCTGACTGATCTATTATTCTTTGGGGAATGAACAGAGATAAGAGCTTTATGTGCTTTCGAGGTCTTTCTGCCACCATACAACAGGCATGGAGAGGAAATACCAAGTAGGTTTTTTCTTGTTTTGTTTTTCTGTAAGTTGAATTAAATAGAAGTGTATCTTTTTTTGCTGTTATTAGATTGTTATATGTGTGCTCACATGTCTGTTTTGTAGCATCTGACATGGTAATGAGCTCTCAATAAACGCTATTCCATAGTGATTGTGATAATATGAATCCATCGATGCCCTTACACAAGCACAGCGCCATGTCAACCTAATGCAAACAGGAGATATAGGACGTGACACTGCATCGTAATAGAATAAATTGGGTTGTTATAGTGCTTCCCTGAACCAGCTAAGGAAGAATTCAGAATACACAGTAGGAAACATAATAACCATTGGCTGAGCGTGTGGCAGGCTTCTTGTACCTTCAGTTGAAAATGTAGAATCTGGAAGAAACAGTCTTTCTTGTCTCTGCCTTCTAGACAAAACAGGATCACGCCTGGGAGTTTATTGTGAATCTCTCTTCTTACTGGACTATCTCCTCTGTGCAGAATGGCTCAGCATCTTTCTACCCGCCATGACCATTCCTTCCAAGCGCATCACACAGTTCTCCACGGAAACTTTCTCTTTCGAAAATTGACCAAGCTTGCAGTCCCCGGGAATATAACTTGCAGTCAGCCACGCAGCATTAACCTTATCAGCAGGCAGATAACTAAAAGAACCAGAACAGGTATAAGGCAGCCCACACGTCCCTCCATCCCTGTTATGGATTAAACTGTGACCTTCAACAATATGTGTTCTAAATCCTAACCTCTACGCCTGTGGTTATAATCTCATTGAGGAATGGGTTGTCTTTGTTATGTAATGAGACAGGACTAGTGTGGGGTGTGTCTTAAGTCGATGTCTTTTGTGATATAAAAGAGATTAAACAAGCGTGTGAGAAGCAGAGATGGGGGAAGAGAGATGTCAAGCCATATGAAGATCACCCAGGAGCAGAAGCTCAGAAGACACAAGCACCTTCCTCCAAAGCCCAAGAGAGAGAAACCCTTCCCCTAGAACTGGGACCCTAAATTCAGATACTAGCCTCCTGAACTGTGAGAAAATTAATCTCTGTTTGTTAAAGCCACCCACTTGAGGTATTTCC
>NW_004444039.1:10231029-10241677 GCF_000243295.1 Trichechus manatus latirostris | reverse complement strand
GAGGGTTAGGAGCTGGTTGAATGGACATGGGGAATCAGGGGTGGAAAGGAGGAGTGTACTGTCACAGTATGGGGAGAGCAATTAGAGTCACATAACAATGTATGTATAAATTAATGTATGGGAAAAAATTAAATTAAAAATTAAAAAAAAACAAAGAGTCAGATCTTCACCAACTCAGTTCTGGAGTGTGGGGCTGTCATTCAGTTTGGCCAATAGGATGAAGCCGCTGCCAAAAGCTGGGAGGGAGGGGTTGCCATGCCCAAGGGGCAGAAGAATGGGCCCTGCTGAGCCTGAGGGAGTGGGGTCACTACTCAGACGGGCTAGGAGAATGGGGCTTCCCAAAGCCAAAGGAGCAGAGTTGCCATCCCAGAGGGCCTGGGATGCGGAGATGAAGGCCAGTGCCAAGGGGCCTCCACCCAGAATCCGGAGAGCTTGGCCAACACCCAGAGTCTGGAGGGCAGAGCCATTGCCTAGATGGTCTCAGAGAAAAGAGGATTATTTTCAAGTCTCAAAAACTAATTTAAATTGTTCTGCTGGGTTTTGGAATTGCTTGGTGCCTGTTATCTCTTCTTTCCCACCAGTTTCTCCCATTTGAAATGGAAATATCTACCTTGTGCCTGTTCCACCATCATACTTTGGAAACAGATAACTTGTAGTCTAGATTTCACAGGTTCACCGATGAAGAGGAATTTTACCCCAGGATAGAATATGCCTAAAGTCTTACTCATATTTGATTTAGATGATTCAGCAGATGAGATTTTGGGCTTTGAGTTGATTTAAGACTTTTGGGATGATATGATGGGGTGAAGTGTTGCATATGAGAAGGACATGAATTTTGGGGTTGGGGGGCAAAGGGTGGAACATTATGGATTGAACTGTGTTCTCCAAAAATATGTGTTGTAAATCCTAACCTCTATGTCTGTTGGGGAATTCGTTGTTTTTGTTATGTTAATAAGACAGGATTAGTGTAGAGATATAGAAGAGATTAAACAAGCAAAGGACAAAAGCAGAGATGGAGGAAGAGAGACTATTTCTGAGTGCTGTGCAGGACTGGCTACCTAATTTGGAAGCCCACTGCAAAATAAAAATGCTGGGCCCCTTGTTAAAAAACTATGAAGACTGGTGTAACAGTGACAGCAGAGCACTGGACCAGGCACGGGCCCCTCTCAGCACAGAGCCCTGCAGGACCGCACAAGCTGCTCTCCTGTGAAGCCAGCCCTGGGGCAGGAAGACATTGCCCAATGGTTTGTGAGGACTTCTGCAGTTTGGGTGCATTTTAATCTTCTAGAGTCTGATGAGAGCATCAGACAGCTTCAGCATTTCTTCTGCCCAGAGGAAGGCAGTGCCATTCTTTTTCTCACTAAGGCTGCAGTGGGACCATTTCTCCCACCTCCTTGGTCAGGGGGTAGCATTCTCAGTACCCAACTGCTCTGGTCAAGAGACGGGCTGAAGGAGAAAAATGTTTATGGCCACATCTGAAAAGGCTACGGAGGTTAGGTGGAACTCAAAGAAGTGTCAGAGAGACAGAGAGAGAGAGATTGCCATAGACAGGAAATCTCTTGGATCAATTTTCTGATAGAATTTATTCTTAGAAATGGTCAGCTCATGATTTCCCTGAGCTTTACATCATTGCCATCTTCTTGTTATCCAAAGAATTCCTGTGATTTTGAGGAAAAGATGGCAATAGTTTATTTTATTTATTTGCTTATTTTTTAATGAGCTTGCTCTCGCTCATTCTTTCATATGTTAGTTTGGTACAAGGAAGCAGGAGAGGGGATGACTAGGGAACATGAGGACAGGTAGTGAGATGCTATCAGGGAGGGGGTGGGGAAGGAGCCATCACAAAATGGTTATTGGAGAATGAAGCAATCACAGCAGACAGCAGCTGTTGGAGAGGTAGGCAGGAAGATGAAAGAATGCTGTGTTAATGAGCTGTACCCAGCCCTGCAGGTCCAATTTCTCCTTTCCCTGTGACCCTGTCACCTCTTTGAGGACCTCAGCCTGGCGATTGTCCTGGAAGGACAGATACGTTCGACTGGGCAGCCTTATGGAATGTATCCAGGCAGCCTTCTTTCTTTCAGTAGCTTCATCACCAGAATTGCATGTGTGCGCTTTAGGGGAAGGAGTAGATAGATCAGCCCAGAGGCAGCAGTGGTCTGAGTGATAAATTTGGTTAAGATAAGAAGAGAAAAAAATAATAGCATCTCTTATAATTCATTTGTTGCATTGCTGTCGTAGAAAATTTGTTTTGCTTTTGTCATGGAAGAACACCAGCAGAGAAAGGAGAGAGTTAAAGTGTTCTAGCAGGCACTGGAATGGCCCTTGCTAGTCATCAGAAAACTAGGCCAGAAGGTTGAGCCTACCCCGAGTCAGGAAGAAGAGGCTCCTTCAGGCAACAGGCCCTATTTATGAGTGCAGTGTGCCCGAAAACTCAAAAGAGGGCAGCAGACAGCTTACACTGCTTGCAGGAACAGGCAAGCTTGTAAGCTGAGGAATGTCAGAAAGAACAAGTCCTAGTCTGTCAAAACTTAAATCATGCAAGTGTTATGTATACCAGAAAACGTTGTTGCTAGAATTGTGTATTTAAATGTGAGATCAAATATTTGACTAATGCAACCTAATGAGCTTTGGTGATTCTGAGGGTCAGTATAGACCTATTGTCCACCATGGTAACCTCATATCCCTGGAGTAAGAGATGGAAAACCTGAGATAGCAATGTCAGCAAAGTCAGGGCTCTGGTACAAGGGCAATGGCCATTAAGTAGGAGGTGGAGGGACCATCTGTGGGCTTTACCTAAAACAAGCAGCACTCTTCTCCACAAGGTGTGGAGTCCATTCCACCTGCTAAATTTCACAGGCCATGCATGAGACTCACAGGATGGCGGCGAAGGAGACTCTTTCAGATTTTCCAGTGCTGCCAGAAGAAAGAATGTTTGTACTGGGAAGGACAGACCCCGGCTCCCTGGGGTGCTGGGATTTCAGGAAGGCTGGTAGGAGGGGTGGAGGAAGGAGAAGAAGCCTAAAGCTCTCAGGTTGGAAATAACCCAGTCCTGCAGGGTTCAAGTATTGGGTCTTCATCCTTAGGATCTCCTGGGGGATCTCTTTGCCAGCCTGTAACCTGAAAAGGGTGGTTTCAAAGCGTGGACTCCAAACCCAGCTTCCCAGAGGAGCTCTTCTGTGTCTTGTGGCAGGGGAGGAACAGTGAACAACATGGAAGTCTTATTTTTAAAGTAAATCCAGAAATGATATTGTAAGGTTTATGAAATCTATGATAGTGTTATTTGACCTGGTTTTTAGTAATTGTTTTCATTTTTGATTGGTTTTTACCAAAAGCATTTTAAAATTGTTTCAGTCTACCAAGAAAGCATCAGACTAGATAAGGCATGGAGAAGATGATACCTTCTGAAAGTCTGACCCTCTGTTTATTTTGAGCAAATTTTTTGTTTCTAGAAAGACTTGAAAATGTTTTTTCACTCCATCAACAAGTTAGGCTATCCGAACAATAAAGAACATCCATTAAGACGGGAAAATGTGCATTATCTTTTCTTTTTTTGTAATCTAGAAATTAACAGTTGCTATACTGGCTAGATGCACACCTGATGCTGGACAAAGGGTTTCTAAGAAACATGCCCTACGTTTTTGGACTCGTTTAATAGTAAACGAATACTACAGAGTGCCCTTATAGATGTTGGGGAACGAAAGAGCCTCTTCATATGTATAATAATAAGAACTAAACTTGGCAAGAGCTAACAGGTCTACAGTGATTATCTGTTTATTTGTATTCTCTAAAATATTGAGGCAGGAAATTATTCTTTACTGGTGTTTTACATATCATGACATTACAGCTGCAAATTGATAAACAAATTGATAGGGTGTCTAATGCCCTGCAGGATCTGTCTTAGTCATTTAGTGCTGCTATAGCAGAAATACCACAGGTGGATGGCTTTAACAAAGAGAAATTTATTCTCTCACAGTCCAGGAGGATAGAAGCTCGAATTTAGGGTGCCAGCTCCAGGGGAAGGCTTTCTCTCTCTGTCGGCTCTGGGGGAAGGTCCTTGTCATCAATCTTCCCCTGGTCTAGGAGCTTCTCAGCACAGGGACCCCAGGTCCAAAGGACGCACTCCCCTCCTGGTTGTTCATTGTTGGTGGCATGAGGTCCCCCTGTCTCTCTGCTCTCTTCTCTCTTTTATATCTCAAAAGAGGTTGACTCAAGATAAAATCTAATCTTGCAGATGGAGTCCTGCCTCATTCACATAACTACCTCTAATCCTGCCTCATTAACATCATAGAGGTAGGATTTACAACACATAGGAAAATCACATCAGATGACAAAATGGTGGACAATCATACAACAATGGGAATCATGGCCTAGCCAAGTTGACACACATTAATGGAGGACACAATTCAATCCATACCAGGATCATTAAGGACTTACTGGACTTTTGTAGGTATCTTTTGGAGGCTATTTGTAGAATAATATAATCCAGAATGATCACAAGATCTTTAACTTCAAGGTAACTCTAGATGAAAGGATATGATTCATTTCTTTTTTCCAGGGCAGTCATCTCTAGAGTTTCAAAAAATAGTTTCGTTCTCTTAAGACCATAACCCTCTCAGGAATGTCTCCACTCACATCTCAAATTTCAAATTCCAAAAGAATGACTGTGTTTACAGAAAATTTTTTTAAGAAGCAAATAATCTGTAAGAAAAAATACAATATTGGAACAAATAGAAAATTTTTAAAAAGAACAATTCCTAAGATAAACGCTAAAAAAAATCAAATAATATAAATAACTATCCTATTATGTTATGATTCACTGAAGAATTGTAATTGACACAACAAACTACCCAAAATTGGCCTCTCTACCTGTTGAATTAATTTCAGCTTTAGTTTACGGGGAAGTATAGCTACCAGAAATTATGTTAAACACAATTTATAAAAGGTGCATGAACCCACTCCTCGTTTATTGACCGGGTTAGTTTCCTAAGATCAGATCGTTACGTGAAAATGGAGGATGACCACATCTGATCTCAAAATGGAGGATGACTACATCATTACATAACTGCCAAATCACTGAAAATCATAGCCCAGCCAAGCTGACACATAACCATCACAGCCAGCATTACTCTCGCCTCCCACTTCCACCTCAGCATTCATTACTACCACACGTTAATGCATAAGATAGTCGGGTAGTAGATTTCTTACTATTGTCGTAAATGTGAAATGTCAGATAATGAGATAGGTGATAAGTGAGGAGTAGGTGTATTTTTCTAAGCTGTGAAGAAATATATGAATTTTATGTTATTTTCAATCTTAGTCTGTCTCTTAAATACCACTTGATATACTGTAAACCACTCCAAGATTATGTCCTTGGTTTTCAAAATTGTTTCTCTACCAGGAGAATGTCATTAGGGGAACCAGATTATTTAGCCCTGAATATGGCTGTCTCTGCCCCCATCCTCACCGTCTATCTCAGGTCATGTAGCATTTAGCGATATATATCAGAAAATAGCTCAAAAGACAAACAAGCATTCCACCTGGCATGTCACCAACAGCATCAACAGATGTGAGGCCACCTTTCTAATTTCCTGGAAGCCATGCTCTATTTTCCCCTGCCACTGCTGCAGTTCTTCCTTACTCCTCAGACTCCCATCTTTCCCTAAATTCTTCCTTCATCAACATTTATGTCATTTATGCCTTCTATGTGCAAAGTACTTCTTGGTTATTCTGGACAGACATAAATGAAACAGAAAACCCAGTTTCTACATGTAAAGTTTTACAATTTCTCCCTGAAACCTTTAGGTGCTTTCAAATCTTTGCATGTCCTCAACACTGAGTGAACACACGTACACGTGTACACACACACGCTGCCCCTCCACTCTCGTTTTTTAACCTCATTTTCATATTAGAAGAGAGCAAGCATATTTTTAGGTCACTGGTCCTTGCTAAAATCATACGTCCTTGAAGCAAACTAGTTGATAGGCATAAAACAAATGGAGGCAGGAATGATTAAATATATGCTGAATAGCTCATGTGCCTGGCACTGTACTAGAGGCTTTGCACACATGAGCCTCATAAAGAGTCTCCTTGCTAAGTTCTGTGTCCCCATTATAAAAGAAAGTTTAAATAAGGCTCAGAGAGGTTAAGTAACTTGCCAGAGACCACACAGTAAGTGGCAGAGCTCAGAATCTAATTCCATAGATTGCACTTTACAGATTATTCTCTTTTATAAAGTACTTACTCAATTTTGTAAGAATTGAAGCTGTTCTCTCCAGTGCCTTCTTTTCAATTCATAAAAATTATATACAACTTTACCAAATCGAATATATGAAATTCAAGTGTGACTGTACCATTTTCCAATTTAATGTTCCTACAGTGCTTTCGCATTCGATAGCCATGAATTCGTATCGTTCTAAGGCAACCATAACAGTTGGAGCAAGACCCTTTAGACTGTTTTTCTACACCTTCTTACAGACCATTCCTTATGATGACATAGTATACTTGATAAAATGAAATACTTTTTCCTAAATTTGTTTTTCCGGAAGGATCTCTTTACCATGAAAGGAATATTGCGCATGCTGCCTGCACAGGCAAACATTCGACAAACATTTTGTAAGCCAAGAATGTAATGATTTGGAGTAATATCTTAAAGGGTGACAATTTTCCTCTTTCTTTCAGGTCTTTCCTTAGAAAATACTATGATTTAATGTGGTAGGTAAAACAAAGCAGGTTATTATGAGTGTTTTGGCTCACAGCAAGATCGGCTTGGAAACCAAAGGCATGGACAGCTCTGTCCCAGGGATCCACTCTCCATCTCGTTTCTGAAGCAGCCCCCTTCTAGGCGTTCCCTGCTGTCACTGGCTTCCCTTCTCCCACTAGATGTGATCGCCATGGCCTTCTGTTATCGTTCTATTAGCCTTTCCTCTTTAGTTGATTAGTGCTTCTGGAAAACTGGAAACTGGTATCCAAAAGCAGGAGAAACACCCTGTGTGTGACGTAATGGTGACAGCTTACACCTACGTGATATTTTATAGCTTCACAGCGCTGCTTTTCAAGGTAGGGTTCCAGGGAGACTTGCTTCGGATTGACTGCTGGGGGGGCAGAACTGAAATGCAGATGCTGGGGCCCTACCCCAGACCTGGTCAATCAGGTTTTGGGTAGGGGGAATGGAAGAGGTGGAACTCAAGAATCTGCAATTTAAAAATCGCCCCATGATTTCTATATATAACAAAGTTATAACCATTGTCTTGTAAAATATTTTCATATGTGTTACTTTATTTGTTATCCTTCAAAAACCCCATGTGCTAAATTATTATTATTGTATGCTCATTTTGCAGATGAGGCAATTGGAACTTGGAAAAGTTATTTGCCTATGTTATTATAGGTGCTGTTGAGTCAATTTTTGCCTCATAGTGACCCCATGTGACAGAGTAGAACTGCCCCAAAAAGTTTTCTAGGCTACAATCTTCATAGGGTTTTCTAGGCTCTAAACTCTATGGGAGCAGATCACCACGTCTTTCTCCGATGGAGCCTCTGGTTGGGTTTGAACTGACAACCTTTTGGTTAGCAGCCAAGCACTTAACCTTTGCACCACCAGAGCTCCTTGAGGACACAGCTAAGAAGCTGCAGAGCTATGACTAGAACCCAAGTCTTTTGGGGCAGCCTAACAGTCTGTGTCCTTTCCCCCATGCCACACAGCCTGTGAGGACTGGAGGGTGGGTCTGCTCTCACAGATGAAGTGGATATAATTGTGGAGGACAACATGGACTTGTAATTCTTTCATGGATCATGCTTTTGCGATGTATCTAAAAACTCATCACCAAACCCAAGATCACATTGATTTTCTCGTATGTTTTCTTCTAAAAGTTTTATAGTTTTGCATTTCACATTTTGGTCTATGATATATTCTGAGTTAATCTATGTCTAAGTTCAATTTTTTTTTTTTGTATATGGACATTCAGTTGTTCTGGCACCATTTGTTGAGAAGCGTATCCTTTCCTCACTGAATTGCCTGTACGCCTTTGTCAAAGAAGTTTGAAATTCTTGATTCTTGTCATAAAAGCACTTTATCTCTGTTCTCTTTTTAACCTGTTGGTGACCTAATTATTTTCTGATTTAATTTTTTGTTGATACCATGTGTTTTCATTAATGGTAACATACTGAATCATTGTGTCTGAATTTTTGGTAGGTAGTATGGATTTTTTTTCTTGCCCCTTCCCACAAGCCTACCCTAAGTGTTTAGTGATATATATGAAATACCACTAACTATACCCTGGAGTCCCCACCAGGGTCTATCGGTACATACGTGTAACAAATAAAAATTGTTCAAATTTCTATTTCTCCTACCAAAAATTCAGACACCTCATACATACCCTGTAAAAACACTAATTTGTAGCACACGCCCATTTCTTCCGTTTCAAACAGTCGTAAAGGCCTCGGCCTTGTGGCAGCACACACACTACCAGTGGTACAGCAGCTTCCACTAAGTCTTCAGAAGCTGAAAAGGTCTGTGGTCCCTGTACGTACCGCTGGGCACGAAACGGTTATAAAAGGCAGCCAGGTCAGTCTCACATTTGATTACTATTTACTTGAGATTTGAACCCCACCTTCATAGGAAAGAACATGAGGCAAGTCGTAGATTAGAATATCGAACAAAAGAAACTACTTAAGAGTAAACTAGAATATAGTCCATCCGCACTGAGTTTTGTGGCCCTGGATTAGAGATTACTAAACTAAATTCTAGACCTGATTCCATCACTTGACCTTTTGGGCTTCTGTCTCCTTCATTGGAAAATGAGAGGTCTAGCCTGGGAATGTTCTATGATACATTCCAGATTTTTAATTCTATGATTCTACTTGTAGGGCCCTGGATAATGAAAACTTCTCTCTGTGTCTACGTCAGTTATAGTCATTCCTTCCTTGCTCCACTTTTTCATCTCATGCACTGAGGTGTCTTTGTTTACTTATCCAAACTCGGGTCGGTAATGTTTCTTTCTTTCCTCAGGACACAGGATCTGTTCTGCCTCCTCTCCTTCCCTGCCTCTCCTTCCAACACTCTTTGCCCAAGGCTGACCACACTCCCTCTTTCTCAAGAACACACACCTTATCTATTTTCCATGTTTAAGGCAGCCAAAGGCTTTTACAGATAATGAAAATCTCTTGACTGCAATTTTGAGCTACAAAGAATTTGCTAGATTTGCTGGCACAGAGGGTTAGAGGAATGTTCTTGTAGTACTTGTGGTCTGGAATCCTTGGAGGGCCAGAGATCTTCAGGGAACACAGACACGGAGAAATAATTGCAATATAGCACAGGAGGGGTGGCTATTTGGGGGGTGAGGAGGAAAGGTATGAAATAATTTTTGCAGAAGAGGTAACAGTTGAGTCTTAAGGATGGTTAGGAGTTTAATACCAGCATTTTGGTGGTGGGGGTGAGCCAGGTAGAGGCAACGCTGAAAGAAGGGAAGCATGAAAGATCATGCCGCTTGGGATCTGGAGAGGTCAGCTCTCACCCAAAGATCGGCAAGGTTGACTTAGCTTGTTTGTCTGGCTGAGCAGGTGCCCCCTTCCCTCCCCCCACCGTTCCCTGCCTGCGTGTCTTTCCTGAAGCTGCTCTCTTGTTAACCCCCAGGAAATCAATCATACTCTGTCAGCACTAGAAAGATAAGCATGCTTTGCTGTCTAGCACGTACAGGACAAGATCTTAGAAATGACTGAAGCATAGAATGTGTGCTTGAAGGCAGCCAGAAGTCGAGGAGAGGAAGGACTGGTGGGAAATGATGCTTGAAGGATCCGTAGGTCCAGCTTGCAGGGGGCGTTGTATACCAGTTCAAGGAGCTGGACAACTTTAACCCACGGGGAGAGAGTAACTGCTGAAGAGTAACATGGTTCGATTCACATGGAAGACAGAGAAGAGGAGGAAATATGAGACAAGAAGACTAGTGTAGGAAATTATTGCAAGACTCCAGAAGAGAGGTGGAATGGACATAAGTGATGTCGTAGCGGTGATGCAGGGAGGCTGGGAAGGATTTGAGAGAGCTTCAGCAGGAATTTCTGTGCCTAATTGAATATGAAAGGAGCCGTGGTGGTGCAGCGGTTAAGCGCTCGGCTGCTAACTGAAGGGTCTGTGGTTCGTACCCACCAGCCACTCTGCAGGAGAAAGATGTGGCAGTCTGCTTCCATAAAGATTACAACTTGGGAAACCCTATAGGGCAGTTCTGCCCTGATCTACAGGGTCACTATGAGTTGAAATGGACGTGACAGCAGTGGATTTGGGTTTTGTTTTTTGTTTTTTTCGTTTAATTGAATATGATGGAGCAAGAGAGTTGAGCACAATTCCCAGATTTCTGACCTTGGTGATAACAGGTGCCATTAGCCAAGATAAGGAGTCCAGCAAGAGTAGCAGGTTTGAGGGAGACCATAAAATCCTGTTTCCGATCTGCTGCTCTTCCGAGGCATAGAGGACGTGAAGGCATTTAGATATATTGGTCTGAAGCCCAATTACAATTCAACAGAGATGAAAAGGGGAAAAAAGGAGCAAATGAGGGCACTGGGAAAAGACTGCTTTAGGTTGACATTCTTAATTCGGTTCAACAAATATTTGTACAGGCCTGGTTAGGCGCTGCAGGACACGCAAAGACACCTTCCACCC
>NW_004444039.1:10227212-10229527 GCF_000243295.1 Trichechus manatus latirostris | reverse complement strand
GACTTTAGTTTTAGCACTTAGGCAAAACTTTTTAGAACAAGCCAGGATATTAATAAGTATGGAGGAGGCATTTGAATACAAAATACACTTTAAAAAGTTCAATGAGAAATTGAAAGCATTTTCAACTAAGTTATTTATGACTAGAGTTTGTCTCCTTTGAACCAAATTATTTCCCTTTTGTGAGTCTTTTGTTTAAAGTATCGATTGTACCAGTGATCAGGGTAGAGTTTTAAGTAAAATTACAATCCCAAACCTTTTGGGCAAATCATTCTGATTAATATAACTGATATTTTTGCAAAACGTCATGGGTTGTAATTGAAAGAAATCATCGGGGTCTAAAGAATACCTACTGAGGGCAGGCCCTATTAAGATGAATTCTGAAGGCGGGTAAATTCATTTCCTGGACTTGCAAAGCAGCCAAGGGAAGGCCTTCCTTCCTCTGAAGCCTGGAAGGCTTGGTGTTTGGCCCTGTGGAAGCTCAAGGGCTACCTGGGCTGATGAACATGTATATAATTAAACTGCACGAGCTAGAGAGGCAGAGCCAGTTTTGTTCGCCTCTACACCACTGTGAAATAATCGCTTTCCGTCCGCATTATTTGCCTTTTCTGTGTGTCCAGTTTTCCCTGGGCATCATCCTGCTGCCTTTCTTAGGGTGACTGCTTCCTATCTTAGCACGTACTAACGAGTAAAAGAGAAGCTTTCCCTAGCATTCAACTAGATTTTCTTTCCATTCAGATTACCACTTTTAACCACATATTTCATCACATAGTAAGCAACACTGTAAATAATTGAGGTGATCAATCAAGAGACCCATTCTTGATCATGAAAAATTGCATAACTCAGTATTAGTCAATTAGAAACCGCCAACTCAAGAAGCTTTTGCTCAGTGAAGATTTATTGTGAGAGAGGTATCCGATACCATAGATTTCAGGGGTCAAATTTTTAAGAAGTTCTAAAAATGCAATTAAAGCTTGAAGATAAACTTGAGGAAAATTTACACAATATCAAAGTATACTAGTTCTTTGAAATGAAAGGTGTTATCCTTCGTTTAACATCAGAGATGTCTGAAACAGCAGGATTTTATTCCCTTAGAAACAGCATCCACTGTGTGTGTGGTATACTTTTTTTTTTTCTTTTTCCCTTAGGGAGTTTTAAATGATTCTTACTCTTTGGCTGTGCTCATACAATGGAAAGTATACAAATTGAAATGACAGAAGTCAGGATATTTTCCTGTTAAACTAAATATCTGAATAATTAGAACTAACTAGATAGATGACTCAAAATGTTTTTGTTATCTGGTTGCTTGGTTAGGACACAGCCAACATTTTGATAGAATGTAGTATCTTATACAACTGCATAGAATTGTTTCTTCTTATAAACAATGGACTTTCTTTCTTTAGAGACATCAAATGCTGCTTGAGTGGCCAAGGGGAAAACACCAACTCTCTGAAATGTATCTGTAACTTTTTTCTTCCCGTTTAGTGGCTTTTCATGCCCAAAATATAAATTCAACAGAGCAATATCCATCTTCAAAAACATTTATCTGCTTATTTTAAGGTTCATATTCTGCCACCCTAAGTTTTAAACTATGCTCAGGGGCTTAGGTAGGGTTCAGCAATCAGGAATGACAGATGCCTAACTCAAACCAACAGCGTTCACATGACAAGCTTCCTACTGAAATGAAACTAATAAAAAGGAGGAATTGTCCCCTTTTTAATAAGAATGCAATCGTTAGAATTCTTCAGATTTGGAATTCCAGTGTTCTATTGTCTTCCTCTTGATGTGTGACAAGAATGAATAATATAAAAAGTAAAAATAAACTTAATCTAAACAAGTAGTTCTTTGACTGTATAAGGCTCAACATTAAATACATCAAATTCTAAAAATACCCAAGACCACTAAAATGTCAGAGCTAAGGGGATAGCACGCTGGAAATTAAATCTTTTGATTTATTTGAACCTACTAGTGTTAACTTTGTTCATTTCTGTTGAGACATTGCCACTTCAACTACTAGGGATCATGATATTTCATATTCATATAAATATTTGGCTTTGACCTCATAAAAAGTCCCTTGGGTCTATAATACTTTTATTCTTGTATAATCTGAAACAAATCCTTTCCTTTTTAATATCAAACAGACCACGTTACACACATAGTTGACTATTTACAAAGCACCCAATTAAATCCTACTTACTTCTCTCTCACTCTTAAAATTCCATCTCACTGGTGTGCAAAGTAGCCATCACATTAAATGCATAACGTTTACAAGCCCTGATAGTCTGATTTAACCCAGAAAATATTACCATCCTTAAAGA
>NW_004444039.1:10224396-10226464 GCF_000243295.1 Trichechus manatus latirostris | reverse complement strand
AGCTGTTACTTCCAATTCTACAACACTGGCCCAAACAAAAACACATCAGACACCAGGCCAAACAGAAAGACATTCAAGATTTCAAGAGCTCTGCAACCGAGCTGAAAAATAATTTTCCAAAAGAAATATTCCCATAGATCAAAAAAGAAAAAAACCCATACAATATTTACAAAAAATATTTAATTAAAAATATTTTATAATTACAGTAGTCTATTAAAGCATATACTTTTCTCACACTTATAGACCATCTCTCTCTATATATACACGGTATGAAATGTCACTCGGTTATCTATACAATATGTAACATTCTTGCAGGGAAAAGAAAGTTCCCTGCCCCATTATAATCATCTATTTTAAACAATAGATGTCAAAAGAAGAATATCTACAATGCTCTGGTATATTAGTAAAGCTTCGAAACAAAAATTGAGCTCCTTGGTCACAAAGTAGGCTTCTAAAGTCGGCTTTGCTCTTGATCTTCTATTTATCAATCCTGTCACACTTAAGCTTAAAAGTCTAACTGCACCTCCAAAAAAACACAGGAATGTACAATTCACAGCGGCTATAAATGAAGAGACGAAACAGAGTATGTATGTAGAATGTTTATGAACGTGCAAAAAAAGGTGAAAGTTTTATTTTTCTTTCCTCTTGCTCCCTCTCGGAATGATGAATGAAAACGTTTCTAGGCTTTGCTGACGTTTCTTCCCTTCCCTCCGGTGGGTTTTTCTCTAACTTCTGCTCTTCCCCCTCCCTCTCTAGAGCTCCTGGCTCGGGCTCAGGCGGCCGCACACCTGTGGAAGAGGAATGAATAGAGGGGGTGTGTGAACCTTGCCGCTGCAGACTAACTGGCGCCACCGACCAAACTTAAGACATGCTTGATCAACAACCCAAAACCAGCCAGGCCAGACAACACCCGCAGCCTGCGGCCCGGCCAGGCGCTGAGCCGGCAGCTGCAGGTCCCCGGGAAGCCCAGCGAGGAGACTCACTCGCGGGTCCTACCCGCATCCCCCTTTGTGGGTGTTAGGCTGCGCGGGAGGACAACAGGGCAGTTTCCACGCCCACGAGAAGGAGAGATGCGAGGCGGACCCCGCCGGTCACGGGGAAAGGCACGGGGGCGACAGGGACACGAGCTGATTCGTCTCCGTTTAGAGTGAACCCCGAGTTATTAAAGCGAAGTACCGGCTCACTTAATAACTGGGTGCCAAGAGAAACGGGGGGGTAGGGAAGGGGAGATCCGCTTCTTTGGAAGTTTGCCCTTAGAAATGCCGAGGGCAAAAGAACACCGCGGTGCCTGACACCGGAAGCCCCCGGGGGCGGCGTCTCTGGTGACTGGCTACCCGAGAAGGGAAACGCGCGCTCACCTGGACAGCGCGGCTCAGCGGCACAGAATGCTGTCGCCCTGCTTGTTCACCGCGCCGGCCTGCAACAGCAACCGAACACCAAAGGCAAAGGTTAGCAGGCGCAAGCAGGGTCCTCGGCTCAGTCCGGGACTCCTTCTCGGAAAACAGGCGCGCACACGCACGCCCCCACCCCAGCGTGCAGCCTGGGGACCTGCAGGGCGCACAGACCCTCCGGCACAGGCTGCACTTGACAGCCCAGAGTCCCGCCCCGCCGTTCACCCGGACCCGCGCTCGCCCATCTGGCGGCGCCGGGCGATCCGAGGAGAGGGAGGGAGGCTGGCTGTCATTCCTGGCCGGCCCGAGGCTCAAGGAGGACGAGCGTTCGCGCCCCGCCACCCGGCCCGGCCCTCCTGGCCCCGGACGCGGCCACCCCCGGCCCGCCTCTCACCGGGTCCGTGTTGAGCGCTGTCAGCGGGGTCCGCGGCGGCGCGGCCGGACAGGTCCCAGCCGGGTGGTGCGGCGGCGCAGGCGGCGGGGGCTGCCTCAGCAGAGCCGGGTGCGTCTCCAGCGCCAGCTGCAGGTCCAGGATGTAGTCGATAACGTGCTGCAGGATCTCCACTTTGCTGACTTTCTTGTTGGGCGGGATGGTGGGCACGAGCCTTCGCAGGCGGCTGTAGCAGTCGTTCATATCGCACTGCAGACACAGCGCCGGCTCGTCGGCCGCCGCCTCC
>NW_004444039.1:10219907-10223065 GCF_000243295.1 Trichechus manatus latirostris | reverse complement strand
TTTTTTTTTTAATGTTAAAGCTTAGCAAAAAAGGAAAAGAATGCTGAATATAGGGTTTTGGTGAAGGGACATATAAATAAAACGTGGTACGGGTTTTCTGTTACCCACGAAGATGCAAAGTGGGCTCAAGAAATGCAATTGCCTTTTAAATTAGAGCATATAGATATTAAAAATGCACGGACTTGAGTATTTAAAATTCCACGACATGTGATATTCATCCGTTTTATGTAAAATTCATACCTGTAACTTAATTTAGGCCATTAATGCACTGCTTCGGGTATTGGTCCTCGTAAGTGGCTTTATATGCAATGCTGAGAATGTCCAGAATCTCCTTTTGCAACAAAACATTAAAATTCGCATTCCAGTCCCTGAAGTCCCGCTTGGTCCCCACTCTGCAGAAGATTTTGTTAATTTTAAGATTCACGTTAGATTTCTGGTGGAAAAGCTGTCCTTCAAGGGTTTAAAACAAAATTGCACAATGAACTTTGGTACAGTCTTGTGTGTACCTTCAAGGGAAAAAAAAAAAAAAAAACGAGCCCTTCAGATGAGAAATGAGCATGGAAACGCACAGTCAGTAGGGACATGAATTTTGAGGGCCTTCACCGGCAAACCTCCCGCCTTTAGACACGCTGGGAGATGAATTAGATAGAGTCTTCTTTATTCGTGCACAGACATGGATTGGTGCCTTCATTTGCATAGTTAGGAGAGCGAAACAGATAGGGATCTCAGCTCTTCCTGCCTTCCCCCGGTAGAGAACCTTCCTCCCCACCCCGTCTGAAATACCTGCAGCAGGCGGGTGTTTTGTTTACCCACATCAGTACTTTATGACTATAGCGCTATGTCCCCAGAGCACATTCCTTTATCCTGATGAAATGAGAAGCAACTGTTTAATGCTGGTTTCACGGGTGAATGTAATAACCTCATCTCCCCTAATCCTTATACATTCCCTTTAATAATTGTTTGGAAACAAGTGACATTCTCATTTACTTCAGTGCCTACATAGATGGTCTACATGTACACTTATCATGAAAATGCAGATTTACGAAACCCCAAAGAAGTGCTTTCTTCTAAACGCAGACATAGTTTTATACACTCTTAAATTAATATAAATACACACAAAGAGAATGTTGCGATTTGAGAGAGAAAGCTGGCGGGGGCTTGTGGGTATAAGCTATTATCTTGGAGCCAATCATATCACCACAGATGATAATAATAAACAGATATATGTATGTGGACCTTTTGTTCCAGTGGTTTTTCTCTTTCCAAGAGTTTCAAAAAATTGCAAAATTAAAAACCGAAGATTTGTCTCTGTTTGGCAAAATTTAACAATGCACAGCCACACTTCAACCCTGTACTTCTCCTGACTTGACTAAGATTAAATTTTAGGTTTTAAAGTGTGACACAAAGGAGCGACCATTCTCATCGTTTGGGCTTTGCTGAGTCTCAGAAAGCCACGCCCTGGGGGTGGCAAGTGTCAAATGCCACAGGTTTTTTTGGAGGTTCTCTGTGTGACTGGCTTAAAGTTAGAAAGGCTGAGTTAATGTGGAGAGTGGATTCAAAGGTATGTACCCTCCACATGATCAAGAACACCCAGCAAAAATGCGATCCTTAACTCACGCAAAATTATATGATGGGAATAAGGACTATGATCCTACACTTTTTGACCCATGAATCAAGAGAGTATCAGGGACTAAGCAATGTTTTTGTATTCTTAGACACTTAAATGACGTCAAAGCTGAAGTCACTAAAGACTTCTGGCACTGATGGTTCAAAATGGAATTAACTCAGCAATTACCAGCTTTTGAATAAACCTTATCAGCTACCTTATTTCTACTGTGCAAAGAAGGAAATTGAGTTTTCCTATGACTTTTACATCAAAGTGTTTCACTCACACTTGTAAAAATAAGCTGGGCTAGCCAGAGCCTTTTGCCGTAAAAGTGCTCCAGACTTCCAAAATTTACCTCAATGGGAACCTGGGATGAAATATTCATAAAGTTTCTCAGAAGCCCTGGTGACCAGAGCCATGTATGCCCCCCTCCAGACAAAGAGGTCTGCAGCCTTCTCTGGGATGCATTCTCGATGCTAACTGGACCCTTGCAGAACTGGAACACCCAGGCTCAGAATTCACAATCACCCTGTGTTTACATGAAGCAAGGGTATCCAAGAATATTGTGCTATTCAGCCCAAATGCCTTTTTAGGACTTGATACTTCTTTCTCCAGGGCCTGCAGTGAAACAGTGGGTGGGCTCAGACACACAGATTAACATGAGTGTTCACATGCCTTCATCACTCCCTCCATGGACGTGGTCACTGGAGAAGGAACCTGCATTCTTACAGGGCATGAGAAAGCACAATGTGCTCACCGGCAAGAATGTCGCCTTTCTCCAGAAGAGTAAACGGGGCCATGTGGCAATTCCAGCTCAAGGCTGCTTGATCTGGCACTAAGGGTTACACACTTACTTGTGCTACCCTTGGGTTGCTGATACCAGTCCCGGAAACTCTGATAACCTCTTGGTTTGCCCAATCTTGGAAAGGCTCATAGGAAGAGGATGTTCTATGTGGAACATAGCTGGGCAGAGGTGGCCATCAAAATGCCTTATTTCAGGACTTTTAAAAAGTCCTCTGTTTAAATAAAAAGTGAATGACCTTTTCAAACCTCTCTTCAGAACAGATGTTTTTAAAGGGGAAAAAGTGTCTTCTGTTTTTAGGGTGGGAGATGGACAGAGCGTGCACTCTGGAATCAGAGCCTGAGCTCCTGTTTTGGCCCCTTGAATTACTAAGTTTGTTATCATTAAGCTGGATTCTTAACTCCCTGTACCTTTCAAATACGAAATGTGGATAAAATCTTTATCTTCTTTATAAGGTTGTTCTGACTTGGCGTATATGTATTTCTTAGAACAATGCTTGGCACATAGCGTACAATCAATGTTCAAAATTTCTATTTTTTTTACCAGTATTATTTGCCAGTCTGCGGCTTATCTTTTCATTCACTTAACAATCTAAGAACAGAACATTCAAATTTTGATAACGTCCAACTGATCAATCCATTCTTTTACAGATCATGCTTCTGGTATTTGCACAACCCACGGTAATAAAATCTTCTCCTTTAGTTTCTTCTGGAACTGTTATAGTTTCAGGCAGGGTTGGCTTCATGGGCA
>NW_004444039.1:10217388-10218456 GCF_000243295.1 Trichechus manatus latirostris | reverse complement strand
GGATGGAGGGAGGGGTTGAAAAGGGGCATAAAGTAACAAAGAGGCATGAGGATGATGAATATGCTCATTATCTTGACTACGGCGATGGTTTCACAGTTGTATCATATGTCAACACTTATCAAGCTGTACGATTTAAATGTGTGTAGTTTATTGTGTGTCAATTATTCCTAAATAAAGGTGTTAAAAAAAATTATTACTTTTTACAGTTAATATTTGGATCACAGAAGAGTTTTTTACCCAAATCCACCAGGGTTTATCCTTTTGCTCTTATAAATGTGTATTTTATAACCTACTCTTTTGCTCTTATAAATGTGTATTTTATAACCTACCTCGCTCTTTTTAAAAAACCGTTTCATATTGCTCTCAGAAAGCTGATGATGCTCAGTCAGGCATCAGAGCTCTCACCAAATTGTAGCGAGATCTCCCCAAAGCAGGCCCAAGACATATGTAAAACACCAGAGACCAGTTACCATAGAGATGACTCTGACGCACGGCGACCCCACGTGTGTCAGAGTAGAACTGTGCTCCACAGGGTTTTCAATGGCTGATTTTTCAGACGTGGATCACCAGGCCTTTCTTCTGAGGTTCCTCTGGGTGAACGCAAACCTCCATTTCAGTTAGCAGCTGAGTGCTTAACCACTGCACCACCAGGGCTCCTTGTGCATAACAGATACTCAGTGTCCACTGACGAAACGGGCTTTAATAGGTAAGATGGTTATGAAGATGCCAAAGAGACCAACTTCTTTCTTTAGCTCACCATAATTCTTTGCAAGGGAAATTCAGTACAAGAACTATTATTATTATTCAATAATTCACCCCAATAGACATCGATATGCGTCCGTGTGCTGTATTCTTGCTTTGTACAGGTGAAGTCATTACTCAGAAGTCTTCATACCACAAACCGTTTTTTGATTCACACTGACAAAAGAGTTTTAATTGTATTTCCTTTTATTTAAAATGAATGCAAAACACTTCCAAAATATACAAAAAGCACAATCAAATGCATTTTAATTACTTAGAGGGAAAACACTAAATAAGCAGTAAATTGCTTTATACCTTAGAACTGAA
>NW_004444039.1:10211230-10216230 GCF_000243295.1 Trichechus manatus latirostris | reverse complement strand
TAGAATTTTGCAAGCCCAACGACTTCTTCATTGCTTTTTTCACCAACATAAACGGCGACTATACACATGGACCTCAACAGATGGAATACACAGGGGTCAAATCGACTACATCTGTGGAAGGAGACGATGGAAAAGCTCAATATCATCAGTCAGAACAAGGCCAGGGCCGACTGTGGGACAGACCATCCATTGCTCATATGCAAGTTCAAGTTGAAACTGAAGAAAATTAAGACAAGTCCAGGAGAGCCAAGGTATGACCTTGAGTATATCCCACCTGAATTTAGAGACCATCTCAAGAACAGATTTGACACGTTGAACACTAATGACCAACGACCAGACGAGTTGCGGAATGACATCAAGACATCATACGTGAAGAAAGAAAGAGGTAATTAAAAAGACAGGAAAGAAAGAAAAGACCAAAAGGGATGTCAGAAGAGACTCTGAAACTTCTCTTGAACGTCGAGTAGCTAAAGCAAAAGGGAGAAATGATGAAGTAAAAGAACTAAACAGAAGATTTCAAAGGGAGGCTCCAGAAGACAAAGTATTATAATGACATGTGTAAAGAGCTGGAGATAGAAAACCAAAAGGGAAGAACACATTCAGCATTTCTCAAGGTGAAGGAACGGAAGAAAAAAATTCAAGCTTTGAGTTGCAATAGTGAAGGATTCTATGGGGAAAATATTAAACGATGCAGGAAGCATCAAAAGAAGATGGAAGCAATGCACAGAGTCATTATACCAAAAAGAATTGGTAGATGTTCAGCCATTTCAAGAGGTAGCATATGATCAGGAACCGATGGAAGAAGTCCAAGCTGCACTGAAGGCAATGGCAAAAAACAAGGCTCCAAGAATTGACGGAATATCAATTGAGATGTTTCAACAAACAGATGCAGCACTGGAAGTGCTCACTCGTCTATGCCAAGAAATTTGGAAGACAGCTACCTGGCCAACCGACTGAAAGAGATCCATATTTATGCCTATTCCCAAAAAAGGTGATCCAAATGCAGAAATTGTCAAACAATATCATTAATATCACACGGAATTGAAATTTTGCTGAAGATCATTCAAAAGTGGCTGTAGCAGTATATCAACGGGGAACTGCCAGAAATTCAGGCCGGATTCAGAAGAGGACATGGAACCAGGGATATTATTGCTGATGTCAGATGGATCCTGGCTGAAAGTGGAGAATACCAGAAAGATGTTTACCTGTGTTTTATTGACTATGCAAAGGCATTCAACTGTGTGGATCATAACAAATTACGGATAACATTTCGAAGAATGGGAATTCCAGGACACTTAACTTTGCTCATGAAGAATCTGTACGCAGATCAAGAGGCAGTTGTTGGGACAGAACAAGGGGATACTTCGTAGTTTTAAGTCAGGAAAGGTGTGTGTCAGGGTTGTATCCTTTCACCATACCTATTCAACCTGTATGCTGAGCAAATAATCCGAGAAGCTGGACTATGTGAAGAAAAACAGGGCATCAGGATTGGAGGAAGACTCATTAACAACCTGCATCATGCTGATGACACAACCTTGCTTGCTAAAAGTGAAGAGGACTTGAAGCACTCACTGATGAAGATCAAAGACCACAGCCTTAGTATGGATTACACCTCAACGTAAAAAACAAAAATCCTCACAACTGGACCAATAAGCAACATCATGATAAAGGGAGAAAAGATTGAAGTTGTCAAGGATTCCATTTTACTTGGATCCATAATCAACACCCATGGAAGCAGCAGTCAAGAAATCAAAAGACGTATTACATTGGGCAAATCTGCTGCAAAAGACTTCTTTAAAGTGTTGCAAAGCAAAGATGTCACCTTGAAGACTAAGATGCACCTGACCCAAGCCATGGTGTTTTCAATCGCCTCATATGCATGCGGAAGCTGGACAATTAATAAGGAAGACCGAAGAAGAATCGATGCCTTTGAATTGTGGTGTTGGCAAAGAGTATTGAATATACCACGGGCTGCCAAAAGAACCAACAGGATTGTCTTGGAAGAAGTACAACCAGAATGCTCCTTAGAAGCAAGGATGGCGAGACTACGTCTTACATACTTTGGACATGTTATCAGGAGGGACCAGTCCTTGGAAAAGGACATCATGCTTGGTAAAGTAGAGGGTCAGCGAAAAAGAAGAAGACCCTCAACCAGATGGATTGACACAGTGGCTGCAACAATGGTCTCAAGCGTAACACGGATTATGAGGACGGCGCAGGACCGGGCAGCGTTTCAGTCTGTTGTTCACAGGGTCACTCTGAGTCGGAACCGACTTGACGGCCCCTGACAACAACGTGGGGTTGCCAGTGACTGTGGGACAGCTCTCGAGGGCAGTGCACTGACACCTGCAGCGGGAAATGACCCCGTGTAAAGCAGACAAATAGGAGGAACCATTCACTTGGACATGACATGATTACAATAGTTCTGTGTCTACCAGCCAAACGTGCAGAAAGCACTAAAGGGACGTTTGAAGATGCTAACATTTCTAGAATGCAACATTGAAGGAAAAGGGACTGAGTTAACATTGAATTTAGGTAATTCTATGCTAACAAATGAAAATAAAAAACAAAAATACTCAAACCTGTTGCCATTGAGTTGATTCTGACTCATAGGGACCCTAAAGGACAGAGGAGAACTGTACCATAGGGTTTCCTTGGAGTGGCTGGTGGATTCGAATTGCTGACCTTTAGGTCAGCAGCCGAGCTCTTAACCACTGTGCCACTGGGGGTCCTTGCTAAAATACTGAAGTTAAACAAAATCATCTATTTGGAAGGGATTACAGTTAGAACTAATTTCCCTTGAATGGAATTAAATCAAATGTATAATCTTTAGAGAGTAAAAGCCTTAATGAAATATCTTATCTTAAAATATAACTATTTTAATAATCTAGACGTTTGGCAAAGCAATAGATCATACTTGGTCTGATGGAACCATACTTCCCATTTTAAAAACATCTTGTTCATTAGTTAATGTATGATTTTCTTTGTTTACATTATGTTCTAAAAGTGAGTAAAACACACTGCTATCAGGAAAACTAAGATAATACTGTCACAACATTGCAAAAATGTCACATATTTGTCATTAAGGCTTTTGGGCATATTTTAAAATTTTCATCAACCCATTGTTCTGCTTTATTAGGAATATAAAACCTGTACTACAGAGAATGATTTTATGGAAAATTATTACATGGGCAGTGTTCGATACCTTCCAAAATTGTCCATCATCAGCCTTCTCAGAAGTGCTAACTCTAGTCTCCGGCTGACATTGTTGAAAGGATGGTAGTGCTTTCTTTTTATCCACTTCTAGAAAAAGTGTCTTCCTACACCAATTGCTTAAAAACCTCTGTATAATGAATTATATCAACCTAACAATCAAAGCATGGGAAAGCTGAACAATGAGTAAGGAAGACCAAAGAAGAATTAATGCCTTTGAATTTCAGTGCTGGTGAAGAGTACTGGATATACCACGGACTGCCAGAAGAATGAACAAATCTGTCTTGGAAGAAGTACAGCCAGAATGCTCCTTAGAAGCAAGGATAGCAAGACTTCATCTCACATACTTTGGACATGTTATCAGGAAGGACCAGTCCCTAGAGAAAGACATAATGCTTGGCAAAGTGGAGAGTCAGCGAAAAAGAAGAAGACCCTTTACAAGATGGACTGATACAGTGGCTGTAACAATCAGCTCAGTCAAGCATAGCAAAGATTGTGAGAATGGCGAAGGACTGGGCAGCGTTTTGTTTTATTGTGCATTGGTCTGCTAGGAGTTGGAACCTACCCCCCGGCACCTAGCAACAATAACAACATCAATCAAACCTCACTCTTCAGTCCTACTTTTAAGCCTCCCTGTTAACTGATCCATCTCCAAAACTGTTCCAATTTGAATTCAATTCAATCCTACGCAAACATGCATTTTATATCTATTATATGACAAGACTGTGTTCAAGAAAAATATATCCTTTGCCCTCATGAGGAGTCCCTGGGTGGTACAAACAGTTAATACGCTTGACTGTTAACCAAAAGGTCAGAGGTTTGAGTCCACCCAGAGTCACCTCAGAAGAAAGGTCTGGCAATCTACTTCTGAAAATTCAGCCAGTGAGTCCCCTTTGGGGCACAGTTCTACTCTGACAAAATGGTGTCACTATGAGTTGGAGATGACTGGACAGCAACTGGTTGCCCTCATGGAGCTTGCTATTTAGGAAATGGGTTAAACAGATTTAAAGTTAATTAATGCTGTGCAGTGTGTTCTATGCAACAATACAGGCATGCGTGAGGCACAGTAGGGGCAAAAACCAATACCTGAGTCAAAGGAAACTTCAAAAAGGAAGAGTTACTTGAACTGGAAGATAGTTTTGTCTGGATCATAGGAATAGCTCCTGTAGAAGCTTGGAGGAGTCAGACTGCCAGGCTGTCCCTTGTTCTCTCTGCTTCAGGTCAAACACTCAACTTTCATTTCCTTACATTCAACCAGCACTTTTCTTCCTCATCTCATGATGTTCTTCCCACCTGAAATGTTTTCTACTCTCCTTTCTGACATCCCAGTCATTGTGTCTTCCAAAAAACTTTGTAGAACTTAGTGAGACATGGCTTCTTCATCCGGGAAGCCATCTATCATTAACACACGGACTATAATTATTTTTAAAATAACTTCACTGATTTTCTATTTTATATAAACGTACACCAAATTTTTGAAAAATTCAGAAAACATAGAAAAACATAAAGATGAAAATAAAGGTCATACATAAACACACATCTGGAAATAACCATTCCTAACATAGGGTCATGGAGCCATAGTGGTGCAGTGGTTAAGCATTAGGCTGCTGACCAAAAGGTCAGCAGTTCGAATCCACCAGCCACTCTTTGGAAATTCTATGGGGCAGTTCTACTCTGTCCTATAGGGTCGCTATGGGTCGGAATCGACTCGACGACAACGGGTTTAATACAGGGTCGCCATGGGTCGGAATCGACTCGACGACAACGGGTTTAATACAGGGTCGCCA
>NW_004444039.1:10192003-10210731 GCF_000243295.1 Trichechus manatus latirostris | reverse complement strand
ATATTTCCATATCACTAATTACCTGTCTTTGTCATAATTTTTGTGGTTGCAAAGTATTCTATAATGTGGTTGTGCCATAATTTATTTAACTAGCCTTTTTTTATAATTATTTTTATTGCTTCCAATTTTTTGCTGTGTCCACTCATGAAGTCTGATGCAGTTTAGTCTCAATACTACATGCTGGTTTGCATGGTTGACATGCTTCTGTGCAATTCTTTCCCAGTTTTAAATCTCCAACTAAGACAGAAGCATCTTGGAGGCAAGGTCAGTTCTTTTGCTTCTTTTTATATACCAGTAGAGAATTATGCTCATGGTGACTGCTCAAATGGCTGCTCAGCTGGGTCGACAGAATCTGCCAGGAAAACACTCGAATGAGCAGTTGTTTTGGGGACACCTGCAGATTTTGCACATTTCCAGTGAGTGGCTGAACCACTGAAATGGGGAAAGCAACGACTGGAGCAGAGTGGTGGTGGATCCACTGGGTCAGCTGACATCCCAGGAAAGTTCCAGCTTACTTGCCAAAGAGCATTAGGAAAGCTGCTAAAACTTATAACTATGAATTTGCTGAAGATCTTCTCAGGTGAGGGAAGTGGTGAGGAGAGGCCATGGGGGTAGAAAGAAGAGCACGTGGTCTCATGACAAAGAACAGGAACTGTGATGTTGAGCTACACACACAATGAGTCAGATCATGTCAGTGCTTCCACTGCCCCTCTTGGTTCCCGTTCTCCTCAAGGTTAATCTCTAGGCTAAACCTTCTCTTCCTTTCTTTCGACTCTTTATTTTCTTGCTCATTCATCTCCTACAACCAGAATATAAATGAAGTTACAAAGAATTTTGACAATGAAGTCTATGTCCCTTCTGCACATCAAGTAATCATTATATTCACCAGTACCAACAAACACAGCATGCTTTATCCCAAACCTTTTTGCCCCTAGACCAAACCAGTTTTCTTTAGAAATCAGCCATAACCACCATTCTGTAGTTCAACAGCTAAAGATAAACTTCCCTATCTTACTGGTAATAAATACAAAGGAGGAATAAGTGAACAGAAAAAGCAATTTTTATCAAGTCACTCTGAGATTCAGATGCTCATTCATTTCATTCAACAGCCAAGCACAGAATGATGTAAACGTAGAACAGAAAGTGTTCTATTCAACAATATGAGTTTAGAAATGGCTATTAGAATATATCACCAATATAACTTGTTTATTTTGTCAAGATTTGCCTGGGAATAGAAATGCCCTTGGGATTAAAAATTATTCTTCATTTCTCAATTGGAATATGATTAATGTTTTAACTTGTTATTGATGAGACAGCAGTTTTAAAGTCCCCGCGGTCAGAAATCTTTTATTTAATTTCTCAAAGGGCAAGAGATAGCAACAGCAGAGCACTCTTTCTTCATGCTGCCACAGCATGTTTGCTGAGCCGTCAGGTCCTGAAGACATCTTTATATCTGGCCCTGGTGAACTGAAGACATGTGGGTATCAATTAATAAGACAGTGGCTCTAAGATATTTACGGCAGGTTCTTAGAAGGGGACTTTCCCCTTCCTACTGACATGGTTAACCTAAAAACAAAAGGGTTATCAGTCCTATGTCTTGATCAAACTTACAATAGTTTCAAAAAGTGGGGAAAAGTAGTGGTCACCGTTCTCTCTCTGCTGTTCCTAAATGGCAGACAATTCCAGATTTTAGTGGTGCATAAGCAGGTGCAGCAAGGGTGCCAGCCAGTTCCAAAGACCATTTCTCAGCAATCCACCAACTTGCTAGCGGGGTGGAACATGGCAGAGGATGTACACTGGCTGGAGGTCTCCCCATTATTCTCGTTCCCCTGTCGTGAATAAAATTCACACCTCCAGAGCAATAGGACTTGCCCATTTACTTTCTATAATACTCCAGTGATTGTAATACATGGCAAATAAAGGTTATTTTATAGCCAGAGGAAGAATTTGGATTATTGCGTGGGAAGTATCTGGACACTAACTAAACAGATGCCCAAACACAGAATAGAAAAATACAGGCGAGGCAGGGGTGGGGGAAGGGGGTTGCCCACAGGGATCCAGATCTGACATTTAGGAAAATGAATACAAGGAGGCAAAAAAATATTAGCGATCATCTTTTGAGCCAATGAGCTATTTTGATTACAGTTGCTAGAATATGATTCAAATATGTACTGGATTAATCCATGGAATTTCCCCCATATTGACGTATTTACAGTGGAGTATCCTGAGCGAGGTGGGAGGTTGGACTGGAAAATACCTCGGTCCCTTCCAAGTGTAAGATTCTATGATTCCGTGGTTCTATTAGATCACTGTGCACTCTGTTTCCTCTTAATTCACAATCCTCAATTAGCTCTGCAATTATAGATTTAGTAAAATGCTTCACTGGTCTTCATTTTAAATGCCTCAAACCACTTCCAGGCAGGCAGCAACAAAGGGCTAAACAGGGACCTTGGTGAGGAAGGCACTTGGCTGATGTCTGTATCACCAGTATTTCATCTTGCAGAAGATTTGGCACTTATATCAAAGCATCCAATTTACTGCGTGCACCTCTTGTATGTTACTACCCAGCCCAGCAGTCTCACCTACGACTTGGAAGATATTTACACTCATATAGTGGCTGTATTCTTCAAACATAAAGTATGGCTCTAAATTATGAAATCTGACTTCCGTAAGACATACGAGAAAACTAGTCTCATTATTCCATAGTCCTGTTGTGCAGATGGATTCTGGTTATCTTCCATATTTTTATTGATTTGTGTTTCCATGATATAGAGTCTATATAGCTCCAAAAAGGACTTGCAACAACTCGCTTCATATATAACAGAGCATTGTCAAACTCAATCTTTTAATTAAAGCGAGGAAGTAAATAGCCAGTTCTCCTATAACTATGTTACTTTAACTTTACAGTTTAGGGGAGTGTATGCACTCATTCTTACATCTCTTCAAATATGTAAGGCACTCAGACCTTGAAGAGACTTGAATCCAATGTATTTTCATTCAGTCACTACCTACCAAACTGGGATGTGGTTGTTGTTGGGCACAGGAGCTACAGTTCCGACTCACAGCAACCCCATGTGACAAAGTAAAACTGCCCCATAGGGTTTTCTTGACGGTAATCTTTACGGAAGCAGATTGCCATGTCTTTCTCCCATGGAACCACTGGGTAAATTCAAATCACCAACCTTTCAGTTAATAGCTGAGCACTTAACCATTGTGCCACCAGGGTTCCTACCAAACTGGGCTAGGTCTTTCCATTTCCTCTGGAGATTGAAACCTTTATAGTAAACGATAAATATTTTATTCTCATCAATAGATTCTAGGGAATTATACTCTGCAAGAATGAATGACTTGAAGGATGTGGTAAGATAAACCCCTCATTCACCATCTTACAAGCCACTGGCAGAAATGATGGCATTGACAGAGTGGGAGGGATTGGTTCTCAAATGTCAGTATGCAAGAAAATGTCCTGGGTACTTGCTTAAAATACAGATTTCAGGGCACCAGCCCTACATATTCTGTTTCAGGTGATTCTGATGCAGGTGATTCAAGGACCACATTTTGAGCAATACTGTCCCAACCAACAGCAAGTATAATAGCAAATTGATACAAAAACACTGTACATATAGGATTTCATCAAGTCTAGAGTCCTGGGTGGTGTGAACAGTTGATGCACTCGGCCGCTAGACAAAAGGTTAGAGGTTCCATTCCACCTAGAGGAGCCTTGGAAAAAGGCCTGGTGATATACTTATGAAACATCAGCCATTGCAAACCCTATAGAGCACAGTTCTACTTGGACACATGTGAGTTGGAATTCACTCGATGGTAACTGACGGTGGTAGTAGACAGGTAAAAGCAGGTAAGTCAAGACAATTTTTAAGAGTTATTTGTACACAAATGTCAGGAGTTGACACACTACGAGTGGGAATGAACTGGGGAGGGGACGGGGTGGGGAGAGATGAGGATGATGGCAAGGGGGAGTGTACAGTGGCTACTGTTTATTGAACTGTGACTAGGTACCAGGCGCTATGAAATAGTTTTACAATAACCCTGAGTGGTATTCTCTCAAAATGAAGGGCTGAGTGAAATCAGGTAGCCATTGTGATCAATAGAGTAAATGTAGATTAAGGCTGTTAAAATAGCAAAAGAAGTCACTCAAAGGCGGAGAGATTAATAATGCATACCTATTTCAATATCTATAACTGTATCTGTAAGTATGCCTATAGACTCACTCTCAGAAGTCTAACCACTACTCCTTTAAGTACTACTATTCACGCCTATGTGGTATTTTCAAGCTCAGTATCGAGTCAGGCATGGTTAGGGGGAGAAATTGTCCAAAAATAAATACAAAAAATCAAGGTGAGCAGGGTAAACTGGTTCTCCAAATGCAGACTCTCAGGAGAGAGGGGAAGAGGAGAGTCTACCCAGCCAAGTTTCACTCTGCAGGAGAACTCCCAGCACAGCATAACACCACAGCCACTTCGGCACCACTGTTCATGGAAGCTGGCGGAGGCAACGGTGGAGGCTTTTTTCCAACAATGACAACTTCACAGCATTTGGTGAGAACAACATGCGCTCACTCCCTAAAAGATCTCAAAATTCAACCAAATGATAAACCATGAAAAAACACAGTACTGACTCTAGCACTTACTCTAAAAACTGAAGTGGTATGTAATGCACCCTTAGAAAGCTGAACTATGTGACTTCTGCAATTAGGAATAAATTATCTGAAGATAAAATCAGCTGATAAGGGGAAATTTAGCTTGTAATCTGTAAGATATTCTGAAAAACGCACAGGTCCCACCTCTGGAGAAGAAATGAGACCTCAAGACCTTACCTGCTGCAGTCCTAGCTCTCTACCACACCTGGGTAAGAGTCTCGTAAGCTTTCGCAGCTTCCGTCTCCGTGGCAATGCAATGAGAGGCTGGAAGTGCTTGACCCATCAGGTTCTGCTCAACTCCAATATGCCATGCTTCTCATTAATTAATAAATTTGTTGATATCTGGTCTTGTTTTCAAAAGGATTTAGGTTGCAGGCCATTATGATTTACCTTCCTCAAGAATAACAGCAATTCCCTACCCCGCCCAAAGACTGTGGCCCCTAGACACCCTTGTAACTCAGAACTGAAGCCACTCCCAAAGTTCACCTTTCAGCCAAATATTAGACAGGTCTATAAAACAAACAATAACACCCGTGAGGAACGTGCTCCTTAAGACAATCGAGTATATGAGACCAAATGGGCAACACCTTCCCAAAAGCAAAGATGAGAATGCAGGAAGGGACAGAAAAACTCAGAGGAATGGAAATGAGGAACCCAGAGTGGGAAGGGGGAGAGTGCTAACACATTGCAGGGATTGCAATCAAGGTCACGAAGTAATTTGTGTATAAATTATTGAATGGGAAACTAATTTGCTCTATAAACTTTTACCTAATGCACAATAAAATGTTCAAAAAGAGAATAAAGTTAATGAGAGCCTGATCCAATGTTGTGGCAAATCTACTGAACAAAAAAGAGTGACTGACATTGCTTTCAATTATATCGATTAAAAATTGAAGTTGCTAAAATATACATTTTGATGTTATAATGAATAAAATTTCATCTGGCAGTGGGGAACAGAAAAATTTTATGATCAGCCAAGATACTACATTAATAAAGTGTGATTATTTATCATACTATATAAAATATGACAGAGTCCTGGGTGATGCAAACAGTTAATGTGCTCAGCTGCTAACCAAAAAGTTGGAGGTTCGAGTCTACTTGGAGGCACTTTGGAATAAAAGCCTGATGATGTACTCTGAAAAATCAGCCACTGAAAACCCTATGGAGCACAGTTCTGCTCTGACACTCATGGGGTCGCTGTGAGTTGGAATCAACTGGACAACAGCTGGTAGTGGTGGTATAAATGACACCAAAATGTGGTTCTGTAACACACAACTTCATGTTGTTACTCATGCACCGTCACCATGCGTACATTCTTCACAAATAATGGGAGACTTGAAAAGATAAAGTTTTGTTTTAGTACATTTTTAAAAAAAGAATAATAGCAATTCCCTCAAGCTTGTGTTCAAGTGATGATCAAAGCGAACAGTGAGAGACATCTACAAGACCCAGGGAGGGAGCTGGGTGAGCTGTCCAAATTGGAGGAAGCTCTGTTATATGTTGGCTGAAACTATTTAGAAGAAGCTTGAGCCAAAACATGGCTTTTTATAAGGACAAATCCTATTTAATTTATATACTTACATCTTGTAATATTAATTCCTTCAAACGTATTTATTGAGAAGATCCTGTGTGCCAAGGACTTTCCAGGGGCGGCAGTGAACTTCTATTTTCAGATGACCGTCCCTACCTCTGTGGACCTGACAGTTCAGGAAACACAGGGAGAACAGGAAATTAAGAAATAATAGCCTGTGAGATGGTGAGAAGTGCTATGGAGAAAAATAAAGCAAGAAAGGGAAAGAGCAAGTGCCAGGGGCAGGGACAGGAGGGCTAGGGCTTGCTATTTTGAACAGTGTTATGGGGGAAAGCGTCATTGAAATCGTGACATATGAGCAGAGGAGAAGGACGTGAAGCCGTGAGCCATGTATCAATAGGAGGACATTCTGGGAAGAGAAAATGTGCACAGGCCCAAAGGTGGGAGCATGGCTGGCACTTTTGGGGAGCATTAAGTAGTTATATGGCAGGAGCAGAGTGATGGAGGGAGAGGTGTGGAGATGGGGGTGGAGTGCAAGGAGGCAGATCCCAAAACATCTGGTGGGCCACTGTCAGGATGTTGGTCCTTTCTCGAAGAATGGACAGACACTGCAGTATTTAGACAAAGGAGCGGCAAGATCTACTTACTGAAAGGAGCCCTCTGACTGCTGTGCCGAGACTTTGTGCAGGATGCAAGGACAGAAGGCGGAGGTTGCTGCAGTGATTCAGGCTCTGACCAGGGTGACTCAGTGGGGTGGCGAGAAGTACGTGCACATATTTGTAAGGTCTGGCCGGGGGGGGGTTGCCTCTGGAATGGATGTGCGCTGTAGGGGAAAGAGAGGTAAGAAATGACTCCTTAGTTTCTGGTCATAACAACTGTGAGGACAGAACTGGCATTCATCGGTGGAGAATTCTGTGTGAGGAGCAGAGCTGAGGGAGTGGGAGGTGATCCGTTTAGTTCTGCACGTATTCAATGGAGATGGATACCAGACATCCAAATAGCCACACTGAGCAGATGACTGGACATAAAAGCTAGAGTTCAGGGAAGATTTTGGGAGCGACCAACTCTACACTAATGGTATGTAAAACCATAAGACTGGATGAGGTCTTCCAGGAAGGACTATAGCTTAGAGGAGGGATCAAAGGACCAAATTCTGCATCACTCCAATGTGCATAGATTGTGGAGATGAGGAAGAAGCAGGAAGGGAATGTGAGAAGAGTGACTACAGAGAAAGGGAAGTCAAGGGAAGAAACCGTTTCACGGAACAGGGAGAGCCTCAGCCAGGTCAAATGCTCTTTAATATGGTGTGGGCTGAAAAAAGTCCTACAGGAGAAAAGCCCATTGAAAAAGGTGGCAGCTTACCTACCTCAGCTACTCGTTTATCCTTTGGACCCTTGACCTGTAGCCACAGCAAGCATAGGAAAGAAGGAAGACGTTCTAATGAGATGTTTTCAGACTATAGGTAGGAACATATCAATTTGGGTAAAATTTGCTAGTACTACCTCCTTCTAAATTCAGTCGGCTAGGACACCATTTAGTAATTTCTTCAATGAAAGTGTAGTTTTAGTGACCTGATTGAGTGATGCGTCTACCCAGTGTTTATTTTGTAACTGGAATGATGGCATTCTAGAAGGATCTGTTTAAAAATCTCTAAGTGAAAAAAGTAATAAACGTGTTTTCCCAGTCATCATTTGAATACATTCTTGGATTTCCTGTTTATATGAAATATTTACATGGAATGTTTACATGTCTAGGATAAGTGAAAGGAATGACTAAGCTCTAACAGAATGTCTGTAGATTAAGGGAGTACGCTACACCTAGTCCCCCCCAGTTCTTTGTGGCATGCCCACAGCTGTACTGAGACTGTTCAATCAGCACACATCGACACGGTGATCTGTAACTTTGTAGTCCTCTTATCTGCCACCCCCCTTTCAGCTCTGACTACCCCAGAGAACAAGCAGGTGTTTGCCAAGTGGTCTGAAAGGTAATCTGTATTTTTGAACTTCCTCAGTCGTGGGCCTGAACCAGCTCCAGCAGCCACTGGGAGACTCTGGCTGTAGGGCTGGTCTTCTCATTTGCCCAGCTGCTTTGCAGAAGTCAAACAAAATTCTTCCCTTTTAGCTCATTCCTACCTTCCCCTCCTCTACCTGATCTTTTTTGCCCGTGGATTTCAGAATCACATTTATAAGAATGAATTTTTGCATATTCACAGACAGAATGCTTTTCTTGGTGGCTTTGGGAAGAAGTGGCCCCTTTATTGGCCTGTGGTCTTGGTAAAGATGGGTCACTTAATAACTTCCCATAAAGCCTGGATTTTCTACAATGCAGGCTCTGCAGCTAATTTGTCTGGAGTACCTGGGTGGTGCAAATGATTAAGCGCTTGGCTATTAGACTAAAGGTTGAGGGTTCAAGCCCACCCAGAAGTGCCTTGGAAGATAAGCTTGGGGATAATTATCTGGTATTTCAAGTCACTGGATTTGTTGTTGTTCTTAATTATGCAGATTGTATTTACATAGGTGAAAGCTATGGGAGTAATCTGTAAAATGTGCTTCCTGCTATGTTAAACTGTGTACTGTTTACCTGAGATCACCTAGAAATATCTGCTTGTCATAATACAGTTCAGCATTTCATTCTTTTTCCACATCCACCTTAAATGCCATGAAATGACAGTACCTGGAATGCTTCCTTTAGTCTTTATGTATCATAATTAAACATTAATTTATAACAATAAAAACAAAACATTTTCTTGTCTTTACCTTCTAAAGTTTCCACAACGAACATGAATTACTGGTATGAGAAAAAAGAAAAAAAAGAAATACATCACCTAAGAATTTCTACGGTAAATATTTTTATTTTTTTGCTGTTCTTTATTTAGTATTATTATTCAAGGAGCAGACATTGCTTCCAGTGACTTTTCTAACTTAATGAGGGATCCTGGGGATATCAGTTTTTGGTGAAGACAATGAACACAAAAAAAAAAAAAAAAAAAACAAGATACATGTGAACCTTCTCTAGACTACACACACCAATATAAAACCCAGTAAGTCTGGAAGACAAAGCGCAGCATACACAGAGGTTTAGAAAGGAGACCGACAGTACGTCTGCATCACGGGGTGCCTAAGTTACAAGGTGGTCGTAATACATCCTGAGTCGGTCTCTGAGTGAATCTGATTTCTCTGTAGGTAGCATATCCTCTGAAGATAATTCTTATCACACTTTAACGTTTTTTAAAATGGACTTTTTATTTGGAATAATTTTAGGTGTACAGAAAAGTTGCAAAGATAGAACAGATATATCCTTTACCCAGTTTTCCCAGATTGTACATTTGTGACAACTTAATCTTGGTATATTACTATTAACCTAACTACAGACTTCATTTGGACTTCACCAGTTTTCCCACTAATGTCCGATTTCTATTCCAGAATCCAGTTGTATTTAGAAATGCAACTTTTGAAGAAAATTAAGACCCCAGTTGGAGCTATAAAGACCTCAGGCCTAATGGATAGCTGTTGAGATTTGGAATCAGGAAGAGTACATAGAAATAGCACAGAAGTCAGTCTTAGGAAAACCTTGGCTTCAAAGATGTAGCCATCATGTTTTACTTGAGCAATCATCGTAAGTTTCCAGAGGTACTGTCAGTGTATCTTGTATTTTACTTTATTGTCAAGATCTAACAAGAGATCTTTCAGCTCAGATAACACTGAATAACCTGTTAATTATTATATAATCCTAGACTGAGGTGAAGGATAATATCTTTGAGAGGTTTAGTAGTGTCATCTAATGGACAGTGTGTATATAATGTTCTGGAATCCCTGGATGGACGGTCAAGCACTGTACTACTAATTGAAAGGCCACTGGTTTGAACCTACCCAGAGGTGCCTCAGAAGACAGGCCTGGGAATCTTCTTCCAAAAGGTCACTCAGCCTTAAAAACCCTATGGAGCAGTTCTACACTGTACACATGGCCACCATGAGTGAGAATCGCATCGACGGCAACTAACAAAACACATAATGTTCTGGGATATAGTCATCTCCTTCCAGTTTATCCTTTGCACCTCTGAACTGTAGTCACAACCAGCATCATGATGCTTCTTCATTATTTATTCATCCAAAACATGTACTGGGAATTGGTTATGTGCTAGGCATTGGGCTGAGCTATAAGGACCCAACGGTGTTAAACTGTGTACTGTTTACCTGAGATGACCTAGAAACATCTGCTTATTACAATTTATATGTTAAATTGTAAACATATTTGGATGAACCCAGGCAAGATAAGTAGGCTTTCCTGTAGAGTGTGATAGGTGCTGACAGAGGGCTCCCTAGATTGCTGTGGAAGGAGCATGGCAGACATGCATGAGGCAGAGGGAACTCATGCAAAAGTCATGAAAGAATGAGTTGGCATGGCCTTTCGATGTTCCAGTCTAGCTGCAGCCCATCCTGGGCAAGGCAGGAACTGGAGATGGATGTGCGGGTGGAGCTCAGAATAACAAGGCCTTATGTGCTGGGGTGGACAGTCTGAGTTAATCATGAAAAGGATAGAGAATCGATGATAAGATTTTTGCTGTGGAAAAATCAGTGTGGAGAATGAATTTCTGGAGGAAAGAATGTGAAGCAGGAAGCTTTTGGCATAGTGTGGTTTAGGCAAGAAACCACAAAGGCCTCCTTCCTCTTCTTTACTTGACCAACACTGAAATCATCCTTTTAAGAGCAAGTTGAAATATCACTTCCTCCGAGAAGCCTTTTTTTTTTTTTTTCTGCTGCATTGACATACTTAGTCATTTACTCCCATAGCTCTTTTTCATAACTTGATTATAGTATTTATCATGCAGTGTTGTAAGAACTGTTTTTCATGTCTGTCTCCCTACCACCGTGAGCTTCTCTAGGGCAGGGCCTGTTCTTGTTCATCTCGGCATCTTCAGCATTTAGGACAGTGCCTGGCATAGGGCGTCAGCTCAGATATAAGTGACAGAAAGAATAGTTGTCAATTATGGATAGAACACACGGGAAAGCTGACCTTTCACCTCAAACTAAACCTTCACTATTACCCAAATTAATTTTTGCAAAATTCCACACACAATAATATAATTAGTTCAATTGAGGGAATAAGGAAATGAGACTTAATTAAAGAAGAAATTGTAAAGTCTTTAAGCAATTGATATAGATTAGAATCATTTAGTCATATTATGGACAATCCGAGTTTTTGAGTTAGCAAGTAAAAAAGAGAAATATTTATGGTTGCAAACTTGTTGCAGAATATATTATAAAAACCATGTTGTGTGGTTTACCTTGACTATACTATGTGGACAGACATTTCTTTAGTTCCAAGAGTTGTAAAACCTGTGTTAGCAAAACCTGTGTTGCTGCTGGGTGCTGAAGTTCTGGGGGAAGAACTTGATTTAGCCTCTTTGGAGCCCCGTGACCTAACTTGTAAATAGTCACCTGAACGAAGGGTCACAACAGCAAACGCCCGCAGGCAAGTAAGAGAAATGAAGCCATGTGACCAGTGTAAGAACTAGAACGTTGGAAAGACTCTTGTGTGCTGGATTGTGCCTGACCCATCTCAAAGTGGCAACTCCTACTCTGATTCAACAGATTACTGACATGCAGTCTGTCATAACTTTTAATCTTTTAAGAGAAGCCAAACATCTCAATTTTTATTGAAGCTGAATTTTTATATTGACAGTAAGTTTTTAGAAATTGATACTGTATAAGTGAATCCTCTTCCAGCAGTGACAGATGAGGCTGTTTTAAACAAGCCTCCCCACCCCCCACTAGGAACAGCTAGAGAAACTGGACAAAATATTTTTTAAAAAATATATGAATGCATTGGAAAGCTACCAAGGCAGTGAAGAATTGTAGGGTCAAGATCTGGGAGAGCATGAAAGTCCATAGAGGTGAATTTGGCATTTGGGGCCACTTTTCTTCCTAAAGCTAATTGCCGATTCTGAAAGCTGTGGCTCAGAGGATGAAAACCGAGAGCTTTTGGATAGACTCTTGAGGCTACGGGATCAAGAATTGGAGGTCAGTATATGCTAGAGGGTTGCTATGAGTCAGAATCGACTCGATGGCAATGAGTTTGATTTGGTTTGGTTTTATTTACAAGGGAGTAGGGACCTCTTAGGTGGTCAGCTGGGACCCAGAAGGGCTGTGTCCAGGAATAATGGTGAACTTTTCACAGGAACTGAAGCCCAGATGATCTCCAATCTCTGACTGGATTAGGTGTTTTAGGGTTAATAGTGCCCTTAACCTAGCTTCTTGCCAAAAGCATATGTAAATTCTCTCTAGAGGAATATAGAATCATACAGAGACCCTGAATAATTTTCAAATATAATGTCTGGTAATCAGTAATAACTAGGCAAACAAGGAGAGAGGGTGTAACCTAAAAACCAAAGATAAAACAGGCAATAGAAACAGACCCACTGGGTTCCAGATAATGTAATTAGCACAGACTTTAAAACACCATCACTTACATTTTTAAGGAATTAAGAGATAAGATTAAAAATTTCAACAGAGAACTAGAAACAACAATAGTGACCAAAAGAAATTTCCACAATTAAACACTACATGAGCCGTAAGAAATATATATAGGCAATCAGATTTTGAACACTGCTCTAAGCATTCTGATTCTAGATGCAGCACAGTGGTAGCCATGCAAAAACTGCAGATTCCTTGGTTTATAGTATAGCATAAAACATTTGGCAGAAGTAATGAAATAGAAATGACAAGAGAGCTTTCTTTATGAACTACAAAAGATAGCAAAGATTATAGATTATCAAAAAAAAAGCTGAAAGAACTGATGAGCTTCAACAATGAATTGAACCTTCAGCGTTGTTATTGTTAGGTATCATCGAGCCAGTTCTGACTCATAGCAACCCTACGTACAGCAGAATGAAACACTGCCCCGTCCTATGCCATCCTCATGATCGTTGTTATGCTTGAGCCCATTGCTGCAGCCACTGTGTCAATCCATCTTATTGCGGGTCTTCCTCTTTCTTGCTGACCCTCTATTTTACCAAACATGATGCCCTTCTCCAGGGACTGATCCCTCCTGATAAAATGTCCAAAGTACATGAGATGAAGTCTTGCCATCTTCGCTTCTAAGGAACATTCTGGCTATATTTCTTCCAAGACAGATACCTTCAGTAGCTCTTACAAATGGGAATTAACCAATCAAAAACTCCCATCCAAAATCATATTTGAAGAGTTTTGACAGGGAAATGCTGAGAGGCAGAAACAGTAGGTTCTATAGTCTATGTAATTAAATAGACCTAGGTTTGAATCCTGGATCTGTTTCTTATTGGCTGGGTAACCTTGGAACAGTTACTAAACTCTCAGAACTTCAGAATCCTCATTTCTAAAGCATGAATAATAATTGATACATTGAAATTAAGAAAATTAGAAAATTTATAGAAAGTGACCAAGTGGAGTATGCCAACAGAATAGGCATGATAATTCATTCATAGTTATTAGCAGACAGAGGGTCTTCCACCCAGCTCTCTGTCTTCTCTACACCATCTAAGGTTCTTTTCAACCTGTTGCTTCTAATCACAACATTCTTTACTCTCCTTTTCTTCATTCCTCTTATTTGTTTTATTTTGAGAGAGAAACTCTATATAGGCATCTGTCTCATGTAATTAATTACCATCATGTGGAAATGAGTACATTTTCAAACGTCTGATTTCAATTCATCCTGAGAACACCACAAAATGGCCTTTTTACTTTTCTCACAAACATCAAAATAAAATTTATCGGTATGGGTTGTAATCTATTAGTTTTTTTTTTTTTTTTTTTTTTACTTCTTTGCCAAAGAGGGGTTACAGCTTTATATTTAGTGTGTTTGATAGCTTCCCTTGTGATAAAACAGACAGTTTAGCAGAGTCCTGAGTCATCAGCAAGACCCCCAACTGATTTAGTCAATGCACAGAATTCTGGCAAAGGAAAAGCTTTTCAATCCATTATCTGGAACCATTATATTTTGGCCATCTTCCCTTCTTCCAACATCTTCTTCTTTTAAGTGTAAATTTTTACCATGTTGAAAGACAAATATAATGATATGCAAATTTAAAAAAATTTATATTCTAAATTATTTTGAAATACCCCTTGTGGATGAAATGCTACTTCGTAAGTATCATTTGCCAAGTGACTTTCACCGTACTAAAAAACATATTAGCAAACAATTCTTTTATCAAAAATACAGTATATGAGAAGTTTCAATTTTTAGTCTATGCACTTCAAATATTAGTACTTAGGAGAATATATTTGCTTCCTTTTAAGTAAAAAAGAAATTGAACCTTTGTTCTTAGAGCTATTTAGCATTTACTACCTGATCTCTCTTTGTGTATTCTCTGTCTCAATTCTAACATCTCATTTATATAAAGATAGGTTTCCCCCAGGTTAACATCAGAAAAATGGTAATACACCTTCTCCTCACTTATCGACTATCTTGTTCTCTGACATTTCACATTTTACAACAACAGTAAAAAATCTACTATCTGACTATTTTGCACATTAATGACATATGTCTGGCAGTAATGAATGCCAAGGTGTGAGGCAAGAGTAACACTGGCTTTGATGGTTAAGGTTATGCATCAGCTTGGCTGGGCCATGATTCTCTGTGGTTTGGCAGTTATGTAATGATGTAACACGGCATTTATGTAATGATGGAATTTGACAATTACGTCATGTAACTTGGCAGTTATATAATGATGTAACTTGGGATTTATGTATTGGGATTTATGTAATAATGGACTTTGGCAGTTATGTAATGATGTAATTTGGCAGTTATGTAATGATGTAGTCATCCTCCATTTTGTGATCTGATGTGGTCATCCTCCATTTTGCACAACACCGATTTCACATAATGACCTAGTCTTTGGAACCTAACCATGTTGGTAAGGAAAGGGTATATGTCCCTCCCTCCTTGTCTCTTTCTCCTTCCTTTCTTAGCTTTATTTTTTTACAAGTTTTTAGATTTACAGAAAAAATTACGAAGATAGCACAGAGATTCCATACATTCCATACCTAATTTCCCATCAACATCTTACATTAGTATATATAATTATAATTAATGAACCAATGCTGATACACTATTATGAACTAAAGTCCATACTTTATTCAGATTTCCTTCATTTTTACCTAATGTCCTTTTTCTGTTCCAGGATCTCATTGAGGATACCACATTATATTTAGTTGTCATGCTCCTTAAGACTCCTCTTGGCTGCGACAGTTTCTCAGACTTTCCTTGTTTTTGATATCTTCAGTTTTGAGATTGGGGGGAAAAAAAAAGACATGCTCATAGGCTGAGAATCACACCCAGTGATTACTTGTCTAGTTGAGGCAGGGTTCCCACTCAACTGAACAGTCACGTGGTGAGGGCTGTGAAAGTCCCCCTGGTGCAGCTCCTGAGCCCTGCGAACCTGCCCCTCACAGTGGCTCTTCTCCGAGCCCACTCACCCAGCACCTCCAGGCTGCAGCCCACTCACCCGGCACCTCCAGGCTGCAGCCCAATTCTCAAACCACATTCCTGATACTGAGCAGTTACATCTGGCCTCCCCAAACCTTTTCCTGTCCACCTCAGTCTCTCCAGCTTTCCAATATTTTGCCACCAAATCTCCTAACTGCTTCTTTTAACTAGCAATGAAGCCCACAGTTTTATCAGCAGAAATCTTGTGCCGCCTCCTAACTCAAGGGCAGAGAGAGCTCAGTCTTCAAAAACCTCAATTGCCTGGTCTCTGCTTCCTGGAGACAGGGGAGTTGTTTGTATTCCATCCTCCCTCCAGAATGCCTAACAATTCCTAATGCAACAAAGGAAAAAGAAAAAAAAGAAAAAAAAAAGCTGAGCTGACATTTCAAAATAGGGTGAATGTTCATATTCTGTTAGACATAATGACAATAACAGAGTTAGCATGGTAACAGAGGTGTGTACATGATGCTAGAGAGGTACAGACGAAGGAGAACCTGAATCTACTGCTTGACTGCCTAGGAAAAGGAGGAGGGAGAGGAGAAGGACCAGCCAGAGGCTATAAGGCTTCTCTGAAATAATGTCTTAGCTGAGGCTTCAGTGGTGTGTGGTGAGAAGTGCTGGCTTCCCGGCTAGAATTAACAGCCTGGGCAAAGGCACAAGGGCATGAAATAACCTAGTATGTTTACGGAACTGCCACCAATTCGGAATTGGTGCAGTATAGAGGAAATATGAGGGAACGGTGGCAGGAGATGGGCTTGGAAAGGTCAGCAGAAATGAGTCAGATTGGAAAATGCCTTTTGTATCACGCTAAACTTTAAGAAGGCCGCTGAATGCTGTGTGAGGTTCAGTTATCTTGCTGGCAGGGCAACCGGGCTTAAGGTCTAGAAAAGAGTCTGGATGAGGAGGTGTGGAGTTAGTACGCTCCCAGAAGAGAGCTCTCATCCAAAGGAAGCCATGGAAATGGACTGGTAAAAGAGCACATTTAAGTCTGGACTTAAAACTAATTAAAAGCATCTTAGCTTGCTGAGCCTGCACGTTAACTAAGTAAGAGTTCACAACTCAAGACTTAAGACTAGGTTACCGGAGACCTTAAAACTTTGGCTGCCTGGCCGAGTTGCTCTTTGGACAGAGCAGTCCAGAAGGCTATTTGCCCTCTAGTGGCGACCACAAAGCAGTTTCCACTTTGCTAGAGACAGTGTTAGGGTATACGGCGCAGGCCGTCTCAGGAAGCTATCACGTCACAGGTTTCATGAAGCTGTTTGAATTAGTACTTAAACATCTAGCTTAACACATACACCTAGTATGAACTATTCAAAACAGAAAAAAAAGATGATGCTTAACAATAATCACTCACGCACACCACTAGGATATCACACTTACTGCAATTACTCAGTAATATGAAGGTCACTATGAGTCGCAATCGACTGGACGGCAGTGGGGTTGGCTTTTTTGGTGTTCAACACAACTCTTCAATATCATGTTTGATGCGATATGATAGGAGAGTAACACTGTACCATAAATGACACTTTAGCTCAGATTTTTAAGTGTGGTGACATGTATTTTTAATGTGCAGCACAGGAAGATATATGGAAGTAGAGAGATAAGTTTCCCTGAATCTCCAAGAGTCTATTTTAGGTTCTCTGATCTGTCCACTTAGATTTTAAACTTGCCATCCAGAGAACGTTGGCCATCCTATTTTGCATTATAGACTTTCCTGTTCTCCCCCCTCCCCACACCCCACATGAAGTGGTTTACATCCTATCAAGGAAGCTTTGGTATCAGTTTTTAATCTGTAAAATTTTCAGTCTTTTGAGAAGTATTTTTTCCCCTGCCTTTGCTAAAGCCATTTCACAGAAGGATCTCATTATTTATTCATAAGGGTAAGTCTCCGGAATAAGGTTAACATCACCGCTGGCCTGCTATTGCCTCTGCACACACGAATACATCCATAATTGATGGAATGGTCTAACCAGTGTTGCAGCCAGAACAAACCTAAGGTCAGATCTCTAGGAGGGCAAATCATGTCATTATTTTTGATAAGAAATAAATACGAGCAGAAGTTTAAAATTACCTGAAAGGAGGTGTACGGGTGGGCTGGGTAGAGGGAAAACAAGGAGTTGTGGGAAAGAGGAGAGAAAGCCGATTGGGGGAAAAAAGGCAAGTCTAGAAGAGTATTTTGAACTATGCCTTGCTAAGAAAGTGCCTTTTGTTTCCTTTCTGAGTTGTCTCTCTTGTTGAGGTTGGTTAATGATTGACCACCACTGCTAGCCTTTTTCACTGGCAGTTAGGCCCTCAAAGAAACTCAAAATCTTTGAGAAACAATGGGATTAAACTGCTGTAGGAAATCCTGGGCAGATGAACATCAGACAGGCAGATGAAGTTTTTCCTGGAAAGCTTCAGCCGTTTCCTTGTCTCAGAGGTGAAACTGATCTCTAATTAGAGTTCTCTTCTGTACAATGGATGACTACTGATGAGGACATAGAGCGAATGACAGAGAAAAATATTCATCCTTTGTGGCAAAGAGGGGGAAAAAGCAGGTTACAAAATATGTGCATAGTATGGTATTTATTTAAAAAAAGGAAAAAGTATCTGTGTATATTTATATATAGAAAATCAGCTGGAAAGCTTTGTCTAAATGTTAATAGGGATTGTCTCAGGGTGGTGGAATTATGGGTAATTTTAATTCCTGCCCCCTCTTTTTTAGTTACCTGCATTTTCCAAAATTAAAATAAATAGGAATGCAAATATTTTCTTAAAACAGAAAAAGTAGTTACATTGTAGACAGATAACTTTGTAAATTCTCAGTTATTAATCTGGATTTAAAGAAATATTTAAAATCCCACAGGGAGTAGAAAAAATAAAAATTGAAAGCTAATCTGATTTTAGAGTGGCATAAGGTTTTTTTATGCACTAAAGCAAACAAACAAAAAACATAAAGGAAAAGATTGATCTATTTTGCCACATAATTTTTTAAAGCCTCTATAGGTTTTTAAGAGGAAATAATGTTTAAATAGGGATTAAAGACATACCAAACTGAGACAAAATATTCAAAATATATTAAAAAAAAAAAAAAAAAAA
>NW_004444039.1:10188579-10189832 GCF_000243295.1 Trichechus manatus latirostris | reverse complement strand
GACACATAGGTGCTCAATTAAGTTTAGAGGAATAAATGAACCAATGAGGGTTTAAAAGTTATGTCACCAAGGAAACAGCCACAGGCATTTCTTTAAACATTCAAGGTTTTTGTTTTTTTTTTAATTTTTCAGCAAAAAACTAAACTTATTTTCAGACAAGAATCAAAATAAAAGTCCCAAGGGTCCAAGTAGCTATTTTTAAGTCCTTACATCTTTCATGGGATCTAAGCCTAAAGAGGCTGTTAATGTAGATTATTAAAGCAAAAATTAAATCCAGTAAAATAACTGCAAGGCAACACGCAGCCACACTCAGGTACCATATAGGTTCATAAACCAGGTTTATCATTTCCACTCAATAATGTGCCAAATCACTTCTCCTTTTGGTGCCAATAAGAGATATCAGAGTATGCTCACAACTAAGGTGTGACAGTTAACGAGGGATAGAAGACAGTGAACTTAGAGAAACGTGCTATAAACCACCAAAATCCACCACACAACCCACCAATTATTAAACATGATAGTTCTAGTATAATAGTGAAACCTGAAGGGAATGTTCAGGGGCAGAGAGGACATTTATGAAGTGAGCTTGTGCCGATGTATTACGTTGGTGATTCTCACCACTGGCTGTACATTCGAACTACCTGGGGAGCTTCTAAAAATACTGATGCCAGGGCTCCACTCCCAGAGATTCTGATGACATTGGTGTGGGGTACAGCCCAGGCATCTCTATTTTTTAAAAGCTTCTGGAGTGATGCTGATGTGGGCAGGTTTGAAAAACACTGTAGTGGAGGGATGTCTTTTCATTCTCTTAAAGGAAAATATAATCAGCTGGTTCCAGACACTGCAATTTAGGCAAACACAAAATCTCTCAGATTAAACCCTTCCCTTTATTGTCTCGTCTCCCTAGCTGAGACCTTATCCAAAACTCCACATTTAAATTATTAATATTATTTCCTATAGTCTGTCTTTCTGGCCTTCATTCCTCCCTCATATTTCCACCCTGCCCAACATGGACAAATGGTTTTCCTTCTATCAAGGATTCTGCTATCTACAGGATGTAGGCAATCTAACTTCCTCATCTTGGCTTCCAGTTGGAGCTCTGCCATCACTGATCTGCTGCTCAGTTCTCTCCTCTGAGTCCCTCTGAGAAACTCAGTCCCTCTAACCACATTAGTTGGGACTGATGACCTCCAAGGTTCCTTTCAGTTCTAAAATTATAAATTGTCTGGTTCATTGTCTTTCTATCCCCCCCA
>NW_004444039.1:10186318-10187860 GCF_000243295.1 Trichechus manatus latirostris | reverse complement strand
GCCGAAGAGTTTGTTGAATGCATGAGTGATGGTGGTATATACCAAATACAACTATAAAAATTCAGTTTCAAAGGTTGATCAATAAAACGACGTTGTTGTTAGTCGCCATGGAGTCAGGTCTAGCTCACGGCAATCTCACGTACAACGGAAAAAACGCTGTCCGGTCGTGTGCCGTCCTCATGATTGTTGGTATGCTGGAGTCCATTGTTGCAGCTACTGCGTCAGTCCATCTCGTTGGGCGTTTCCCTCATTTTCACTGACCCTCTACTTTCTAGCGATTGGTCTTTCCTGATGATGTGTTCAAAGCGAGGGAGCTGAAGTCTCGGGTCCTTGCTTCCAAGTAACACTTTGGTTGTATTTCTTCTAGAATGATTTGTTCATTCTTTTGGCAGTCCACGGTGTAGTCAATATTCTTCACCAACACCACAGTTCAAATGCATCAGTTCTTCTTCTCCTTTTTTCCTTATCCAACTTTTACATGATTATGAGGCAACTAAAAAGACCATGGCTTGAATCTGACGCACCTTAGTCATCAAAGTGACATCTTTGCTGAAACTATAGTCTCAGAGAACATCTTACTGGGTCTCCTCATTTTACAGAAGAAACGGAAGCTCAGGGAGGAAGATGACTCTCCGGCACAAGGGCTGATGTTACTGACATCTGCTATAACACTCAGGCCATGCTCTCTAGTTTTCCAGTTTCAGTAACAATATATCCCCAATCTCCAACACAGCCAAAAACCAAGAAAGCCCCCAGAAGAGATGTTCAGGAATTTAAGGGCATTCATTTTATTCAAGCGTTTGTTGCCATTGTGTGCTGTGGAGTCCGTTCACTCATAGCGACCCTGCAGGCCAGAGCTGAACTGCCGCGTCAGGTTTCCCAGGCTGTATTGTTTACGGGAGCAGATCTCTCGTGCACCGCAGGTGTGTTGGAACCAGCGACCTTTCAGGTAGCAGCTGAGCACTTAACTATTGCGCCACCAGGTTTCAAACCTTTATTCAAAGACTCTTGCCTCCGGCATTGTAGATTACCCACCAATTTACAGTCCTCACCAAGTGCCAGAGAGAGAGGGTACATGCTGGGGGTTCAGAAATGGCCATGAGCTAGTGCTTGGCCTCCTGGAGGTCTCTGATGGACAGAAGGCAGGACAGAGGAAAGACAGGAGCGCTGAAAGGGCAGAGCTCTTCAAGGCGCTGGACACCACCACTACGGAATAATGGAAGAAAATGCAGCCGGTTTCAAGGCCAAATCATGCGTCCGTTACATTTCTTTCTTCCCTGTTCAATTCTGAGCTTTTCCGAGCAGTCTGATTTCTTTTTTTTTTTTGATACCCAGCACAGTGCACAATAAAACGGCAGTGAATTCAACACCTTCAAAGTCCATTTTATCTACAAGTTCCTTTTTATTCCCTTTTTAAATAAATAGCACAGCCGCAATCAGTGGAAAAGAAATCCTAACTGACCCCCCGGCTCGTGGGCCTCCCGCAGAGTGCGCGCCCCTGGGGGGGGCTGGCAGAAAACCAGGGCTGCGGTGGCGACCCGG
>NW_004444039.1:10182287-10185393 GCF_000243295.1 Trichechus manatus latirostris | reverse complement strand
GGGTTTTGCTGGGCAGCATCCCACGCTAGGTTCGGCAGACATACTGGCGGTTGGGTTTAGGCTTTGCAGCGCTAATACCTACAGAGTCGAGGCTCCTGCCCAAAGGCATAAAGCGAAGGAGGAAAAAAAAAAAGTTGTAATAGCAAAAATGATAAACCTCAGCTGTCTTCGAAACGAATGTCAGAGCACGTGTTGGCTACCTCCCATAATCACGAAACAGATTTCTTTAGAATAGTTTGCACTATGTCCTGTTAAAACGTGATGATTCTTATTTTGCTTCTAAACAGAACTTCACGGCAGTTAGGAAGTTACTTTAAAGGACGCTTCCAACTTGATAAATCGTTCCAGAACAGAAAACGAATCTAGGAAGTTGTAGTGCTATAAACTAGAGTGGAGGAATGCGTGCGAGGGTCGTATTTGGAAGGAGAGAGGGAGAAGATTGGTGGTCTTGGTTTAGCAAAGCAAACAGTTCTGCACGCAATCCATTCTCTTCTTCCCCAGCACTGAAAGTCTATCAAAAAAAAGCCCTGAAGGTGGGAAAACAGAGCCATCGCTGTTGACCAGACTTGGGAGGGAGGTAATGCCTCGTGCTTCATTTTCACTTTTTTGCTAGACCTCTTGCTTCAAAACAGCTGCGTTGTTGGAAAGTCCACAACCGAGAGCTAAGCGCGACTCTCCCGCGGAGAGCACAACGGCTTTGTTGAAGCTGCTTATCTGTACAATCAGTGAGTCCAGAAGACGCAAACTCTCTTCCCAGCTCTTCCAAAAATACCTCCGGTACAGTAGGTAGATTTCACCTGCATATACATTTTGTTCCCCATTTTTGCTCTATGATCTGAAAAAAGAAATGCTTTTTGAATTGTATAAGATTTATGTCTGCTGTAAACATTGCTTAATATTTTGCTCTTGATTTAAACAAAGTTTTATTGAATATTGCAATCTATATAGTGTACTGGATGACTTCCTTTGTCCACCTGATCTCCTCTGTTACCAATGTTTTTCGTCTCCTCCTCCCTAAAGTGTACTTAATCTTTGCTTTCTTTGCACAAAGTCTTTGTTTGCAACTAATAAGCCTGAGGCAAATAAAATTCCAGTAATTTCAAAAAAAAAAAAAAAATACCTGTGGTAAAAACAAGCCGTTTGGATCTTTTTTATTTTGATAGTCCGGATTTTAGCCCATGCTTCTTTCCCTTTTTGTATACTTGGTCACATCCTCAAACAGATTTTAAACCTTTTGCAGGTAGGAAGGACACATTCCTAAACTTTTAAGCTCCTGGCCCAGCTGAGTAGATGCAGGGGAAGTGTCATTTGATGACGGTGGTAAAGAACGATTAATAACTACTTAAGCATTTAATTGGTCAAGTCGTCGTTTGTTGGCTCAAAATGGTGGTCATTCTTGGCTTCTATGTAGGTCTTCCAACACGCCTCCCAAACACTTCAATACAAAAGGACTAGTAGGTAGTAGATGGTGATCGTTAGTAAAATTAACCAATGCATTAGAATTCATAGTCAAGAAAGGAATAACGTGTTTTTCACGAGTTTCCCAGGGGTTACTGCTGTTAATATTCAGCAGTTTTTTTTTTTGGTTTTTTTTTAAAAAAAGGCCAAAAGTCTCTGATTTTGTTACCCATCAAAAGATGAGAACTCAGTGAAAGATTAATTTTCTAAAATTTCTGCATATTTAAATGTGATTGTAATTGATCCTTAGCGTTTTAAAATTATAACATTGATACCGAATGCTTTAGAATCCAAAGAACAGTCTCTCAGGGCTGGCGTTTTTGTATAAAATGGTCTATAACAGAATGGATGACTGATTATCCCATCCACGTTATTTGGATTCACTTGAATGCCATGTTTCAGCATTGGGGAAGGGGGGTACAGGAAATAAAACGAAAATAGGTCTGTGTGTTAAGTTTTCTCCTTCTGTCTTGTTGTTGGGCGTCACCGAGTCAGCTCTGACTAACATCAGCCTTACGGATAACAAAACAGAAAGTTGCCCAGTCCTGCACCATCCTCACAGTGGTCGCTAATCATATACATTGTTGTGGCCGCTGTGTCAATCCGTCTCATTTCGGGTCTTCCTCTTTTTTGCTGACCTTTAACATTATGAAGCATGATGGCCTTCTCCAGCAATTGGTCCCTCCTGGTGACATACCCAAAGTAAGCAAGACAAAGAGTCAGTGTCTTCACCTCTAAGGAACATTCTGACTGTACTTCCTTTAAGATAGATTTGTTCATTCTTTTGGCAGTCCATGGTGTATTGAGTAGTCTTCACCAACACCGTAATTCAAACGCATCAATTCTTCTTTGGTCTTACTTTCTCATTGTCCAGCTTTCGCATGCCTATGAGCCGACTGAAAAGACCATGGCTTGGGACAGGTGCACCTTAGTCCTCAAAGTGACGTCTTTGCTTTTTACCACTTGTAAGAGGTCTTTTGCAGCAGATTTGGCCAAAGTAATATGTCGTCTGATTTCTTGACTACTGCTTCCATGGGCGTTGATTGTTTCTATCTTAAAACCAACAAACGTATTCACAGGTGTCCCATTCACCTGTAGTTTCAGTAACAGCACTAGCTGCCAGTGGTCCTGAACCCTAGCCACACTTTGGAACTACCTATTCAACTTAAAAACCTACAGTTGGCCAGACTCCTTCACCAGAGATTTTATTAACTTGGTCTGCGAGGTGGCCTAGATACCAATTTTTTTTTTCAGCTTTTCATTTTGAATTAATCATAGAGTCACCGAAGTTGCAAAGATGGTACAGAGAAGTTCCATATACCCTTCACCCTGTTTCCACCCGGTTTTACATTTTAAATAACTGTTGTTGTTAATTGGCATCGCGTTGACTGTGACTCATGGTGACCCCATGGACAACAGAACAAAGTGCTGCCTGATCCTGTGCCATCTTCGTGATTGTGGTATGCTCTGGTCCATTGTTGGGGCCAGTATGTATTTTGAGCGCCTTCCAACCTAGGGTACTCATCTTTCAGCACTATATTGGACAATTTTCTGTAGTTATCCATAGAACTTTCACTGGCTAATTTTTGGAAGTAGATTGCCAGGCCTTTCTTCCTGGTCTGTCTTAGTCTGGAAGCTCCACTGAACT
>NW_004444039.1:10179963-10181356 GCF_000243295.1 Trichechus manatus latirostris | reverse complement strand
GGAGCCATAGTTTTCTCTGTGGTGTTTGGCTGGGTAAAGCAGTTATTGTCTAAGCATTTTCTGTCTGGCTAGGCTGCCCCTTTCTTGTCCTTTGGCTGGAGAGAGCGTGCTTTTGTTAGGGTTCTTTTTGTCTGTGCCCATTGGTGTTTTTGAGTTGCCGGCTTCTTCAGCACCTAGTCCAGAACATCTGAGGCAAAAAGAAAACCTAGGAAATTCACCACCGTCTTGTTCCTCGAGTCCTAAGGTCCCTAGGCAGTTTGCCTTCTTCTCTTCACCCTCTTCAGTCTTATGTTTGCTTTTTAAATGATATTCAGGGTTTTTCATTGTACTTAGGAGGAGAGATAGGGAAAACTGCTTCTACTTCATCTTTCCAGAAATGGAAGACCCAATGTTTTTACAAAATTCCCTAGGTGATTCTAAAATAGTACAGCCAGAGTTGAGGACCACTGAGACACACATATCTTATTTAACATTGCAAATTATGGGCAGGGAGGGTCTCAGTTTCTATTTCTGTTGGGTTTGAAGCTATTTTCAGATTTTAGTATATATGGATTTCCTCTTGCCCAACTGTGAAAATTCTTTGAGTGGCAGAACAACACTTTCTTGTTCTTTGGATGACAGTTGAGGCCCAGCCAACCCCTGCTCGTTGTTGTTGAGTTGATTACAACTCATAGTGACCCTACAAGACAGAATAGAACTGCCCCATAGGGTTTCCAAGGAGCAGCTGGTGGATTCAAACTACCAGCCTTTTGGTTAGCAGCCAAACACTTAACCACTGTGCCACCAGAGCTCCCAGCTGAGGCCACTGGCATGGAAAGGGTTTTTAGAAGCAGAATATCTGTATTATAATGAGATCTTGGGCAAGATTCTTAGCTTTTCTAATGTCAATAAAAATTAATTCTTGGTGGTGTCGTCAAGAGTAAATATGTTATATGTAAAAGACCGACCACAGTGCATGACTAACGCATAATATATCTTCAAATATTAGTTGTTTCTCCCATTGTCATGCTCCATATGTCACCTGTATAGTGACTGAGGAAGCTAAATACTTGGGTTAGGGGTTTGAGTCAGAGGGCTTGCCCTGGAAGCTTCTTAACTCTTAGGCTGAGTAACAGCCAGAAAAACAGTTCTAGGGAAGATATCATTATAAGAACAGAAATATGGATTTTTTTGTTTTTTAACTGATCCAGGATAGAAGATATGGTGGGGCAGATGTGTAAGGCAATGAGAAAGACTATTGAGTTTGCAAAAGAGAGGTGAAGTGATTCACAGTGGTGTAATTGAAACAGTTACTGATGAAGATCAAAGACTACAGCCTTCACTATGAGTTACACCTCAACATAAAACAAAAATCCTCACAACTGGACCAATAAACCACATCATGATAAACAGA
>NW_004444039.1:10161287-10170511 GCF_000243295.1 Trichechus manatus latirostris | reverse complement strand
TGTATGCACACACACACACATGTATGTATATATTTACGCTTTACTGCTTTTACTTCTCTAGAGAACTCAGCCTAAGACAGTGTATAATATGAAGTAAGAATAAAGGTTTACTTTTTTTTTTCATGGCTATCCAATTGACCAAGAACCATTTATAGAAAATTCTATGATTTCTTTGCTGGACTACAGTGAGGGTCCTTTTTGTCATAAATCAAATGATTTCAAGTGTGTGTTTTAGTTTCTGGATTCTCTGTTCTGTTATTCTATTTTTATGGTCATCTATGCTGTCTTGTCCTATAGGGTTGCTGTGAGTTGGAATCGACTCGTCAACAACAGGTTTGGTTGGGTTTTTTTTTTTTGGTATACCGTCTCAATTGATATAGCTTTATAACAAGTCTCAATATCTGGAGCATAAGTTATCCAGCTTTCTTCTTGTTCATGTTTTTTTTTTTTAATTTAATTTCCATATAAATCTTAGAATCCATTTGTCAATTTCAATATATATACAGAATTAGCTGGGGACTTAAATTGGGGTTGCATTCATCTATAAATTCGGGGATCATTGTCATCTTTATAATATTGAGTCTTCCAGTTCATGAATGTGGTTTAAGCCTCAACTTATTTACGTCTTTTAATATTTCTCTCATAACGTTTTGTAGTTTTCAATATAGAGGTCTTTCTAATTTTTTGTTATGTTTATTCCTACGTAATGGATTTTAAAATAGTATCTCCTACAGTTCTGCTTCTCTGGTTGAACCCTGACTGGTACAGATTTTGGTAATGGAAGTGGTTCCGGAAGAACAGAAAATTAAGGTTGGATTGTCTGAATTGCTGCTGGGTTTGCTGGAATTGGTTCTCTAATTTATTAAATTTAAAGGCAATAATGACCCTGTTGGAGACCTGGTGGCCCAGTGGTTAAGAGCTCAGCTCTTAACCAAAAGGTTGGCAGCTGGAATCCACTAGCAGCTCCTTGGAAACCCTATGGGGCAGTTCTGTCCCATGGGGTCACTAGGAGTTGGAATCGACTCGACGGCAACAGGTTTGGTTTCGTGTTAATAACCCTGTTTCCAGTGGTAAAGAGGACACTGGCAATGCATGACATGATGTGGGAAAAGAGTTACTCAAATTATTGCTGTTTGATACCCCTCATTGAATACCTGTAAAAGAAACTTCTTACTTGTTTATTGCTACTATGTAAAAATACAATTGATTTTTAAATGCCACATTTTCATTACAATTCAGTTTATAATATTTTCTAATTTCCATTGTGATTCCTTCATTGACTCTAGATTGATTAGAACTGTGCTGCTTAATGTCATCAATTTTGACAAATGTTCCGGGTGCACTTGAAAAGAATGTGTATTCTGTGATGTATCTTTTCCCCCTCTTGTGGCTTAAAAATTTTTCCCTTTCACTTTGTTTTCCCCTAGTAGTTTTATTATTGTTTGTCTAGGTGTAGGCTTAGTATTTCAAGAGTTTGTAACTTGATATCTTTCTTCACTTTTGAAAAATCCTCAGCCATTATTTCGTCAGATATTCCCTCTGCCTCTTCAATCTCTTGAAACTGTCTGAGGCTCCATTACATGTATGTTAGAATCTTTCAACATATGCCATGTCTTTCTTACGGTCTTTTCTGTGTTTTCTATCCTTTTCACTCTCCGTGATAGAACTTTGATATTTACTACATATTTATCTTCCAGTCGTCAGTCTTCTTTTATATTGTGTCTACTAAATACACTTACTGAGTTTTTAGTTTTAATAATTTTATTTTTCCATTGTCTTTTTTAGTGTACTCCAAATCACTGGGAAAATTCTCCATTATATTTATTATTTTCTTAAACATATTTATCATGGTTATTTTAAAGTCAGTGTTTAGAAAATTCAATATCTGTGTTATTTGTGAGTTTATTTCTACTGTCTATTTTTCTCTTTGCCCCCTTCCTTTGTGTGTCTGGTAATTTTTGATTGAATGTCAGACATTGTATATGAAAACTGTAAGGACTCTGGATTGTTTTGTCTTCCTCTAGAGAGAGTTTATCCTAACTTCAGCTAGGCAGCTGGAGTGGGGGAAGATTACTTTGACTTAGTGAGAGACTAAAAGACTACATCACAGTGTTTGTAAAGTCATTCTATCTGCTATTTGATCCCACTTCTAAGATGTAGCCCTCCAGTGAGAGCAGAGTGATAACTAGGACCCTGTTCATTGGTGGGTCCTGAGTAACGTTTTTTGTCTGCTTAGCACTGTGAGGCTGGAAGCCCTGGTGGTGTAGTGGTTAAGAGCTACAGCTGCTAACCAAAAGGTTGACAGTTCGAATTCACTAGGTGCTCCTTAGAAAACCTGTAGGGCAGTTCTACTCTGTCCTATAGGGTCACTTTGAGTCAGAGTTGACTCGATGGCAACAGGTTTTTTTTTTTTTTTTGGATGGGTAGCACTGTAAGACTGCTCTGCATTTCAGTGGCTCTCTGCTTGCCTTGGAGGTTCAAGAATTTGGTATATGCCATACATTAGGCTCATTCTTCTGCATCTCTTTTATCTCTGGGATCTTTACCCATTGAGTCCTGACTGCCTTTACAGCCTTCATCTCCAATTTTTGTCTGTCTGGCTCTGGGAGATTGCTAACAGCTCTGCTGGTCTATGCCTTTGAGCAGCGATCATCTGCCAGAATTCTGTCTCTGGTCTAGTACCAAAATTGGTATATGCTATGAAGGGAAACAGCAGTCACAGGGCCTTGACTTATCTTTTGCGATTCCCTTCGCTTTGGCATCGTGGCGTTAAGTCGTAGGTGCTTCAGCAGGTTTTCCAACACTTTCATACAGATGTTGTTTGCATTTTATATTTCTTTTCAAGTTATTTTCTGTGGGACTGTAAATGTGACGCCATTATACCTGGAAATGGACAATGCATAATATCTTGATGTGTGGCAATAGAGGGAGGACATGCCTTGCAAATTAAGTTATGTTAGCAAAGGCACAAGATAAATAGTTCTGGTATGTGATTTCATTTTACTGAAATAGAGTGGAAGAAGAAGCAGTATAGTAGGTGATAAGGCTGGAAAGGTATGACATGAGCAGATTTTGGCAAGGCCTTGAAGACCAAAGTGTATTAGTTTTCCATACTGTGTCACAAATCACCACGAGTTTAGAGGCTTAAAACAACACACGTCCATTTTCTTACAGTTTCCGTGGGTCAGGGTTCCAGGCATGGCTTAGCTGGGCCCTATGCTCATAGTCTCGCATGGCTGCAATCAAGATGTCATCCAAGCTGCATTCTCATTCAGAGGCTTGAAGGGTCCATTCCCAAGCTCATTCAGTTTCTTGGGAGAATTCATTTCCCTGTGGTGGTACAGCTGAGGGCTCCAACTTTTTCCTGGCCATTGGCTAGAGGCAGCCCTCAGGTCCTTGGGGATTCCTGCAGTTCCTAACCCCATAGGCTTTTCCAACATGGCTCTGCATCATTAAGCTGTTAAGGAGAGTGTCCAACCTCAGTGAGGGCCTAGTCCCTCTTGTAAGGACTTTCACCTGATTAAGTCTGACTCCTCAGGGTTATCTCCCTTTTGATTAACTCAGAATCAACTTATCTGGGACCTCAATTGCATCTGTAAAATCTCTTCACCTTTGCCATATTCTCTGGTCTAGAAGCAAACACAGGTCACCACACAATGGGAGAGGCTGATACACGGTCCAGGAGTGGGGTCACCAGGCTGTCCTATGGTCTGCCACCATGCAGGCTAGGTGACTTGGAGTATGCTTCCAGTGTAACAGAGAAGTCACTGAAGGTTTCTAAGCAGAGAATGTTTTGGATGGAAATGCATGTCAGGAGCTTTAGTATGGTAACCTGTTGCTGTCAAGTTGATTCTGACTGACAGTGACCACAAGTGTTACAGAGTAGAACTACTCCATAGGGTCATCTTTACAGAAGCAGATCACCAGGACTTTCTTCAGTGGTGCCACTGGGTGGGTTCAAACCGCCAACCTTTAGGTTGGTGGTTGAGTGCAAACCTTTTGCACCACCCAGGAACCTGTTAGTCTCCTAGAAGTATGTAAAACAGATTAGAGAGGCCAGGGGTTGAAGTCCGGGGACAGCACCATGAGAGTCATCTGCCTTTCATGACTTTCTGCTTGCTTAGTCCAGAGGAAGGAGGGTTCAGGAGAATCGGAGATGGAAAAGATGGACTCAGTGCTAGCCTGACTGTAGAGGCAATTGATTCATTCATTCATTCTTCAAAATTTTACGAAGGCCTATCAAGTAGATCTGTGCTAAGGTAATAGTGAGGAGGGTGAAGTGAAGGTTATGGATGCCCACCCTTGTTAAGCTAACAGTTCAGAAATCTTAAGAACAACACCTGAGGCTCGAGATTTAAATTTGGGGATCATCTGATAAGGACCATAGAAGAAATCATAGGGTTGAAGAAGACTGAGTAGAGAGGGAACAGTTACAGAAGATGGCTAAAAATGGGATCTTCAGTGGGAACACCTGCATTTAGGAAGCCAGGAGAAGGGTGGTCACCAGGAAAGGAATCTGGAAGGAGAACCATGGTGCAGAAGCCAAGGGAGAGAGACAGATTGCTAAGAAAGGCCACTGTGGTCCAGGAGACTTAGCAGCTATGACACAGAGGCTTGGACTTTTCTAAACAGGAATAGAAATTGTTTGGAATCTACCTGGAATCTTTTCTCAAAACAGGTAAGAGAAAAAAGTTTGAATATTCTTATTGGCTTTTAAATATTAAAACAACTTTTTCTTTACTGTAACGATTCAAAGCAGAGCTGGGTGGAAAATTCTAGATTTCCTGGTTTTTTGGTGAGCTGCTTTATTTTCAAAACCAGTGCTATTATAAATAAAATGCAAGCCACATATGTAATTTTAAATTTTCTAATAGCTAGATGCAAAGAATAAGCATGCCGGTTGGGGCTAGCACATTTCAGGCGTTCAATAGCCACCTGTGGCTAGTGGCTTCCATACTGGACAGTGCAAGTTTAAACTATAAAGCCTCTTTTTATTGCACAGAAATGTAATTAATTGATGGATTATATCTTTTCTTAATAACTAAAAATAATTGTTTAAGCTTTTCATTTTTACTGTTTCATTGAAACGTAGATGTTACATGTACTATGTATAACAAAAAGAACTTGTTCTATTAGATAATACAAGATAGTTGTAGATTCCTTAAACAAGTAATCGCTGAGAGTCTGCCAAGCTTTGAAAGGAACAGGCTGTGCCATTAAAACACTTTAATCTAGTGTCATGGTTGTTCTCTTATATTTCTTAATCACTGTAAAAAGACTTAACACTATACTTCCCAGAAATTATGTTAATCGTGTACATGCAATGTTTGGGTCATTAGAATGGACTGAGGAAGCAGTAGCAGCAACAGCTAGCATTTATTTATTTATTAATATGGGATAGCCCTTCCTTCATTTCCTTTTAAAATTTTCTAAACAATGTTGTGTAGCTTTTTGCGTAAATATCTTGTGTTACATTTGTCCCAAGGAGTTTGAATTTTCTTATGCCATTTTACTTATTTCATTTTGGTGTTCATTTTCTGTTTGTTGCTAGCTTATAGGAAAAGAATTTTTTTTTTTAACATTGGCCTCGTATTGAGCATCTATGCTGAACTCCCTTGTTCATTCTAACAGTTTATCTTTAAAGTCTTTAAGGCTTTCTACATAATCAGTCCTATGGCCAGTGAGTAATGATGTTTTTATTTTTCCTTTGCAAGTTTTATATCTTTACTTTTTAAAAAAATTTTATTTTGTTGTTGTTGTTGAGAGTATACACGACGACACATACCCCAATTCAACAGTTTCTATATGTACAATTCAGTGACATTGATTACGTTCTTCGAGTTGTGCAATCGTTCTCACCCTCCTTTTCTGATTTGTTCTTCCCTCGTCAGCATAAACTTACTGCCCCCCCTAAGGTTCCTATCTGATCTTTTGAGTTACTATTGTCACTTTGATCCCATATACCCATTGCCATTGAGTCACTTCTGACTCATAGTGACCCTATAGGACAGAGTAGAACTGCCCGATAAGGTTTCCAAGACTGTAAAACTTTAAGGAAGCTGACTGCCACATCTTTCCCCTGTGGAGCAGCTGGTGGGTTCTAACCACCAACGTTTTGGTTAGCAGCTGAGCACTTTAACTACTGCATCACCAGGGCTCCTTTTGATCCCATATAGATAGTCCCTAAAATACCGTAATGCTCAAGGCAGACATTTATTACTAGTTAAGTTAAACTATTGTTTGGTTTTAAGAAGACTTCAGGGGATATTTTTGGTTTAAGTTTTAAAAATGATCTCAGGGCAATAGTTTCAGGGTTCATCCAGTCCCCTTAGCTCCAGAAAGTCTGGAGTCCACAAAAATTTGGAATTCTGTTCTGCATTTTACCCCTTTCGGTCAAGATTCTTCTACAGAATCTTTGATCAAAATATTCAATAATGGTAGCTGGGCACCCTCCAGTTCTTCCGTTCTCATGGCAAAGGAGGCAGTTTTCATGGAGGCAATTAGCCACACATTCCACATATCCTCCTCCAATTCCTGACTCCTTCTTCCTCTGTTGCTCCAGGCAAGTAGAGATGAATTGTTGTGCCTTGGATGGCCACTTGCAAGCTTTTAAGACTCCAGGCTCTACGAAATTAACTAGGAGGTAGAACAGAAACACTAAACATGTTATGAGGCCAATTAACTGGGATGTCCCATGAAACCATGGCCCCAACCCTCCAAACCAAGGAACCAAATCCCATGAAGTTTCTGGCTGTACATAGCAGCCTCAGCAGCTACTCTTTATTTATTTACTTTTTTACCGTTATTGTAATTATATCTATCACACAACCTTTGCCAGTTCAACTTTTTATAGGTGTACAACTTACTGACAGCAATTACAATAATTGGCTGTGCAACCCTACCCTTAATCAATGAGATTTTTCCATTAACCCTCCCGCCCTTTCCTCCTCCCTCCTGCCCCTGGTAACAACTAATACACTTTGGTCTCTATAAATTTGTCTTTTCCTGTCTTATTTTTATATAAGTGAGGTCATAAAATACTTGTCCCTCTGTGACTGCCTTATTTCACTCAGTAGAATGTCTTCAAGCTCCATCCATATTGTAGCATATGTCAAGACCTGGTTTCTCCTACTGGCTGAGTAGTATTCCATTTTGTGAATCCATCCATCTGTTGGATGGCCCTTTAGGGCCATCGTGAATAGTAATGCAATAAACATTAGTGTAGGAGTCTTCGTCTGAGTCTGCTTTCCTGTCTTTTTGATATACACCTAGGAAGCAGCTACCATCTATTGAACACTTTTTATGTGTCTGACAGCAAGCCAAGAGTATTATCTCATTAAACATTTGAGATACATACTATTGTTAACCCCAATTTATAGAAGTAAGGCTAGACTCAGAAATGTTAAAAACAAACAAACAAACAAACAAACGAACAAAAACTCTTCAAGATCACTAGGTCCCGAGGAGCAGAGACAGAATTCAAACTCAGATCTGTCAGACTAACGTCTTAACAGGTATGCTATGCTGCTTCCCCATAGCAAACTGAGGGTTTAATTAGATACAAATTAATATTTGAATATTCACCCCCTATATGGTGCTGTAAGGAGCCGGGGTGTCACAAGCAGTATGTGCTCGACTACGAACCTGAAGGTTGACACTTCAGATCCACTCAGTGGTGCCAAAGCAGAAAGGTCTGGCACTCTGCTTCTGTAAAGATTGTAGCCAAGAAAAGCCCACAGAGCTCAGTTTTACTCTGTAACCCATGGGGTTGCCATGAGTCGGAGTCCACTCAATGGTAGCTAACAATAAAACAACATGACGGTACATCTTTCAAATTTTTTTTCCCCCTCTTTTGGTTTTATAATCAGGAAGAACATATAGTTTGGGGGATGTTAGATGTGGGGAGAAGTAGAGAAGGGTAGATCAGCCTTTTCTGATAAAGAGTGGATTTTTTTCTATTTAAACCTTCACCTACTTCTTTCTCAGTGGCTTGTTTTCACTCTTCTGCTGTCAAAGACCACATCAATCTGCTCATATTCAAGATTTAAAAGCCAAAGAGAATGCATTTAAAAACAATTTGCTTGCTGTTTACAACAGCCTAATATTTATGCATCCTCTCTTCTTGGAAGGAAGGATGAGCACAAGTAGCTCTAATGGACTTGATTTCCTTGGTCAAGCACGGGCAGAAAGTTTTTGCATAGAGATTTGCAGGAACAATACTTGCTGCATTTTAATTTCCACAGAGACTGAAAGTATGTGTGAGCTGAATGCAACCTCCAGTGCACCTTTCAGCCCTGATCTCCTAGGGAACCAGGGACCTAACGGCGCCTCAGCGCCCGCTGGAGCGAACAGGTCAGGCAGAACAGGTCAGGCAGAACAGGTCAGACAGAACAGACTGTGGGCGAGCAGAGCCGACCAGGGCTTTATCTCCTGGAGGTGGTTTTGGCCAGCATTTTCTAAGCCCTCAGGCATGGCGTACGGAGAATTTGTCAGGCAAAGAACAGCTTAAAGGAAAAAGACGGAGCAAGGAATGGCACAATTTTGGGGTTCAACACTGACGCTAAACTTAAGGAAAAATGTGTGGGAGCAGGGAAAAAGCCAAAGAGAGCCAGCAGGGGCCAGAGAGACAGCAGTGCCGATATCCTGCTTTTCTGTACTGAAATAGGAAGACATTTCTGGCTCTTTAATATGTCTGTGACATAAACTTGAGGTTTTTCCTCGGGAGAAATATCTAATTAATTAATATACATTTATGCTGACCTTGGAATTTGCAAAAGGCTGTGAGGGCGTTTGTATTTTTATGGCTCACGACAATCTAGTGAGATGCAGTTATTCCCATTTTTCAGACAAGCTGAGTCCAACGTTTTGTCCAAGACCCCCCCAAGGGGCTCTTGACTATTTCTCAAGTCGTTACCTTGAGGAGAACCTGAATATTTCCAGGTGTACTCCCGTGAGTACTTTTGCCCGTTTCATTATCACCTAACATGTTGAGGAAGGCAGACCTGGTGTTGTCATGGCAAATGTGCGTAGATGAGGAGAGCGAGGCTTCGAGAGAAGTGACTGGCATCACTATCCAGCCAGAACCTCGGGGCGCACCTGTCCTGTTCTCCAGCCAGTGCAGAGCTCCTTGTTTGCTGCAACCTTAATTTCCTTGCCTTCACAAAGTCCTTCCTCCTGGAGTGAAAAAAAAGAAAAAAATCAATTGTCATAGGGCAACATGTGTA
>NW_004444039.1:10156454-10157576 GCF_000243295.1 Trichechus manatus latirostris | reverse complement strand
ACCTTTTCCATTCTGTATTTTTGTCAGTAGAGAAGAGTACCTTTGGAGAAATGCATAGCTTTGTAGACTGGCTGAATAACTACACCCCTTCAGGTATTTACTGGTAGTTATTTCACAGATCCATAGATTTTAAAAGAACAGATAACCTTTTTAGTAATTCAAAAATGTTTTCTAGGTACTTGTTTATATTCGAAGTCTGTTATCTTGTGTGAACATTCCCCAAAACATGCACCAAGGATTTTTCTCACATGCTGGGTTGTCAATATGAAATGTACTTAAAATTTCCCAAAGCATCAGTTTTCTTCCTAAGTTTTCCAACCCATTTCATATGCTTTGATAACAGATAGGGCCTTGTTCTGCAATTACTTTCAAGAAAATGACTTCTGTGGTTTTGTACCTTTAACTCGTATTAAAAATACACTAACAAGCCTGTTGTTGCAAGGACTATCTTTGTGTCAAACTGCATGTAGCATGTGAAAAGCCTTTCAGATGGGAAAGTTTCCATGCCTGAGCACTACTGACACCAAGTTGTCGAATTACGTGACTGGGTAGAATTCCCAGCTTTTGCTGTCTTGTGCAAATGACTTGCATCTTGTTGAAGCTGAGCTGTTTGGAAGTTGGACCATTACTTGCAAAGTGAGGAAACATTTTTTATTAAAAGTCCTTCAGTGGTAAGAAAAACACGAACTACATAGGTAAACAGAAGGAGCCTGGGTGGCACAATGGTTTGTGATTGGCTGCTAAGCGGAAGACTGGCGGTTCAGACCCACCCAGCAGCTCCGTGGAAGAAAAGATCTGGTGATCTGCTTCCATCAAGATTACAGCCAAGAAAACCCTGTGGAGCAGTTCTGCTGTGTAACACTGGGGTTGCCATGAGGGAGGCTGACTCAATGGCAGCTAACGCAACAATAGGGGAGGGAAACAAAGGACCTGTCATGATGAACCTGCTAGCAGTTGCTGCCCTGAAAATGTATTTATTGTCTGTTTCTTTCCACGTATTTAAGGCCAATGTTATACAAGTGGTCTATTTTCATAAAAATTTGGAAATTGTAGAAGAAAAAAGCAAAAAATCCATTCATGGGCAATCACTGTCAACATTTTTATGAATGTCTTTTGATTTCC
>NW_004444039.1:10153251-10155809 GCF_000243295.1 Trichechus manatus latirostris | reverse complement strand
CTTTGGATCACCGTTTTGAACGTGCTTACCAAGTGCAAAAGGTAAAGCAATTTTCCTAGGACTGGTTATCAGTTGGGACCAGTATGTCCACAACCTCTGTTACAGAAGAGGCCATACCTATGTCTATAAACTGCATAAATGATATAGCCTCAACATTGAAACTCAAGGAAGAATTTTACACTATTCACATTACAATAAAAATAAATGAGATTTTATACAAGAAGATTTTTAGCTTAATATATTGTTAGGATTTTTTTTTTTCTGTGTTAAGACTGATATACTGCTTTGTTAATGTCACCAGTTTTAAAATAAAGCTTTTAGGAAGTCTTTACCTGAATACAAATGATGGGGACGGGGAAGCACTTGCTTATCCAAAGATACACAGGACTGATTGTCAGCTTTATTGAAGTATGATTTACATACAATAGCATTCAATTTTAAATGTATAATTTGGTGAGTTTTAACAAATGTAGACAGTTCTGTAACCACCACCCCTGTCATTATCTAGAACATCCCCATTACTCCTGAAAGTTGCTTTGTGCCTCTTTGTAGTCAGTCCCCACCTCTCCTGCCTCCTGACCCTGGTGATCCTCATCTGCCTGTTATCATTATTGAGATCAACTATTTTGTCCCTGTATTAGTTGTTCCTTTTGTTGCTGAGTGATATTCCATTGTATGGATATGATATTCCATTGTATGGATATGCCACTATTAGTTTATTCCTTCATAGGTCGATGGGCATTTGAGTTCTTTCCAGTTTTTTACTATTATGAATAATGCAGCTATAAATTGGAGTATAAATTTTTGTATGGACATATTTTCGTTTCGCTTAGGTAAGAACTTAGCAGTGGAATTCCTGGGCCATATAGTATGTATTTAAAAAAAAAAAAAAAGAATCCCAAACCTGTTGCCGTCAAGTTGATCCCGAGCAGGACTGCGCCATAGGGTTTCCAAGGAGCGGCTGGTGGATTAGAACTGCCAACCTTTTGCTTTGCAGCTGTAGCTCGCTGTAGCTCTTAGCTGCTGTGCCACCAGGACTCCAGTACGTGTGTATCTAACTTCATAAAGAACCGCTGTTTTCCAAAGTGGTGGTTCATTTTGCATTTTCACCAGCAATGTATGAGGGTCTAATTGCTCCAAGTCTTCACCAATACATGGCACTTCAGTGTTGTTTTTGTTTTTTTTAGCCATTCCAATGGGTGTCTGGTGGTTTTAATGAGCATTTTTCTAATGAGTAACGATGTTGAGACTCTTTTCACGTGCTTATTGGTCATCCCGATGTCTTCTTTCCAATCTTTTGCCCTTTTCACTGGCTTCTTTGTCTTCTTACGGAGTTGTTTAAGTTTCTTATTATATTACACATGCTGTTGTTATTTGCTGTTGAATTGATTCCTACTCAGGGTGACCCCAGGTGTGCAGAGAACTGCACTCCACAGGGGTTTTAAGGCTGTGACCTTCTAGAAGCAGATCACCAAGCCTTATTTCTGAGGCGCCCCGGGTGGGTTTGAACCACCATTCTTTGGATTAATAGTCAACACTTAACCATTTGCACCACCCAGGAACTCCTATTCAAGTCCCTTATTAGATATATGTTATACAAATATTTTCTCGCAATCTGTAGCTTACCTTTTCATTTTCTTAACAATGGCTTTGAAGAGCAAAAGTTTAGTAAAATTTTAAGATTCTGATGAAGTCCATTCAATCATTTTTTTTTCTTTTTTGATCCTAATTTAAAAATATATTTGCCTAACCCAAAGTGGAATGTATAAAGTATGAATCTAGGAAAATTGGGCATCATTAAAAATGAAATTGAACACATAAACATTGATATATTAGGCATTGGTGAGCTGAAATGGACTGGTATTGGCCATTTTGAATCAGACAATCTTATGGTTTAATATGCCAGGAATGAAAACTTGAAGAGGAAAGATGTTGCGTTCATCGTCAAAAAGAATATTTCAAGACCTGTCCTCAAGTACAACAAAGAAGACTATTATTTAAATTTACCCACCAACCACTGATGTCAAAAATGAAGAAATTGAAGATTTTTACCAACTTCTGCAGTCTGAAATTGATCAAACACCTGAGCAAGATGCATTGATAATTATTGGTGATTGGAATGCAGAAGTTGGAAACAAAGAAGAAGGATCAGTAGTTGGAAAATATGGCCTTGGTGATAGAAACAAGTCCAGAGATCGCAGGATAGGATTTTGCAAGACCAGTGACTTCTTCATTGCAAATACTTTTTTCAGCAACATAAAAGGGGGCTATACAAGTGGACCTTGCCGGATAGAATACACAGGAACAAAATTGACTACATCTGTGGAAAGAGACGATAGAGGCATTCCATATCATCAGTTAGAACAAGGCCAGGGGCCGACTTTGGAATAGACTATCAATTGCTCATATGCAAGTTCAAGTTGAAGCTGAAGAAAATTAAAACAAGTCCACGAGAGCCAAAATACAACCTTGAGTATATCCCACCTAAATTTAGAGACCGTCTCAAGAATAAATTTGACAAATTAAACATTAATGACTGAAGACCAGATGAGTTGTGG
>NW_004444039.1:10146233-10147089 GCF_000243295.1 Trichechus manatus latirostris | reverse complement strand
GTTAATGGAATAAATGACTAGACACATGGCTCTCCACCCCAGTAGAGCAATGGCCTTACAAATTTCCCATGCCAGCCTCTCTTGTGTTGAGTCAGAGTCTTCATGTGTGTCTCCCACTTCATTTCCCTACCTTCACGCCTTTATTCCGCCGCCCTCCCATCCTTACAGTTGGGTGCCTAAGAAGTGGATGTGAGTAGCATTTATGGGCAAAATCCGGTAACAACTGGTACTAGCAGTGGGAACAACAGCCCTCAAGGAAGATCAGATCTTAGAGGGCAGGGATGGTGTGTTATTTCTTCCCCTCTGCATCACCTAGTTCACTGCCTGGCACCTAGAGGCACTTGATAAGCGTTTGCTGATCTAATGAAGTACATATGTACGTGAGCACTCAGCCAAGAAAAGTCACTGCCCCCTTCATTTTCTGTGCGATATGCTGAACTCTTCTTTTCCCCGTATTTTTAAACACAGTATTGAGCGCCCAGGCATTCAGCACAGACCTGGGTGAGCCTCTTTTCCTTTTTCCCTCATTGACGTATCTCCTGCCTAATGAATCTATTTATTATAACAGGGTGCTGTTAACAAAACAGCAATTTCTTACAGCAATAACAATATGGGTGTTTGCCTGCCTTTTTTGGCCTTAGATGAATAGCTGAACGTATCGTGTAGTTTCCACTGTAAATTATCTTTTTCTTTAAGTATGTCTCTTTATTTCTTTTAAAGGCTAATTATTCCTTCAATTACGGATTTAGGTGATGTGCTCCATTTTTACAAATAATGTGGCTAGACTTAGAAAAAGAAACTCTCTTTACAATGACTTACACTTTGAATTCAAGACCGTCTCTTACTTGTGATATCA
>NW_004444039.1:10143930-10144688 GCF_000243295.1 Trichechus manatus latirostris | reverse complement strand
AAGGAGTCATGAGTTCTGGAGGCCTGAAGGAGGCCTGAGTGTTCAGAACTCGGATAGATGGGGAAAGTAGAGGCTTGACCACTCAGGAGTCATAGTCCATGAAAATCAGTTGTGTCTTTATGCCAATAGTGGCATCCATTGAAGGGTTTCAAGTGTGTGTGTAGATGATGGTGGTTTTATTAATTTCCTGGGGCTGCTATAACAAAATACCACAGACTGGGGGGCTTAAAACAACAGACATGAATTCTCTCACAGTTGTCTAGGAGTCCAGTTTGGGGTGTTGGCAGGGAATCTGAAGGCTCTGGGGGAGAATGTGTCCCATGTTTTTCTCTTAGCTTCTGGTGTTGCCAGAAGTCATTGGCATCCCTTGCCTTAAAAACACATTACTACAGCCTCTGCCTCGGTCATCACATGGTATCTCCCTGTGTGTCTTTGTCTCCTTTCCTCTCTTACAAGGACACCAGTCTTATTGGATTAGGGCCCATCCTAATGCCCTAATTTTAACTTGATTACACCTGCAAATGCCCTATTTCCAAGTAAGGTCACATTCACAGGTACTGGGGGTTAGGACGTCAACGTATCTTTTGGGGGCACACAATTCAATTCATAACAGTGGTGAATGATATAATAAGATTTGTGTTTAAAGCTATAAGCTTTTCTAAGAGTAGAGAAAGGATTGGAACAGGATCCAAGGGAGTGGAGAGAGATGTTTTGCTAAGGTCCAGGACAGAGTAGACAATAGCTCAGATAAGCGTAGT
>NW_004444039.1:10139378-10141945 GCF_000243295.1 Trichechus manatus latirostris | reverse complement strand
CCACCGATATTCAAATACCAGCAGGGTCACTCATGGCGCATAGACAGACTAGGAAGAAGGACCTGATGGTCTGCTTCTGAAAAGAATTAGCCAGTGAAAACCTTATGAATAGCAGTGGAACATTTGCAGATATAGATGTAATTAAAGTCCCTAATCAATTGACTTTGAGTTAATCAGAAGGAAATGATCTTGGGTGGGTCTGACCTAATCAGACAAGACCTTTAAAAAGAGGGCGGAGGCCTTCTCTAAAGGGGAAAATTCAAAGTTACGAAGATGCTGACTGTGAGGAAGCAAACTGCCATGTTGTGAGGAGGGCCACATGGCAGGGAAGGCCAGGGCCTCTAGTTGCTGAGGGCCTCAGCCCTTCAACCACGAGGAACTGAACTCTGCCAACAACCAGTGAGCTTGGGAAGGATCCCAAACCTCAGATGAGATCGCAGCCCCAGCTGAGACCTTGACTGCAGCCTTGTGAGACCCTGAGCCGAGGACCCAGCTAGCCTGTACCAGAGCTCCTGACCTATACAAACTGTGAGATAATAAGAGTGTCTTGTTTTAAGCTGCTAAATTTGTGGGAATTTGTTATGCAGCAATAGAAACGTAACACAGACCTGTTGGATGGAATGTATCTTGAGAGTCCAGGTCGAGATGACAAATAGTGAGTGGAATATGAGTTGATTCCTGGAGCTCAGAGGAAAAGTGTCAACTGCAGATGTAAATTTGTGAATTTTCTGCTTACAGGCTGTAATTAAATCAATGGGTAATATTACCTAGGGGAAAAGTATAAAGAGGGCCTGACATAAAGAACAAAGGTTAAGGAATGCCAGCATTTAGTGACCAGGTAGGAATGATCACCCTGCAAAGAAATCAGAGAAGTGAACAGAGAGGCAGGAGGATCCTGTAGTGGAGTGTGGGCTCTGTAATTCAGGGACTGAAAGTACTTCAAGAAGAAAGGAGTAGAAGTGAGTGTCAAATACTGCTGAGATGGTGAAAGAGGACTGAATCTGTCCTGTAGTCAAGGTGTAGTTCTTAAATGTAGAACAGACTTAGTCTCTGATGAAACTATGTAGAAGAGGTTACAAACTCAGGGAAACCAGGCACTATTGAGGCAGAAGGTGAGGCAATGGGTTGGGAAAAGGGTTTCAAGTGAAAGTGTGCATAATGATGTGTTGGAGACAGGGCTGGCTTCGAGCGCACGGTGCCCACTGCTCAGATGGGCCCCACACTTGGCTTAATGTTCTGCTGTTGCCACCTTGAAATTCTGAATGATTTTGTTTTTGAACTTGTGTCTTGCAAGCATTCAGTGTGATGGGACAATGGAACATGAAGGTGAGCAGAGGAGATATGCAAAATATATGTGTCCACCGTGCCCCGTGAGCACAGAATTTCAGTGGACACATGATGCATGGTAGTTCAGCAAGATTCCAAGTGAGTACAAGGAAGCATGTTGCGTCTACAGCTGAGTTGGCCGAGGCACTGACTGTCCGGAAATGCCATGCTTTCTGTTCAAACCAGAACTTGCTTCCAACACAGAAGGAAAGCACTGGGATTCTAGGAAATGTGATCACTAAGGAACCCTATCATATCCTTTCTTCCTGTTACTTCCATGTATTAGCCAAACCACTTTAAATGAAAATGGTGACACAGAAGGCAAGGGAAAGACAGTTTCTTTTCTTTTCAACCCTGACTTGCTCATCAGTAAGCCGATGGTAGAGAGTGTTGGTAGAATGTGTGCCTATCGAGAAGTGAAATAAAAAGATTTGAGTTCATTTTGTGCCACTTTTCCACTGTACTGGTAAGATCAAAATATATGTGCAGGTACAAGCTGTGAAACATGAATTGTGCATGCAGTTTATATTTGCATTTAAAACTGACATGCACAGTATAAAGTGAGAACATTCATGCTAATTATTAATTTTTTTTTTAACTTAGAATGAGTCAAATAGCAAATTAAAAACACCCTGACAAATGGAGAGAGAGAGAGACGGTGGAAGAAAGAGACAAGCTTTTATATGTTAGTAACTTTAATGGCATTTCCCTGCCTTTGGATCAAGAGTCCACTCATTTTATTATGCATTTAGCCCTGCAAGTTATGTAGCTGACCTGGGTACGATGCCTTGCTTTCCCCCTTGCCCCACTCCAAGAAGGCCAACAACCAGGCTTATACCCCAAGGAGGGAGATTGGTGGATTCTATTCTGAAGACATTGAACAGACACAAAAACAACTTCCATGGACTTAGGAGTTCACCAACAGCTGGCTGTCCGCGTTCATTGTAGAGAAACCCACCAGGGTATGGGCGCTCTCTAAACACTGACTTTCCCTTCGGAGTTTTAGGCCCTCCCTCTATGGACAGACAGTCAAGGATCTGCAGATACTAGAGGAAGGTCTCCATCTGGAAAGGGAGAGACTGACCAGATAAGCGTCAGATCCCCAAGGAAGAAGGGGGCAGGAAGAGATTATCTGATATGATAGACTATTTGTAAAGAACTACTAAAATTATTGTATGATCAAGCATTGGGGAAAATATTCATGATTGGTATATAGAAAACTATGTGATTCTTTAAGAAAT
>NW_004444039.1:10133257-10138957 GCF_000243295.1 Trichechus manatus latirostris | reverse complement strand
TTTAATTTTTAAAAAAATTTTATTGTGCTTTAGGTGAAAGTTTACAGAGTTTCTCATTCAAAAATTTATACACAAATTGTTTTGTGACATTGGTTTCAATCTTTCCAATATGTCAGCGTTCTCCCCCTTTCCATTCCAGATTCCCCGTGTCTATTCATCCAGTTTTACTGTCTCTTCCTACCTTCTTCTCTTTGCTTTTGAGCCAACACTGAAATCTTTACGGAAGCAGACTGCCATATCTCCCATGGAGCAGCTGGCGGGCTTGAACCACCAACCTTTCAGTTAGCAGCCTGTTGGTTTCAGCACTGCACCACCAGGGCTCCAATACATATTTTGGGGGGACACAATTCAATCCATAATATTCTCACCCTTTGGCTCCCAAAAATTCATGTTCTTTCTACATGTAAAACACATTCACCCCATCACATTATCCCAAAACTCTTAAATCGACTCCAAGTCCAAAATCTCATCTTCCGAATCATCAAAATCAAATATGGGTGAGACTTTAGGCGTATTCCATCCTGGGGAAAGACTTTCTCTCTGTCAGCTCTGGAGGAGGTCCTGGTCTCTTGCGCTTCTGCTCCTGGGCAATCTCCATATGAGTTGGCATCTCTCTTCCCCCATCTCTGCTTCTCTTACTTGCTTGTTTAATCTCTTTTATATTTTAACAGAGATTGACTTAAAACATACCCTACACTAGTCCTGTCTTATTAACATAACAAAGAAAACCCATTCCCAAACAAGATTATAACTACAGGTATAGAGTTTAGGATTTACAACACACATTTCTGGGGGGCATAATTCAATCCGAAACAGTATAGGAGAGAGAAGATAATCAAAATGAACTACATGGTCTTTATATCAACCTTATAAGCAAATACTCTATGTTGGTTCCACCATTTGTCAGTTTGTCATACTAGTGTTGTACTTGGCTTGCGTGTTACTGTGATGCTGGAAGCTCTGCCACCAGTATTTCAAATACCAGCAAGGTCACCCATGGGGAACAGGTTTCAGCAAGACTTCCAGACTAAGTCAGACTAGGAGAAAGGCCTGGAGATCTACTTCTGAAAATCAGCTGATGAAAACCGTATGGATCACGACAGAATACTGTCTGATGTAGTGCTGGAAGATGAGCTCGCTAGGTGGGAAGATACTCCAAATACACAGGGGCCACAACCAGTGATGGTGAAGATGGCACAAGGCAGGGCAGCATTTCATTCTGGTGCACGTGGGGTCACCGTGAGTCAGAGCTGACTCGACAGCAATTAACAATGACATATGTTGGCTTAAATAAAATTGTTCTATATCTGGAGGATTGGATGAGGGAAAGTAGAGACGGGGTAGAGGAGACAACCTCATCTAGCATAAGACGAAGTCAATAGATGATGTCTACAATTGAACTTCAGAGACTGTCCGTGGAAGCATATTATTTAGGAGCATGGAGATGCATTCTAGAAGGAGACTGTAGACAAAGGAATTCTAAGTGACTGACTCTATGAGCTAGACTGGGGGGAGGGAACAAGCAGGAGACAGCTGTTTTTCTTCCTACATTTCTTACTTTTATTTGACATATTAACTGCACATACATTGAGCTGACAAGGCTGTGCAGTAAAGGGGAAAAAAAAGCAACCCAGAAAATGATACTGGTTATCTCACAAAATTTCCAGGAAGGCTGGATCACTGTGCTTGGTAGTCAGGCAGGTGCAAATGAAGTGACAGGCAGAACTACAGTCTGGTGAGAACAATGCTGCTGCCCTTCCAGGACAGTGGAGGTTCGGCTCACCCTGCTTCCCTGCTACAGTGGTCAACTGGATGTTACTGGCACCTCACAGTCCCCACCATCCCTGTGTCTCTCCATCACTGCCACCAGGGCCAGGGTCTTGGGTAGTGGTGCCTGATTGGCTGAGGCTCCATCATATGCCCAGGAACAGAGGCCAGTCTGGCAGAGGTAGCAGATACACAGTCTTTCAGGCTTCTGTAGGGGAGATGGGTAGGCATTCCCTCCTATAAGAATTCATATAGCCAAAGCTTCCTCGTTCTAGGAAGCAGATTCAGAGGCTGGATAGCTGAACAGAATATCAAATGCACATTATAGTCACTTGCTGATGAAAGTACATACCACTTATAAATATTTGTTTTTTCTCTTCTCTGACAGGCATGTTTTTAGGGACTGAAGATCAAATTATTAGATATAGTCCCTGCTTTTGAGGGCTTAACTATAGTGGAAAGTCCATCCATCCGTCTGTCCGTCCATCTGTACATCCATCCATCTCTCCCTCCACCTATGCGTCACCTTTCTATCAATCTTTTCTGTAGCTTATATGGAGTCCAAGGGCTGACATTAGTAAAACGATGATGGAACACAGTATCCTAGAAAAGTGTGTGGGAGTGTCAGTGGAGTGAACAATTCAAAACAGAAATTCCAAGGGAAACCAGAAGATTGTCTACAAAAGAAAAAAAAAAAAATAAGAAAGAGATGAATAAGATCACTCTGCCCACAGGAGAAAGATAGCATCCCACACCAGAGAAAAAATGCCTTCTTCCATTTTCCCCTTCACTAAGAGTATGAAGCTTGAGCAGGGCCTTTCTGAATCAGGGAACTAAGCACAAATATTGGGACATGCCACGGTTTGCCTGTGATTTCTCTAGGAAATATACGTGATGTTCACTATGGAGACCCAAGGGTTAGTGAGAAACCCCCTGTGTCAGGGAACATGTACGGGAAGTTGATTCAAGATTCGTCATTGATTGAACCAGTCCACAGTGGGGAGTTTGGTGATATGGGAATTAATATGCGATTTATTGACTTGATTTATTAAACATAATTTTCTATTAACTTTTATTTGAGTGATTTTGGACTTTTAATAAGAAACTAAGAGTGTTGACAGGCATGTCTGTTGCATATTTCGTATAGCTCCAAAAGGTCTGGCACTGTGAGGAGCTTGGTTTCCAAGAGGGAAGGGATGGATAAGCCAGCAAAGACAATATTCCATGAAAATAACCAAAGGAGCGACAGGAGGACTAGCTGTGATTGTTCTGGAGAATGTGTATGTGTTACATATTCATATATATTTACAGTACATATGTATAGCTGCAAGCACACACAAGCACCGTCTTGAATTTGAACAGGTAAGAAATTTTTGGTTCTCTAGCTCTTGCTAATTCTCCAAGCTGCTAGGTTTGTAGTGCTGTAGATTTTCTATAAACACCTGCGAGAATACTCCTCCACCTGGATTTAAAGTAATTTGCATTTCCTCTAGTGTGAAACCAATTCACCGCAGGTATAGGCCCTAAGTAATTAACAATATCAGATGCAATTTTAGTAATTGCATTTCTTGTTTGAAAGTGGTATTCACAGAAAATATAACTTTAGGTGAGCCTATTGAGTGTTTGTTGGCATGAAAAACAAAATCCCTGCAGTATCTGTAGCTTGTAAACTGTGATCAGGTTAAAAAAGTCAATCTAATCTCTACATCTAATGAAGTTGAAGAAGCAGTCATTAATGCAAAATTTTGGAGAAATATGTTGATGCTGAGCATAGAGTGAAAGAGGATTTAAACAGGTGGCCACGGTATTTGGGGAAAAGCCCGATTGGTCTTCAGCTGCAATTCGGAGGGAAGAACAGAATGTTGTTAGTAGCAGAGTCTGGCAGACAGCTCGACAGAACATTTAGCCTTGCACGAATCAGGCCTCATAACAACCTAAAGAGATTTATTTCTGTAAGTGGAAATCTGACGGAGACTTGGGAGGCTGGCCTCTGCCATTCGTATGTTAGAGTCCTGTACTACGTACAGGTTGGTTTGGGGTGAGGTAAGGAGTTGTGTATGAGAAGAAAGGCGTAGAGATTAACAATTAATCTACTCAGACTTCTTACCTTTGAACAATTTAAATAGAAATTTTCTGGGAAGGAAGACATAAGTCAAATAACCCAACTGGCTTTTCTGTTGCTCGAATCTTAAGTATCTGTGTTGTGTACTTTGGGCCAAGTTCTGTTCCATGGATCTATACAGAAAAATCTAATTCTTTCCCCCGGGACAGGCCTTCCTACTTCCAAGGCAGCAATGGTATGTTTTGCAATCATCTGTTTTGAAGGCCTAATATCGGCATTTCCTTCAAGTATTGCTCGTCACAAAAAATTCAGCCCTTTCATCACTTGTTAGTCTTCTCTGAATTCATTCATTTAGCAAATATTTATTGTGCACTAACTGTATGCCAGGTATACGGCAATGAATGAGATATAGTCCCTTCCACAAGAGTTCTGGAGCTAGTGAGTGAGACAGATGGAAAAAAATGTATGTACTATGAAAAGTGCTATAATAGAGATATGCAGAGAGTGTTACTAGAAAATCATTTGTCTCTTCCCTGCAGATATAAGCAAAATGCTTTAGGTAGGGTTTGCCTGGTATAGAGCAGAAGAGGTCTCTCGTATCTTAGAATTAAACATCTGTAATGATACTTTTGTGCTCCTTTTCACACCTGATGTTATTTATACATGATTTACAGCTTCGATTTCTTTCTTTACCATTGCTGTTGTTGTTAGGTGCTGTTGAGTTTGTTCTGATTCATAGCGACCCTGTGTACAGCAGAACAAAACAGTGTCCGATCCTGTGCCATCCTCACAATCGTTGCAGTCTTTGAGCACATTGTTGCAGCCACTGTGTCAATCCATCTTGTTGAGGGTCTTCCTCTTTTTCGCGGAACCTCTGCTTTACTAAGCATGATGTCCTTCTCCAGGGACTGGCTATCAGTAAGGGCTTCAAGTCCTCTTCACATTCAGCAAGCAAGGCTGTGTCATCTGCATATTGCAGGTTGTTAATGAAACTTCCTCCAATCCTGATGCCCCATTCTTCTTCATATAGTCCAGCTTCTCAGCTTATTTGCTCAGCATACAGTTTGGATAACTATGGTGAAAGGATACAACCGTGACACATACCTTTCCTGATTTTAAACCATGCACTGGCCCCTTGTTCTGTTTGAATGACTGCCTCTTGGTCTATGTACAGGTTCCGTATAAGCATAATTAAGTGTTCTGGACCTTCCATTCATCACAGTGTTATCCATAATTTGCCATGATGCACATAGTCAAGTGTCTTTTGCATAGTCAATTAAACAGAGGTAAACATCTTTCCCCCAGTTTGTCATACTGTGGGGGCTTGCATGTTGCTGTGATGGTGGAAGGTATGCCACCAATATTCAAATACCAGCAGGGTCACCCATGGTGGACAGGTTTCAGCTGAGCTTCCAGACTAAGATAGATTAGGAAGAAGGACCTGGCGGTCTACTTCTGAAAAGAATTAGCCAGTGAAAACCTTATGAATAGCAGCAGAACACTGTCTGATATAGTGCCAAAAGATGAGCCCCTCAGATTAGAAGGCATTCAAAAGACGGCCAGGGAAGAGCTGTCTTCTCAAAGTAGAGTAGGCTTTAATGATGTGGATGGAGTCAAGCTTTCAGGACCTTCATTTGTTGATGTGGCAGGACTCAAAATGAGAAGAAAGAGCTACAAACAACCATTAATAATCAGAACTTGGAATGTACAAAGTATGAATGTAGGAAAATTGGAAATTGTCAAAAATGAAATGGAAGGCATCAACATCGATATCCTAGGCATTCGTGAGCTGAAATGGACTGGTATTGGCCATTTTCAGTTGGACAATCATATGGTCTACTATGCCGGGAATGACAACTTAAAAGGAATGG
>NW_004444039.1:10124370-10127081 GCF_000243295.1 Trichechus manatus latirostris | reverse complement strand
TCTGGGCTTTTCTCTTACTAGTTCAAATCTCTACTAGTTCTAATCTACTAGTTCAAATCCGACAGGGTTGTTGAAGAGATTAAATAAAATAATACGTACAAAAGTTCCTCCTGTAGAACTGACTGGCACTAAAAGAAATGTTAGTTGACTCTGAATACAAAGATAAAACCTCACTGTTGGAATGGGAGCGTAGGTTTTTGTTTTTAACTGGAGAGTATTAGTGACCAGCTCCTGGGATAATGAGCTGACAGTTCACTAGGCTTGAATTTGGAGGGTAAACACAAGTTCTTTGTGTCTGGGAGGTATGCCTGAGATTTCTTTTGTCTCTCCCTGCTTTGGGGAAAAGTAAATTTGGCATGGCCTTGGAATGTCTGCCTCCCCCACACCTTTTTTTAGTATGGAAGCTTTGTAAATTTGCCTTGTTAAGCAACAAGCACCATCTTCATACCCACTGAAATCTAATTCTCATCCAGAGGCTATGTAATGAACAAGGGGGCGGCCATAGCAACAATGCGGACAGCCCAGCCCACGCAGGTTCGCGGGTGGGCCTGCGCCAACTGCAGACCAAGCTCATTTGCGAAGAACATTTTTTTTTACTCTTTCACCTCCCCCAGCCCAACCTGAGCCATGAGAAGAAGAACATAGCTATCAAAGCGACAGGCCAATTTTACCCACTTTCCACAATAGTGCATTACAGACTTTCCAAGAAGACGCCATTCAGGGTGAATCACCAAATTCAGTATGAAAAGGTTTTGATTTGCAAAAGCGCTCGAGCATTTCTCTTTAGTGCTGGAGATGACTGACGGGGAAGGAACTTACATGCCTGCAGCTGCTTCACCTTTGGGCCAGGTGCACTGGCAAGCTCCCCACAGTGGAGCAGGGCTGATGCACCCAGCATTCACAGGCGCCTTTGTCACACCGTGGGTGCCAGGCCCATGAATGCCTTATTTAAGGCAGATGAGAACAAGAAGGTGCTGGTGATGGTGGGCTATTGAAGTGAATGGAATTGAGTCAAAGCATGAACTGCAGGTTAACAGCAGCTGAAATTAACGTTAAAATTTTCAGGTCCTCAAATGGCGTTCATCAACCCAGGTGAGAGGTGATGGGAGAGAATGCTAGATGGAGGACTGTGTCATTTAGGATGATTTCAGATACTAGTAACGAAATCTATCTAAAGTGGTGTAAAGCCTTCTTATTCAAAGTTCAGGCTCAGAACCCGCAGTGTTAGTTTATCACCTGGGAGCTTGCTGGAATTGAAAATCCGTAGCCCCAGCTCAGATCTCCTGAATCAGAACCTGTATTTTGACAAGAACCACAGGTTATTTGTCTACACTTTATAGTTTAAGAAGCACTGCCTTAAATAACAAAGACACCCCCCCCCCGCCTTTTTCCTAAAACTCACATAACAAGTAGACTAGAGGTAGGCAGTTCCGGAGTTGGTTAACTCAGCAAGCCCACACTGTTAAGTAGGGCCTGAATGTTTTGATTTTTCTGCTCTGCTATGTTTAATGTGTTTACTTGTTATTTATTGGTGTCTTTTTTATTTAGAAACAAAAACAAAATTTTCCAACCACACACAGGAGGGGTATGGGTAGAGGGAGGTTGTCCTCCCATCCAGCCCCAGCCCCCATCTCATGTGCTTTTGGCAGCAGTAAGGGGCGTGGAGTGTGTGAGGGAATTTTAAAATTTGAGCTGCCTGAGAAAATCTGAAATGGCCGGCTTGCGGTTTGGGTTCCACTCCTCTGTGGCTAGTTCTGTTTCCACCATAGCATCAGCCATTTTCCCATAGACACAATCATGAAACTAAGAAATGTCCAGTAATGATGATGTAACTACACTTGGACTCCCCTAAAAGAGGAATGTCCTGTAATGATGACTTAATGATACTGCAAACTCCCCTCCCCCATCACATACATTTAGGATTACAACATTGTAACCAATCTAAGAAAGACTGGGCTGTCCTTTTAAGCCAATTGCCTTATGAGTTTCCCTGATAGGAAGTCCTGCCTTACGAGTTCCTGCCACAGGAAGTCCTGCCTTACAAGTTCCTGCCACAGGAAGTCCCACCTTAAAATGATCTACTACCAATGGAGTAATTTCTTTTGATGATCTAAGCATGTAACTACTAATCGAGTAATGACTTTCAATGATCTTAATGTGTAAATACTAATCCAGTACTATATTTCATGTCCTTTGTTCCCCCCTTATAAAATGTCACTGCTGAGTCCTCGGATTGGATTGCTGGGTTTCACTGCATGGAATTCAGTTTATCGCTGGCTCGTGCTGTCTCATTACTTCCAATAACTCAATTTTACATTAATCAGAGTACAGATGGTGTATGTGTGTGTATGGGAAAGAGAGGGATGCAAAAGCAGTGGGGAGTGGTGGGGGAAGGGGCAGACCAGGTCAATACTGGGGACTTGCAGATGGGGGGGCATTTCGTAGCATTTCTTGTTGATGGAACCACTGTGGACACCTTTGCCCATCAGCAGGACTGGCGTCTTGCCAGTCATGGTGACAGTGCCATTGAAGGTGGTGGCTCTGCCGGTGCTCTTAGTGTAGCAAAGATCCTTGGTGGGTTCCCTATGCAGCAGCAGTGAATCCCAGATCACAGAACAAGTGTCAGCCCATTGAAGAAGAAACTTGACCGGTCTTTACCACCCAGAATTCCAACCTCAGCTGGTGCAATGTTGACAAAGGTTTTCCTGGGG
>NW_004444039.1:10120481-10123408 GCF_000243295.1 Trichechus manatus latirostris | reverse complement strand
TACCTCTCTGGAGAACATGAAAGATTATATACAATGCATCACATAGAAGCCATTTTAAGACTAGCCAAGGGAAATAGATCAGATTTTAGGATCCTAGACGTCACTAAACCTTGAGACCAAGGTAGGCAGGGCTGCGTCTGGTGCAATGTATGGGCCCTTGACAAGTGTCTGGAGAATAGTTGATAGAGTGGATAAATGAATTAAGTATAAGTACTTCTTTCTATGAAGAAAACTGTCATGTGACCTACCTTCATTGGTGACATTTTGATTTTTCGTACATTGTTTTTATCTATTTAATCTACATAAGGGAGATAGAACCAGTGGATCTTTGAGTATATATTTTCACTTTCATACTGCTGACAGAGAAAAAGCAAATAAAATGTTGTTGCTGTTATTGTCATCTGCTGTCGAGTTGGCCCCTGACTCATGATGACCCCATATTTTACAGAGTAGAGCTGCCTCATAGGATTTTCTTGGCTATAATTTTTTTTTTTTTACTTAACTTTTTTTTATTATCATAAAAATGTATATAATAAAACATTTGCCAATTCAACAATTTTTACATGTACATTCAGTGACATTGCTTATATTCATCCTGTTGTAAGACTGTCGTCACTATCCTTTTCCAAATTATTCCACCACCATTAACGGAAATTTAAGTCAGTCACGAAAGGACAAATCTATGATTCCACTTATATGAAACAGGCAAGAACATAGAGACCAGACCTTATTAGTGGTTACCAGGAGTGGGAGGGAGGGGGAAAAGGGGAATCATTACTTAAAAAAAAAAAAAAAAAATCAGTTGTTGTTAAGTTGACTCTAACTCATGGTGATCCCGTGTGCAGAGTAGAACTGTGCTCCATAGGGTTTTCAAGGGTGTAACCTTTTGAAAGCAGATCGCCAGGACTTTTTCCTGAGGCACCTCTGGTTGGGTTCAATTAGCCCATCTTTTGGTAGAAGTCGAGCGCTTCAAACCCTTTCAAGGTCCAATTATTTTCTGTTTTGAATTTTTTTTTTTTTTTTTTATACCATGTGTTTTCATTAATGGAAGCATGCTGAGTCATGGAGTGTATTTAAATTTTTGGTTGGTAATGTGGATTTTGGGAAATATTATCTGGTACTACATGGTTACCACAGAACTTTTAAGGTCCTTGAACCTGTACTTAGTGGCGGCCTGTCTTCACCACCAGACATTGGTTGCTGATGTTTATTGTGGCGCCTTCCGGTAGGCTACATGGGGAACCTCTGGTTTTCCAAATATGATACCAAAAAAACAAACCAAACCTACTAGGGCTCCCTGACTATCACACAGGAAACCACAGATATGCTTACAGGCTAACCTAGGGGCACAAAAGCCGAAAGAGAACCACGGTCTCATGGGACAGCGCTGTCAGTTGGCATAACATAGTTCACAAACGTCATGATCTACATTCCAGTGAAGTGAGTAGCATCTGGGGTCTTAACAGCTTGTCAGCAGCCGGTTAAGACTCAACGACAGGTCTCCACTTGCCAGGAGCAAAACAGTAGGAAGGTAGCCAAAAGCTCAGAGAAGAAGCATGTCTACACGAGCCACAGCCTCATCTACCGGAGACCAGAACTACACGGTGCCCGGCTACCACCGGTGACTGTTCTGACCAGGGTCACAATGGGTGGTCCCAGATAGAATGGGAGAAAAATGTGGAGCAGAACCCAAATTCTTTTTTAAAAAAAAGGCAGGAACAATGGAGAACAGAAGATTCCCGAGACTACCGCCCTGAGACGCTCTTTAAACCAAGAACAGAGCCTGTCCGCAGAGATTACCCTTTAGCGAAGTAGCAGAGTGGCACACAAAATAAAGGATATTACCAGGAAGATCAGTGCTCTGCTTAAAAACCATGAGTGTGAGACCAAAAGGTCCACAATTACGCAAAAGCAAAGATGAGAAGATAAAGGGGGCAGGAAAGCTCGAGTACTGGAAATGGAACAAACAGAACGCAATTAAAGAGAATATAGACTCATTGTGATGAATGTAACTAAGGCCACTGAACAATTTATGTGGAAATTGTCAAATTGGAACCTAATTTGCTGTGTAAACTTTCACCAAAAACTCAATTTAAAAAAAAATAAATAAGGAAAAAAAAAAAAAAAGCCAAAAGAGACAAAATTTTTACCCAGTCACACTTCCTGGTTGCACTAAATTACTTGCAAGCCTCATACCCCAGCTATTTTGCTTCAGCTAACATTTCCTTCACCTTCCACTTGGCTGTGATCTTTATGGAAGCCATCTGCCAGGCCTGTCTTCCACAGAGCCACTGGTTGTGTTCGAACCTCCAACCGTTTGGTGAGCAGCCCATCGCAAACCGCTGGTGCTATTCAAAACTGAAATATTAGACTGCATTAATAAGCGCATGGTGTTTAGGTCCAGGGAGAGTCTCCACCCTGTCCTTGGGCTTGACTCTGACTGCTCTGGGAATGTTTTGTCAGCTCCCAGCACCATGTTGGAAGAAGGACATTACTTGATAAAATGTACAATGATGAACAAGTTAGGACCAGATGCTGGATTAACACTTTTATATTTTTTCATTAAATTATTACAAAACTGCTGTGAGATAGACACATCAAAGATGAGAAAACTGAAGCTCAGAGAAATGAATTAACCCGACTACAGACAGCCACTACACGGTGGAGCTGGGATTTGAACTCAGAACTGTCTGACTCCTAAGTCCATGCCTTTAAAACCATTATAGTAGTTAAGGTATCTATTTATTATGTGCTAGAACCAAACCAACCCCACTGCCATCAAGTCAGTTCTGACTTATAGCAGCCCTATAGGATAGAGTAACACTGCCCCATAGGGTTTCCAAGGAGCAGCTGATGGATTAGAACTGCTGGCCTTTTGGTTAGCAGCCGAGCTCTTAACCATGGTGCCACCAGGGCTTGCTTTAAGT
>NW_004444039.1:10118883-10120381 GCF_000243295.1 Trichechus manatus latirostris | reverse complement strand
CTGAAGGTAGAGGGGTTAAGTAACCTACCTCTTTCCACATAGCTGACCCTGTTAGCCCTGGATGTGAACCTACATCCTTCTGACTCCAGAGTTCCAAGTCTCACATGGTCCAATTGCTTGCAGATTGAGAAGAGCACAGTGCTGTAGCTTATGTTGCTCAAGAGGGCAAAGCTAGGGTTTAAAAGTACTTCCTCTGAATTAGACCAAGCCAACAATAGACTTGCCTGTCTCACTTACATATGAGCTGGTGCAAGGTAATAAACATCACTGTTCAAGGTGATCATCCAATCTAATCATCTAATTACATCTAGTTAATGTAATTAGAGATAGGATCAAGTTGTCTCTAAAGTCTCTTCCAAGACTTTCATTGTTGTTTTAGCTGCTGTTATGCCATCTCCTAACTCATGGTGACCCTGTGCATGAGGGAATCCAACAGTTGTGATCCACAGAGTTTTCATTGGCTGATTTTTGGAAGTAGATCACCAGGCCTTTCTACCTCATCTGTCTTAGTCTGGAAGTTCTGCTGAAACCTATTTAGCATCATGGCAACATGCAAACCTCTGTTGACAGATGGTGGCTCGGTAAATAGTCTTAAGTCTTTTTTGAAGCAATGTTATTTTCAGTCCTGGGTCACTGACTTGATCAGAAGTGTGTATTCCTCAAAGAGAAATACAGAAAGGAAACTTACTTTTGCAGTTTATTGTAGATAACATCATTCTTTTCCATATCTGGACAAGATGGTTTCCATGCCTTTCTTTTTAAATAAGCGTTGGACAGGTGTTTAGACATAAGGTATTCACCACCTCCCCCAAACACTGGCTGGTGGAGAGGGTCTCATTTAAGAACATGAAAGCCTTTGTCTAAAAGTTGGGAACAATAGTTGAATCTTTCAACAATGTAAAACTTGGCTACTATCTCATTGCAAAAAGTAGCCAGTTTTATAAAGTTAAGATTGTAATCAGTGGAAGCTCTGATGGGTTTTGAGAAATGTGTATAAATTTAATATTTGTCCTAAGAAGCATTTTTAAATCTCTCTGTCCAGTTTGGTTCCATTCTGGGAAGACCCAGAGCGATGCCTCAGCAACTTTAAACTCTGTAAGTAAACTAACGCTGCTTTTGGAATAGTGGGCTGGAGCTCAAAGGGCAAGGTTCTCGAGCTCGTACTGGGGCACTTCCTCTTTCCTCACTCTCTCTCTGTGCTCCTTTCTTTTCTGCTCCAGTCTCCTTCCTTCTTTATCTTTTCACTTTGGAAACCATTGGTTTCAAAAGTGCATCTGTAGCTGTTTATTTTGCTTGTCTCTGATTTTGTAGGTTCATGGAGCTCCTGAAATTAAATTAATTTTAAGTGGACTTTAATGACAAATGCTTAGGGCCGTTGCCTTTAGCAGAGTCAACAAGATATCATGGTTATCTTCGTTTGTCTCTGAGAAATGTACCCATTCATCTGGGCTCTTAATAAATAGGACAGCTTTCTGACTAACATGAATAAATACATAAA
>NW_004444039.1:10098366-10118748 GCF_000243295.1 Trichechus manatus latirostris | reverse complement strand
ATCACTGCACCACCAGGGCTCTGTGTCTAGGATAATAGCTAAAAGTAACATACTATAAAACTTTTTTTTTTTTTTTCTTCTAGATCAGGGTTTCTCAACCTTGGCACTATGGACTTTTGGGGATGGACATTTGGGTATGGATCCTTTCTTTTTATTTAATTTTTTTTTTTTGTACTTTAGTTGAATGTTTACAGAACAAATAGTTTCTCATTAAACAGTACACGTATTGTTTTATGATGTTGGTTAATAATCCCACGACCTGTCAACACTCTCCCTTCTCGACCTTGGAGAATTATTACCAGCTTTTCTGGGGGATGGATCATTTTTGTGGTGGAAGGCTGTCCTGTGAATGGTAGGATGTTCAGCAGTATCCCTGGCCTGTACCCGCTAGATGACAGTAGCATTCACTGCACCCAAAAATGCCCTCAGATGTTGCCAAATGTCCCCTGGGGGAAAAACCACACACACACCCCTTGCTGGAGAACCACTGCTCTGAACTGAAGTGACCTGTGTATGTTTGAAATGCAGAGAAAGAGCCAGCGGAGAGGGAGGGAGAACACATATTGGAAAGGGCAGGTCTTTTTTAGTTTATTTTATTGTGGTTTAGGTGAAAGTTTACAGCTCAAGTTAGTTTCTCAAACAAAAATTTATACACATATTGTTATGTGACCCTAGTTGCTATCCCTATAATGTACAGCATACTTCCCCTTTCCACCCTGGATTTCCCTTGTCCATTCAACCAGCTCCTATCCCTTTCTGCCTTCTCATCTCACCTCCAGACAGGAGGTGCCGATTTAGTCTCGTGTATCTACTTGAGCTAAGAAACACACTCTCTACGAGTATCATTTTATGTTTTATAGTCCAGTCTATGTCTAAAGAGTTGGCTTCCAGAATGGTTTTAGTTCTGAGTTAACAGAGCGTCCGGGGGCCATTCTTCTGGGGTTCCTCTAATCCCAGTCAGACCATTAGGTCTGGTCTTTTTATGTGCATTTGAGTTCTGCACCCCACTTTTCTCCTGCTCCATCAGGGACTCTCTGTTGTGTTCCCTGTCAGGGTGGTCCTTGGTGGTAGCTGGGCACCATCTAGTTCTTCTGGTCTCAGGCCAATGGAGTCTCTGGTTTATGTGGCCCTTTTTGTCTCTGGGGCTAATACTTTCCTTGTGTCTTTGGTGTTCTTCATTCTCGGAAAGGACGGGTCTTTATGTGAGGAGCTAAAGAGTCAGAAAGTTCAATGTGTTTCCTTGCAAGTGAGAAAAAACAGAACTATAGGGACTATCGATAAATACTTTGTTTTATGAGTTTAGGAACAAATGTTATCATTCCAAATTAAGAAGGAATCATTCAAGCTGAAAATCAAAAGAAAAAAAATCTATTTGTTGTGACAGTTTGTAAACCAGCATGCAAATATTCAAGGAAAGCAGTATTATTACAAAGGAGAAATCATTAGTTATTGTTTTGCGTATTAGTGGAATTAAGACAAATGAGCAAATAGTTTGAGAGTAGATCATGTGATCCACAAATCGTCCCTTAGCCTGGGAAGTCCTTCACTTGGGATTGGAGACAGATGTTTCTGATGTGACTCATGTGTTACCACTTTCTCATGGGCATGGGTTGAGTTTATTCCTCTCTGTCTCCTGGTGATGTCAGCGTCTTGTTTACACAGGACGAGCCTGCTAAAGCCAAAGCTAGCCCTCAGTCACGTGGTCCACAGTAAAAATACATGGGCAGGCTTCTCTTTGGATAGAATATAGTTGCCAGCTCCAAGGGGATTGACTTTACTTCTGGGCTGAATACATATGATGTTTAGAAATTTGGGAATGCCCTAGAATAGTAGAAATTCAGAGTTGAGAGGGACTGTCGTGATTACATCTCAAGGTGCCATTTCAAGTATTGCACATTAAAAATAAACATAATTTGTGTATGTCGTATAAGGAGAATAAATGTGAACATGTTGCTGTTGTGTGCTGTGGAGTTCATTCGGACTCATCTCGACCGTACGGGACCAAGTAGAACTGTCCCATAGAGTGGCTTCCAACCGCTGAGCTTTCAGTTAGTAGCTGATCACTTAGCCACTGGGCTACAGGCCTCCGTAACGTGAACATACTACTTGGCAAGCAAGTCTGGTTTTTTCCCCCTAAATTAAAATGAAATGTTAATCTACATCTGAAAAGACAACTAACATTTAGAACCTACTATGTATCAAGAACTGTGGAGTTGCTGTGAGTCGGAATCGACTTGACGGCAGTGGGTTTGATTTGGGTTTTGGTGTATTGTAGTTACTTTATATATGTGATGCCCTTAAAACTTCACGACAACTCAGTGAGCTAGGCATTGCTCCCATTTTGCAAGATAGGATAACTACCCATTGCTCTCAAGTTGATTCCGACTCATAGCGACCCTATAGGACAGGGTAGAACTGCCCCAGATGTTTTCAAAGGCTGTAATCTTTATGGAAGCAGATTGCCACATTTTTCTCCTGTGGAGCAGCTGGTGGGTTTGAACTGCTGACCTTTCAGTTAGCAGCTGAGTGCTTCACCACTGCACTACTAGGATAACTGGCAATCACAAAATCATACTGCAAGACCCAACGATACAGCAACAACTGTTTTATGTCCAGAAATTATTCTTGGACATTCTCCCACCAATGAGTTTTACCAATCTCTGATGAGATCTCAACTTCGTCTTAGTAGTAAACAGATGAATTCTGTACCAATATTCAGGCAGTGTATTTCATCATCCATTCCCCATCCAGGAGGGTAGGGTTGATAGATGTGGTGTTGGCTGCTCACTTCGGCCTCTCCTGGCAGACCTCTCTAACAACACACTATGGGAATGACCCATTGAGGGTTGTACTAAATGTCACTAAAAGGTCATTTTATTTAAGGTTTGAAATAAGGACTTTGGTTTGACTGTTTACCTCCAGTTGGGAGATAGTTACGATCTTTTAGTTAAGTCATTGCAAGCGAGATTATTGTGTTGCAAGATTTGTCAGAAATTTATTACATCCAAAAGAAAAAAAAAAATACTACAGAAAGTCATTAATTTCTTATAAGCAACTGATTTCCATTACAAGGATCCCTTCCTTGGATGGGTACTTCTGGCCTAATCTATAAATTTTCTTAACTTTCTTAGTAACTCTTACTGTGTACTGTAACTATATAGGAGTCTGTGGATGGTACAAATGGTTAAGACATTCAACTACTAATCAAAAGGTTGGAGATTCAAGTGCACTCTGAGGTGCCTTGGAAGAAAGACCTGGTAATCTATCTCTGAAAAATCAGCCATTGAAAACCCTGTGGAGCACAGTTCTACTCTGGCACACATAGGGTGGCCATGAGTCAGAATCAACTCAATGGCAACCGCTTTTATAATAACCATATATTTACATGTTGAATGTAAATCTGCTGCTGAAAATGTTTCTTGTTTGCTTTCTTTTCGGTTGGCTCTTAAGAACCCGAATAACCCACAATAACGTGCTGAGCATATTCGGCCCCAGGAAGAAAAGAATGTCTCTGAGAAGCTTCACTTCCCCCATACATTAAAGAGGGATACACTGAAGTGATTTTAAAAACTAAAATCTGTGGATAGGATGTAAACTTCAGGACATCCAATGTAAAAGCATCTTGTGAGTTTGTAATCCAGCATCTCACTCAAGCAAACAAGGGATATCTCGCCACCGTGCAGACACAGTGAGTTCCAGGCAGAGTTGGGTGGGCTACCGGGACGGGCGGGCGAGTGAGTGGCGGCTGTGTCTGTGAGGTGGTCAGTGGGGGATGCAGATCCCTTCCCCCTGCTCCCAGGGCTGTTTGTGCCACTCTTCCTCTATACAAAGACAATTTGCTTTTCATGTAGTAATGAAGAACAATGTGTAACAGACAAAGGAGCTTCTAGTTGATTATTGTGCTGTCTTTGACTAGAGCTAGATGCTGGGAAAAATGGTAATTCACAGTGTGAATGCTTCTTTTCCAGCCGTACGGGTTGTAGCTGAGCATGTACATTGTATATTGCAGATCGTACAATAGTGAACACTGTGAGAACGAGGAAGGAATGAGTTACAGCTTTTTTCTCTCCCCTTGCTCCCCAAGAAACCAAGAGTTTCTTCACAATGATTTTTATTTATGTCTCTCTGTGTGTAGGGGCTATTCCTTAGCAATGTGCACTGCTGGATTCTGATAAATGGTGTTCAGTTTTAGGGTTTTTGAATGAATGTAGAAAATCTACACCGATGTTCTTAGAACACCTGTGTTCGCCTCCTTTTGTTTCCCCCACCAGTAAACTGATACCAGGCACAGGTGGTGCCTCGTTAACTTATTTCATGCAAATAACAACATACTCCATGGTTTCTTCTCTTAACTGTATAATCACTGAGACAGGACGGTCCTGAGGAACGAACGAACTTGGGGAGGGGTGAATTCAGCATCTTTTGTCCTTTCCCCAATTCTGAAGGAATTTACAATCCATGTAAATTGAGTTAAATGGAAAAGTGACGGGAATGTGTCTTCGACTTGAGTCTTTTCTCTGTGTTGTAGTTGTAAGGTACTCAGCTGATACCGAACTGGAGAAATAGAAGACCAGATTTCCCAAGGAGATGGGGACACTGGAAGCCCAGATGAGGGACCATCTCAGAGAAGCAGGTTTATGTATTGTGATTCAGTGTTCAGATATTCTTATCAGTGATTTCCAGAAAGTGCCATTGATTTGCTTTGGAAACAATGATGGAAGAATAGCGAATGTGTACTGGAATGCTTTTAGAGTTCTGAAATCATGCTGGAAAATGTCCGAGCACGCCAACACAACTATGAACAGTGCTAGGCTGTATTCATGGGGGATGGCTAATTTGTTTTTAAAAGTCTTTTGAGATATTATTTTTATGTTTTTAATTTATTGAATGAAGGCCAGATTTATTCAATTAAGATAATACACTTCAAGGTTAACTACCATTTGCTGTTCATTTAGGCAAGCTATTGTACAGTTATGTAAATTTCATGAACAGAGGCACTACTTGAGCGTCTTAATTACAAGCAAAAACGTGTCATTTAAATATGAATTAAGCGAAGAGTTGTCTGTAGTTCCTGTTCCTGTACTTTCTGTCTTCTGAAGATCTCGGGGCTGCCCAATCAGCCATCCTATGTCTCAAGATTTTTCTTCTTCCCATGAAAGAAAAATGCCTCCACTACTAAATAATCTGAAAAGAAGTAGGAAAACAAGTAAAAATGTCATTGTTGTCACACCGATCGTTAATCAGAGCAAGATCCGAAATCTGTAACAGGATGCCAGTTTTTCCCAGTGGGCCACTGACAGTCACTTTTATTTTTCTTCTGAAAATTTAAAACTATTCCATTTTATAGTGGGAGGATAATTTGCTACCCGTTGTTTGCTCCGGTTCACTATATATACGAATCCATATTTGTTTTTAAATACCTTCTTTGAGAACTCTCCATTTATAATACAAACACTGGGATGTACGTATTTTTACCACCGCTTTATCTTTGTAAAGGAAACATTCGTTTTAGATTTAGAACTGTCACGACTATAGTTGTGCTTAGCAAAAGTGACCTGTGACCCGATGCACTGTTTTCCGTGAAATAACTCCCTGTGCGTCTCGGACTTACTGACAAATAAGTGTTTTTGTTTGACTCTGTATTTTTGGATGGTTCTTGTGTGTAAAAATGACCTAGAACCAAATCTGGCATTAATCACGAAGGCAGGGAAGGATTCACAGTGAGTTAATGAAAACCACACCTCGGTTCTGTGGAGCAAGTTCCCAGCTCCCGTGCTGAGCCACGGGGCTGCAGCCCGGGAAGATATTCCCAGCCTCCCCACAAGGTAGCTCTGCGCGCTCCCCCAGGAGTGAGAAGTTCACTATTCACTCAGTGCTTGCATCATCCTTTCCAACATGTTCCCACTGATACATTAAAGGAATTAATTGCTCATAATGATCTCACCATCTGTTAACGGAGGTTCATACCTACAGGCTGGTGGCATGTGGTGGTTCTATTCAGGGATCAATAGGCAATGCTGGGCGAACGCTTTCCCACATTGCCTGCCTCTGCGTGCTGAAAGGGGGAGGAGAGCTTGGTGCCGGCCATCTGCTCCTTGTCTTTCTGTGTGAGACCTTGATGCGGTCCAGCACAGCTCTGATCTGACTCCAGTCCGATTGGAATGTGGCTGATCTGAGACCCTCTCAAAGCTCTGAAAGTGAGTCAAAAGGAGATGCCCATTGTCCGTCATGGCTGAAAGAAAATGATCACTTTAAAATTCATAACTCCCAGGTGCCTGCCATCTATTCATGGGAAAAACCCTCTGAACTTCTCTTCATTAAAGAGAGAGAGGAGAGTCATGCTAAAAAGAGAGAAAAGGAAGTAGTTTGTGGGAATGTGCAGGGGATTTTCAGGCTAAACAAATGAGGAATTTGGAATTTTTTCACTTGTATTAAAAGGGCTGTGTAGGGAAGGGGAAGCTCTTATTTAAAAAAAAAAAAAAAAAAAGGAGGGGGAGGTTTTCCCAGGGCACTGTAGCAACCAGTAAAAAAATTTTCAAAAATTTCCCCAGGAGAAATCAAAGATCACCCTATCTTTTTACTTTTATTACCTGAAGCCGAGAAGTTTTCCCTTTTGATTCTGGATGTTTTTAGTCAAATTTCATTCCCATTCCACTGGGGCTGCAATTTGGGTGGGAATTTGGGGAAGAATGAGACGCTAGGAGACTCCTGGATATGGGACGAGACATCTACTGGACACAAGGAAAACTCAAATCTGTCAGGCGTTTCTTGCTGTTGTACTTGTTAGTTGCCATCAAGTCGGTTCTGACTGTGGAGACCCCATGTATGCAGAGCAGAACTGCTCTATAGGGTTTTCGAGGCTGTGACCTCTCAGAAGTAGAGCACCCGATCTGTGTCCTAAGGCACCTCGGGGTGAATTTGAATCACCATGCTTTTGGTGAGTAGTCCAGTGCTTAACCATTTGCAACCACCCAGGGGCTCCAGGTGTTTCTTACCAAAAAACCCCAAATTCACTGCCGTCGAGTTGATTCCAACTCATAGCAACCCTATAGGATGGAGTAGAACTGCCCCATAGGGTTTCCAAGGAGCGGCTGTTGGATTTGAACTGCTGACCTTTTGGTTAGCAGCCGAGCTCTTAACCACTATGCCAGCAAAACTCCAGGTGTTTCTTAGAAGTTTATTCAGCTGGGCTACCTGCACCAAGGTCAGGAATAGAATTATCTCAGTGCATTGAGCAATAGAAGAGCTATGAAGAAACAGAAAAGAAATAAAATCCCCATGCCTAGGCAGCTTAAGATCCGGCTGAACCCCAAAGCAGCAGAGCTGTGGGAATCACAGGACTGGTGGATCAACTGCTGTTGACTATTGGTCATTACAGAAAGCTGATATTGCATCAGAGACAGGCAGGCATTCAAACAGGATTTATGAATTAACGGATTGAGAGCCCAACAAAAGTACAAATGGATCTGTGTTCTGTCTCTTGACAATCTTTTTTCTTACAAATGATGACACTCAAGGCCCAAAGAGGCTAAGTGACATGCTCAAAGTCACACAGAGTTAGTTAAAGAAACTGGGCTGTCACCTCAACTTAGTGCTAATTCTCTTTCTATTGCTTCTTGCTGCCTCTCTGAATGGTTTGGGGCTTAAAATTATTTTTGTCAGTTTTCCATAGTTAAAATATAAATTAGTATTGCTGACCTAAAGAGTTTAATAAACCCATTGCCATTGAGTCAATTACGACTCATAGTGACCCTATAGGACAGAGTAGAACTACCCCACAGGGTTTCCAAGGAATGACTGGTGGATTTGAACTGCCGACCTTTTGGTTAGCAGCCAAATGCTTAACCACTGTGCCACCAGGGTTTGAAAGAGTTTAACAATAACTTTTAAAATAAACTCCGATTACGGATACTTCCTAGGCATAACCGAACACCTCAAGGGATTGGTTTACTGGGTTTGAAGGCTTAGGACCATAGTCTCGTGGGACAACTTAGTCAACTGTCATAATACAGTTCATAAAGTTTATGTTCTACGTCCTAGTTTGATAGGTAGTGTCTAGGGTCGTAGAAGCTTGCGAGTAGCCATCTAAGATACAGCTATTGGTCTCTACTTGTCTGGAGCAAAAGAGAAAGAAGGAAACCAAAGACTGAAAAAGAAACTAGTCTACAGGGCTAGTAGCCTACAAGAACCACATCCTCATCTGTCCTTCAGCCAGAAGAACTACTGACCATTCTGACCAGGGACACAATAGATGGTCCCAGATAGAATGGGAGAAAAATATAGGACAAAACTCAAATTCCTAAAAAAGGCAAGACTTACTGAATTAGTAGAGACTAGAGGAACCCCTCCGAGATACCATTAAACTTGGTATTGAAACAACTCGCAGAGATCACCCTTCAGCTAAATAACAGATTGGCTCATAAAATAAACAGTATCACCCATTATTAACTGTGTGCCTTTAAAAAATCACCTATGTGAGGCCAAATGATCAGCATTTACCCTAAAGCAGAGATGAGAAGGTAAGGGGGGGGGGGGACAGGGAAGCTAGATTAATGGAAACAGAACAAGCAGAATAGAAATGATGAGAATGTTGATATGCTGTGAAAACGTAACCAGTATCATTGAACAGTATGTATAGAAATTGTTAAATGGGAACCTAATTTTCTGTGTAAATTTTCACCGAAAAATAATACAATATTATAAACAATAAAATAAACTATGAGCTCTTAGAGAGACTAGGAATACCGATATTCGTCAGCACCTAGAACCAACTGTCATTTTGAGTTGACTCCTATTTATGGTGACCCATGTGTGTCAGAGAAGAACTGTGCTCCATATGGTTGTCAATGGCTAATTTTTTGGCAGTATATTGCCAGGTCTTTCTTCTGAGGCACCTCTGGATGGACTTGAACTTCCAACCTTTCGGTTAGCGGCCAAATGCTCTAATCATTTTGTACCACCCAGAGACTCCAACAACAACAACAAAAAAACAAACCCATTACTGTCAAGTCGATTCTGACTCATAATGATCCTACAGGACAGAGTAGAACTGCCCCATAGGGTTTCCAAGGAGCAACTGGTGGATTTGAACTGCTGACCTTTTGGTTAGCAGCCATAGCTCTTAACTGCTGTGCCACGAGGGCTCTGCTAGTCATCACTAAAACATACAAAACAGAAAATTGATCAAGTAAGGTACTAATTTATGAGGGAAAATATTGCAATAGAAAGCAGAACATGTTGGTGGGATAGGATGGTAAAGCTCAACTCTCTAGGATATCAATGACCAAATAAAGGAGGAAGGAGAAAGGTAAGAATTGGCAATGATCAATGCAGAGTCAGAGAATCACTCTCTTGACAAACATGGGGTCCGAAGGAGCTGATAATGGAAAGGAGACGGAAGAATCTAAAAATATTCCCAACTTCTGGAAGTCAGAGAAGGTATGCCTAATAGAAATAATGAATACTACTGGTCTTGCTTAACAGATAACAGTCCACCTTAACCACATTCTTTCTAGAAACGTCCAATTCAATCTCATGAGAGCTTTTGTTTTGCTAGCTCTGTGGGAACATGCCTTTATTTTTCAGTGCGGTAGACAGGAACATAATATTCTCTTGATAGAATTGTAACACATTGAATTTCTAGCAGATTTCACAGGAAGAGAAGATATCAAGGTCAAGTCTAGATTTGTTCCTGAATCCAATTTGATTCTTAAATTATTAAATTGTTTGACCCTATAGTTTACGTAGACAAAGTCAGCACTGATGAAATATGGGTAGAAAAGACCAACAAAACCTGACTAGTACAAGTAGATTGAGAATTGAGATGAAAATTGACAGCAGCTAAAACGGAATAGCTAATATTTCCCCAAGAATTTCTGCTTCAGCTTGTGCTCTTGGGGGAACCCAGAGAGTTATTCCAGAAAAAGTAGAAAATATAGATAAAAGCCAAAAGAAGAAACAATTATAAATTACCCATGATCCCTCTCCTAGGGATAACAACTGCTAACTTCTCAGAGTATATACTAAATAACAATAAAATCAGATCATAATAGTCATATTATTGTGTACAGTATTTAGGTTGCAATAAGAAATTGTAGATATTGACCATGTTTGACCTACCAACAAGTGGCAATATTCTTACAGGTCAACTTCCGTGCTTTTCGCTCAGTGATGTATTGTGGACAGACATCTTTCCTTTTCAGTAAGTATGCATTTAGATCCGTTTCTAATCAAATCATATGTGTTTTAGGAAATGTTGGAGTAAATATTCTCTGAAGGTTCTTTGTGTCTCAGCCCTTTCCTAGATTAGATTTAGAACTACGTACAGATTTCAGAGCAGAGCTACAACAACTAATGCTGTAGGAGTATAGGTCATTAGACATTTATTTAAGACTTATTTATTTTTCCCTCTTGCAATGAAGTGAGGGCCCTTTTCCTTCTGATTGCTATTCCTCCTTCATAATCAAAGCCCTATAATATGCTCTCTTCTCAATTACTAGACTAGGAGGAACGTTGTTAATGAGAATGAGGCATGTGAAGGCAGTTAGCCCAGAGGAAGATAGTGGACCACAACTAGTACACTTAGTAACAGCAGGAATAACAACAACCCTCCAAACCAACAGAGTCCAGTGAAGAACAGTGTAGAAGTCAAAGACGGTTCAGTTTCTTCAGGGGATGTGAGTGACAAGCTTAACTGTCGGGGCCACAGGGAGCAGTCTGATTACCGGCTGGGTTATGACTTGTGAACTGTGGTCTCCAAAGTTTCGAGTTTAAGACTCAGGTCCTTAAGGTGTTCTGACTCTCAGAGGAATATATGACTGTGAATGTGTTTTCATTAACTTTATTTCTAATTTTTTATTTTTCTGTGGAATGCCGTCTGAGACCTCACTGCTGAATCTCAAGTCTGTCCTTGGATTTCAGGGTTTTTCCCACGGGCTGTGATTTTTTTTTTTTTCCTGGATGAATGTATTTTTCACCTCCCTTTCAAGGATCCTATAGGAAAATTTCTTCCCCATTTAATCGTTCAGTTTTTGAAACTAGAATTTTCTCTTAAAGTTAACATTGCCATTGTAATTACTTTAACTTTGCTTAACCATCAGATTCATCTTTGTTCCCAATTCTTGTCTTCAAAATTAATAAAGATGGAAGATTTAAAAAGCACACAGCAAAAGCAAATACATTTTCATGCCACTCCATCTCCCACCCTCCAATTCTCACAAACACAGGGCTTGTAGGGTTAGCTGATCTCTGGGTTTTTTTAATTTTTTTTTTTTTTCTCTTTTCTTTCTTTCTTTTAAACTCCTGTGCCTGGAAAGAAAAAGTTTATTGGGGGCAAGAGGTTCAATGACTATTTTTCCCTCACAAACAAATTAATCTTGTATAACCTGCATTATAAAAGAGATTTTTTAAAAAGAGGAGGAAATAATCATTGGGGCCTTATTTGGAAGTCTTGTGGGTCTGAGCTCACGTTTGCACCAGTCAGAGCTTTTCAATTAGCGGTGCCTCAGAAGACAGGGACCCCTGCCTTTGTCAGGGTCCCGTGGAAGAAGAAGAGCAAATAGTTGGGAAATGGTCTTGTGGCTCAAGCGCCTGGGAAAATGTAACAGGTGTTACAGCTCAGCTGGGAGTGAGATTTATGAAAAAAGTCTACTCAGACTTTGCCCATAGAATTCAGCCTTCTAACCAGGGCTTCAAGTAGGAAGAAACTAATGACTTCATTACCATCTCAATTCTGGGAAATGCCCGGCCCAGACCTGAATCATTAAAGCGAAGGTAAGGCACTCTGGGTGACCTTGCGAGATCAAAATGGAGCAATTCCATCAGTCCTTTAGGGAGAACACTTGGGCCATAAAATGAAAAACTCGAAAACAAACAAACAAAAGACAAAACAAATCAATGCAAAAAAAAAAAAAGGGGGGGTGGGGCAAGAAGACAAAACCATATTCTGGAATCATCATCCTGCGGCACCACGTCTTCCCCTCACGCTGAAAAGCCCTTGCTTGCTCCCAGCACTTCTTCCCTTCACTCTTGTTGTGACACATTAAAAGGCTCTTGTCGCTTTTCCACTTCCAGTGGATTCTAACTGGGAGGGGGGTGAGGTGGAAGCTAGGAAGGATGTCAAATTTCCAAGCAGTGCAAGATGAAATAAATCTCTTCAGTACTAATAGTTCTTAATATTACTAACAGTAGTAGTGCTTAGCTGGTAGTAATTAACAGTAAATTTTTTATTAGATAATTGCCTCTTTTATTAATCTGCAGTGGGAAAAATAAAGCCCGTGAGACCCTGTCTTCTGTCCCGTTTATCCCTGCAAACAATCCTTGGTAGCCATTGTATTGCATGTTCTTTTCCATTGCTGCTCCACTGAAAGAGAACTGGGCCCGTGAAAACGCATTTTCAGTAACCTTCTCCCAGTCTGTTTATCTCTAAGTGCCAGTCCCCTAGTGGGGGGTCCTCCACCCCCCGTATGACTCATTTTTATTATGCTCCTACATGCTCTGCTTTCCGGAACACCTTTGAGAAAAGACAAGTCAAAAGACAGATTGTTCACAAGGCCTAAGCATCAAGGTTTGTGTACTTGCTTTAGAAAAACTAACCCCCCCCCTTACTGTGCTCCCTAGTCCTGAGAAAGTGAGCTGCACGTTTAAGTCTCCTCATAATTCCCCTTATCCCTAGTAAAGTATGTGCTGATGCCTTCCCAGTAGATCTGAGACCCTCTATGTCCTGTGGGACAAGCTGACGTTGAACTAGAGCCAGTCACCAAACAAAGCATTTGGCTGGGCAGGTCTGACTCAGTAGAGGTGAAAACCCGATGGGGTAGCAGTGTCTGAACAAAGGAATTTAGATGACCAAAACCAAACCCGTTGCCATCGAGTCGATTTGACTCACAGCGACCCTGGGGATGACAGAGAGCAACAAAAGCCGCTGAGTACGCCAAGATCACCGGTGCGAACCTTGGTCGGCATGTACCAGGCTAATGTCTGCTTGTCATTGCAAGTAATTATTAGGATTGTAATATAGTTTTTTGTAGAAACTATAAAGTGGTCAAAACAAATTACGATGGTAGAAAACTGGGCACTTCTGGTTGTATTTTAGCCTCCAACCTTTCAGTTAGCAGCCCAGCGCATTAATCATTTGCACCACCCAAGGACTCTGACTGTGATGCTAGGGAACATTATTTCAGGATGAGGGCTTTAAGTCAGAGATTAGAAATTTCCTGAAAGTTAGGCTTGATGGGTAGCAGAACATATTGAAAAAGCTACATGAAAGAAAGCCTTGTGGAAATGTATTTGTAGCCCTGTAGCATTTGTCTCCTTTCTTTCTTGTTGCTTTCTATCCATTTCTCTCTCTCTCTCAATGTAAACGTGTATGGATGTTGTTGTTATTAGGTGCCATTGAGTCAGTTCTGACTCACAGTGACCCTGAGTACAACAGAATGGAACACTGCTTGGTTCTGCGCCATCCTCACAGTCGCTGCCATAGTTGAGCCCATTGTTGCAGCCACTGTGTCAATCCATCTCGTTGAAGGTCCTCCTCTTTTTTGCTGGCCCTCTACCGAGCATGATGTCCTTCTCCAGGGACTGGTCCCTCCTGATAACATGTCCAAAGTACTGGAGGGGAAGTCTCACCATCCTCGCTTCTAAGGCGCATTCTGGCTGTACTTCTTCCGAGACAGACTTGTTCATTCTTTTGGCAGTCCATGGTATATTCAGTATTTTTTGCCAACACCGTAACTCAAATGCATCAGTTCTTCTTATGAAAAGCTTACCTGAGTAAGTTTTACCATTTATAAATTAATTTCACCTGCATCTGTCTCATTCAGCAATTCACAATAGTCCCGGGAGACAGACAGATGAGGAAAACAGGCCTAAGAATTGTTATTTACCCAAGATTACCAGAGAGTGGTGGAGAGATGCTTAGAACCCAGATCTTCTCACAATTGATCCAAAGCTCTTATATTGTCCTGATCTCCAAAGGGTGATTGGGTCTTTGGTCACATGGCTGTCTATGGTTTTGATGTAATTTTGAAATACTTCTAACACAGTTCCACACAACAGTCCTTAACAAATTTTATGGTGACAATAGAAAAAAAATTTAAAATAATCTTGCTTACTGTTCCTTCCTTAACTCTCAAGCAAGGTGTGAGCTGGAAGATGACTAGAGTCATTATTAAGGGCACCTGAGGGTTAGTGATTCATAAAGAAACTTAAATATTTAATACAACATATGAACAATAGGATCTCTGACTTCGATGGACAAGGAAGAGAGTGGTTAGGTGGTGAGGTGCAATGAATTACTCAGTATGGCCCTTCTAGCTATGATCTTTGTGACTCACACACAATGATTGAGTGGCACTATGCAAATAATGTGTATGGAACCTGTGATGGTTGGGGTTATGTGTCAGCTTGGCTGGGCCATGATTCCCGGTATTGTGTGGTGGATCCTGACCTCCACATGTCGATGAGGCAGGATTGGTGTAGGGAGTGTCTTGGTTCACAGCCTTGTAGGAGGGTGTGACTCAAGTCCCACCCTTACAAAAGTTATGCTCTTCCCTGGGGGGTGGCCTGCATCTACGATATGTGTGTGTCCTGGCGAGGCTGGCTGTCTGCACCTGGATCCCACGTCTGGTTCATGATCAATTGACCTCCAGTTCTTGGGACTCAAGCCAGAGACCTGCTGTCTGACCTGCCGATTCTTCCTCGGCCTCCACAGCCCTGTGGGCCGACGGCCTATTCTGTGGCTTGATTCATCAGTTTCTACAGCCTTGTGAGCCAGCAGCCTGTGTCTGAACTACCGATTTGGGTTCGACAGCTCCTGCAGCCACATGGGTTGGGAGAAGCTATGCCTGAGTCATGAATTTGGCACTTACCAGCCTCCACAACCTCGTGAGCCATTTCCTTTATAGGGTTCGTGAGTTCTATGAGTCATTGCAGAGAATTAGGGAACCCAGAAACGGGAGGGAGAGTACTGAGGGGAGAGGGAGTAGTTGATGTTAGAGACGATGGAGTGGGACAGCAGCTTGGAAAGGTAGACATTTGGGACATCTTTAACCTCTGCCTCATGGGAACCAGCTTTGTGATGATCCTTATAAAAGAAATTGGTCATTTAGGTGAAGGAAAATGTTTTGATTGTAATGTGAAAATCCTGAAGATGTCCCCTGTAAATAACCATTATCATTCTATTTTCTCTACTTCTGGCTATGGAAATGAAACCATCCTGGGTGCTCCGTGAATGATCAGGAACACTGGGATATATGATCTGAAGTCTTTGCTGAGTTAGCAGAAAGCATCATGGGGTGAAACACCCTTGCCTGGTGTTTTGGATTGAATTATGTCACCCAAAAGTATGTACTGTAAATCCTAAATCCCTATACCCGTGGATGTAATGTAAGGACCTTCTTTTGTTATGTTAATGAGGCTATATCAGCGTAGGATGTGTCTTAAGCCAGTCACCTTTGAGATATAAAAAGAGCAGATTAGGCACAGAGAAGAAAGCTCAAACGGAGAGGAAGATACACGCCACATGAAGATCTCCAAGGAACCGAGCAAAAGAAGCTGAAAAGAGACAAGGACCTTCCCCCAGAGCTGAAAGAGAGAGAAAACCTTCCCCCTGAGCCGGTGCCCTGAATTTGGATTTCCAGCCTTCTAAACCATGACAAAATACACTTCTGTTTGTTAAAGCCGTCCTCTTGTGGTATTTCCGTTATAGCAGCACTAAGAAACTAAGACACTGGGCTGTTAACTCCCAAGTGGAGAAAAAAGATGCTGAATTTTGGACAATTTTGAAGCTGCCAAGAGAGTTATGGAGCTATGAGTAAACTACAGATGAATAAAAGGAAAAAAAAATAACTTACACTGAGCTAGAAAAGTTATTTGCTATTCAAATCAGAGGTAAAACAGAGTTATAATAAGATTAATAAATTAGTGGCACAGCGGTTAAGAGCTCAGCTACTAATCAAAAGGTCGGCAGTTGGAATCCACCAGCCGCTCCTTGGAAACCCTATGGGGCAGTTCTACTCTGGCCCATAGGGTTGCTGTGAGTCGGAATCAAATAGATGACAACTTTTTTTTTTTTAATGAAATAATAATTACTTTTTTTTTTGGAATGTGCAGCATTCCTGGCACTGCAGCAGCACAGGGAAAATAATAGAGATGAATAAGAGATACTCCCCGCTTTGAAGGAGGTAAATGAGAGAAGATTGTAATGCATTAATAATTGCACAGCACACACAAAAGATTAGTTTATCGTTGTGTATAGGGATAAGCTTTAGATATGATTTTGCAGATCAGCTTGCAAAACACAGATACTTACCCTTGGCCTAAGAGACTTGAAACTTGTTCAAAATAAACATGTAAGGAATGAAACATTAACCAACAGGTCATGAGCTGTGGGCACCATTCCTGTTCTGCCCAGTGCTTTGGACCATTTGTGGAGCCTCTCCAGTTCACTGTAGTGAAGACCATGTGTCTGAGTGACAGAGTAAGCTCTCCTTGCAAAGCGTCACTTGACCATTTCACGAAAATGGAAACAATGTCAATATGAGATTCTCGACATTTTTACTCTTGCTAATGATGTGCTATTAAGTAGCTAAAAATGATGCTCCTGGCCAATTACTAGGATTGCATGGTAGCTTTCATTATGGTTTTTAGAAATAGGTTAGAGCATATTTTTAAAAAGATATTATTTGATGTATTTCAGCTGACATGCTCGACCGGAGTTGGTTTTTAATTTTAGAAGTTGGCAGAACCAGGAACAGTGTGATGTTATTATTAGATATTATTTCTAGGTTGGAATTTTGGTGACATAATTTGATCAGAGTGCTGGCTGTCTACTTCTCCTTCATTCTTTCTTTTATCCCCACTTGCCAATCTACATAGTAGAACAATAAATTCAAATTGCAATTTTATTCTGATGCACATTTTGTGTTACTCAACATAACTTGTCTACAGTCAGTATCAGCTCCAATAATAAGACACAAAGATAAATTTACTTTATATTTACATAGAGCCTTTTCCTCTGAAGTTTGCAAAGCACAGGCTTAAACGCATCACTAAATGTATATTCCTCTGCAGCAGTGTCACCCTATTTTACAGATGTGTATGCTGAGGTTGTTGCTGTTAGCTGCTATGGAAGTTGGCCCCTGACTCATGGTAACCCCAGGCACAACAGAACAAAACGATGCCAGTCCTGTGCCATCCCCATGATTGGTTGCAGATTGGTGTGATTCATAGGGTTTTCACTGGCTGATTTTCACAAGTAGATTGCCATGCCTTTCTTCCTAGTCATCTTAGTCTGAAAGCTTTGCTGAAACCTGTTCAGCATCATAGCAGCACACATACAGAGATTAAATTGTTGTACCCTGTCTTTTGGGATCTCCTTGATTATATACTTTTAGTTGATTTCTTAAAACAACAAGAATTAAAAGTATTTTCATGTGTTAAAGCAAATGATAAACTATTTTTACATGTTTGGCTTTAGAATTTTCATTTATTTCATGATGACAAGATGGTAAGGAGAGTTGAAAGTCACAAACTCTTAGAGTAAATGGTTTGGATCATGAGTTATTAAGAGCTGCCAAATGTTGGAAGGGATTGAACATTCCAATAAATTAATATTGTACTTTGTATTTCCCAGGTGCTAAATGCCTCGTCAGAGATCACCCTGGTGGAAGGCACTATGAACACCTGCCTGGACGGAAAATCCTGCCCCTCCCCTGTGTCCCATGACAAGCGTTGTGTCTCAGATATGCCCCTCACGCAATAAGCTTTATGGTATTTGCTACATGAGAGAATGCAGGTGACGGGATTGCACAGTCCCTGGCACATAGGAAGGTGCTGAATATGATGTTCATATACCTTGTTATTTCAGTCTAAAGCTCACTCCCCATTTAGAATCTGCTAAGACTTCAGCCCACTTTAGACACATCATCAGGAAAGATCAATTGCTCGGAAGGGACTTCATGGTTGGTAAAGTGGTGGGAAGAACTCGGCTAAGAGGAGGGAAACCCTCCGTGAGATGCACTGATACAATAGCCACAGCAATGGACTCAAACCTACCGGCGATCATGAAGACTGCGCAGGACCAGGCAACGTTTCACGTTTCATTGCGTTATGCGTAAGATTGCCCTGAATAGGAGCCTACCTGATGGTGACTAACAATACCAACAAGAAGGCCCAGGATTATATCACGGGGACGAGGGTTCCAGCAGCCCTTACAGAATCCTGTAGATGAGGGAAGAGGAATTGAAAAATTCATTTTTCTTTGAGGTTTTTTTCCCCACTTCAATGCTTGTCTCTCTTTGCTGTAGCTTTGCATAAACTTGGCCATCTGAACTGCCTCTCAAGATTTTCTCCAATTTGTTAACCCATTACTAAACCCAACATGTATCATCATCAAGAGAAGTGAAGCTACAGATGTCCAATATCCTGAGAATGTAAGTGTTTTCCTAAAGTGTGAAGGGAATCCTCCACAAGACTTCCATGTTCATAGCATAAGTGTGTTCACATGGAGAAATATATATGTTTTAAATAGGATTGTTGTTGTGAGGTGCCATCGAGTCGATTCCAACTCACAGCGACCCCAGTACAACAGAACGAAACCCTGCCGGGTCCTGGGCCATCCTCATAATCGTTGTCATGCTTAAGCCCATGCTTGCAGCTTTTGTGTCAGTGCATCTCATCGAGGGTCTTCCTCTTTTCTGCTGACCCTCTGCTTTACCAAGCTTAATGTCCTTCTCCAGGGACTGTTCCCTCCTGACAACATGTCCAAAGTATGTGAGACATAGTCTCACCATCCTTGCTTCCAAGGAGCACTCCAGCTGTACTTCTTCCAAGACAGATTTGTTCTTTTGGCAGTCCGCGGTGTATTCATATTCTTCGCCAGCACCACAATTCAAAGGCATCAATTCTTCTTCAGTCTTCCTTATTCATCATCCAGCTTTCACATGCATAGGAGGCGATTGAAAACACCATGGCTTGCGTCAGGCACACCTTAGTTTTCGAGGTGACATCTTTGCTTTTCAACACTTTAAAGAGGTCTTTTGCAGCTTTGCCCAATGCAATGTGTCGTTTGACTTCTTGACTGCTGCTTCCACGGGTATTGATTATAGATCCAAGTAAAACGAAATGCTTGACAACTTCAATCTTTTCTCCATTTATCATGATGTTGCTTATTGGTTCCCTTGTGAGGATTTTTTTTTTTTTTTTCTGTATGTTGAGCTGTAATCTATACTGAAGGCTGTGGTCTTTGATCTTCACCAGTAAGTGCTTCAAGTCCTCTTCACTTTCAACAAGTAAGGTTGTGTCATCTGCATATCACAGGTTGTTAATGAGACTTCCTCCAATCCTGATGCTGCGTTATTCTTCATAGACTCCAGCTTCTTGGATTATTTGCTCAGCATACAGATTGAATAGGTATGATGAAAGGACACAATGCTGACACACACCTTTCCTAACTTTAAACCACCCAGCATCCCCTGTTCTGTTCAAATGACTGTTTCTTGGTCGATGTTTAGGTTCCACATGGGCACAATTAAGTATTCTGGAATTCCCGTTCTTTGCAATGTTATCCATAATTTGTTACGATCCACACAGTCCAATGCCTTTGCATAGTCAGTAACACACAGGTAAACATCTTTCTGATATTCTCTGCCTTCAGCCAGGATCCATCTGACATCAGCAATGATATCCCTGCTTCCACATCCTCTTCTGAATCTGGCTTAAATTTCTGGCACTTCCCTGTGGATGTACTGCTACAGCCGCTGTTGAAGGATCTTCAGCAACAGTTTACTTGTATGTGATATTAATGATATTGTTCAGTAATTTCCACATTCGGTTGGATCACCTTCCCCGGGAATAGGCATAAACATGGATCTCTTCCAGTAGGTTGGCCAGGTAGCTCTCTTCCAAATTTCTTGGCATTGACAAGTGAGCACTTTCAGTGCTGTATCTGTTTGTTGAAACATCTCAATTGGTATTCCGACAATTCCTGGAGCCTTGTTTTTCGCCAATGCCTTCAGTGCAGCTTGAACTTCCTCCTTCAGTACCATCGGTTCCTGATGGTGTGCTCCCTCCTGAAATGGTTGAACGTCGACCTATTCTTTTTAGTATAGTGACTGTATTCCTTCCATCGTCTTCCGGTGCTTCCTGCGTCGTTTAGTATTTTCCCCATAGAATCCTTCAATATTGCAACTCGAGGCTTGAATTTTTTCTTTTTTTTCAGTTCTTTCAGGTTGCTTTCTTATCTCCAGGTCTTCACACATGTCACTGTAGTACTTTACTTTGTCTTCTCGAGCTGCCCTTTGAACTCTTCTGTTCAGTTCTTTTACTTCATCATTTTTTCCTTTTGCTTTAGCTACTCAACATTCAAGAGCAAGTTTCAGAGTC
>NW_004444039.1:10063865-10098266 GCF_000243295.1 Trichechus manatus latirostris | reverse complement strand
GAGCAACTGATGGTCTGTTCCGCAGTCAGCCTCTGGCCTTGTTCTGACTGATGATATTGAGCTTTTCCGCCATCTCTTTCCACAGATGTAGCTGATTTGATTTCTGTGTATTCCATCTGGCGAGGTCCACGTGTATAGTCACCGTTTATGTTGGTGAAAAATAGTATTTGCAATGAAGAAGTTGTTAGTCTTGCAAAATTCTATCATGTGGTCCCAGGCATCGTTTCTATTACCAAGGCCATATTTTCCGACTACCAGTCCTTCTTTGTTTCCAACTCTCACATTCCAGTCACCAGTAATTATCAATCCATCTTGATTGCACGTTTGATCAATTTGAGACTGTAGAAGTTGGTGAAAGTCTTCAATTTCTTCATCTTTGGCCTTAGCGGTTGGTGTGTAAATTTGAATAATATTCATATTAACTGGTCTTCCTTGTAGGCATATGGATATTATCCTATCACTGACAGTGTTGTACTTCCGGACAGATCTTGAAATGTTCTTTTTAATGATGAATGCAACACCATTCCTCTTCAAGTTGTCACTCCTCGCATAGTAGACCATGTGATTGTACAATTCAGAATGGCCAATACCAGTCCGTTTCAGCTTACCAATGCCTACAATATCAATGTTTACGCATCCCATTTCATTTTTGATGACTTCTAATTTTCCTAGCTTCATACATGCCATGTTCCAATTATTAATGGATATTTGCAGCTGTTTCTTCTCATTTTGACTAGTGCCATATCAGCAAATGAAGGTCCGGAAAGCTTGACTCCATCCGCATCATTAAAATTGACTCTACTTTGAGGAGGCAGGTCTTCCCCAGTCGTATTTTGAGTGCCTTCCAACCTGAGGGGCTCATCTTCCGGCAGTATATCAGGCAATATTCTGCTGCTATTCATAAGGTTTTCACTGGCTAATTCTTTTCAGAAGTAGACTGCCAGGTCCTTCGTCCTAGTCTGTCTTCATCTGGAAGCTCACCAGAAACCTGTCCACCATGAGTGACCCCGCTGATACTTGAATATTGGTGGCATAGCTTCCAGCATCACAGCAACATGCAAGCCCCTACAGTATGACAAACTGACAGGTGTGTTAAATAAGCTTAGATTTTTAATCCTTAAGTAGGATTAGATATTCATAATTATTTTTCACTGTATATTGTTTCCTGAAATGCAGTTCAATGGTGGTGTTGTATTGAGTTCCGTGAATTAAAAAAAGAAATTTAAAAACAAGTCAAATAAAGGAAATATTTGAAAACTGTTAGAAGATTTTCTATATCCAGTTTTCTTTGTTGACGTATAAATGTATACTTTACCTGCCTATTTGCTTCTCCTGGGAAATGTGGGGGTATTGATATTTCAGATGCTTGTTTGGAAAACTTTCTGTTTACCTTTTTTTTTTTTTTTTGCCCGAACGAAGTAAATTTTCCTTAAATAATTTTTTCTTGTAGCAGCTTCCTAAGGTTATCATTGACATCATATTCTATTCCTGTGGATCCAACTTTTCCATTCATCTGTGTCATTTCCTACGTATGGCTATCTAGTGCACACAGAGGAAGGAGATTTAGAGTTAAAATCTGAGATGATAGAAAATAACAAGAAATTGTAACAATGAGATTTGAGTAATACAGAGTCTTGGTGAAGTGCCGGGCTTTCAGACTGAAGGAAGAAGTGCTGAGATATGTGTAAGTTAATGTAAGTTTTGCATAGATTGGCATAAGAAATTGCTTTCTTAGAGTCTCACCTTTGATGATGAAGTGTAAAGAGTAAATTTCATACCTACTTAGAGACCACGTCATGTATAGAAACAGCACCAACATACAGCAGGATGACCTGGGCTGTAGTTCTAGCTTTGCCACTTACCAGCTCTGTGATCCTGGAAAGAGACTTCTTCTGACCCTTGGAAAGATATTTTCTCTGAACCATTTTTTCTCACTTCTAATATGGGGAAACTAACTCCTATTTATATCAGAGGGATTGAACGAACAAGCACACTGCGTTGTACTAGGATATACTGTAGAAAAGGTGTTGTCACTACTATATTCTTTTTGACTCAGACATAAACATTGGGTACCAAAAGATGCAAAGTAATTGAAGTTTGTAACTGAATGTGGAAACTGATTTTATTTCAGTACATTCTTACAGTTTGCATTTTCCCCCTCCACAAAGCCAGTGGACTGATCAGTACCTAGTTGTCAATAATTGCTTCAGCTGGGATGGGAAATTAATATCTATACTTCAAATTTGTAGATACCTATTTTCCAGAAGGAAATCCTGGCGGCATAGTGGTTAAGAGCTATGGCTGCTAACCAAAAGGTCAGCAGTTCAAAGCCACCAGGTGCTTCTTGGAAACCCGATGGAGCAGTTCTGCTCTGTCCAATAGGGTCGCTATGAGTCAGAATCGACTCGATGGCAGAGGGTTTGGTTTTTTGGCTGGTTTTCCAGAAGGAACAAATAGGAATGGTTCTGATACGGCAGAACAATCAAGGGGCGAGGAGGGTGTTAATTGGCCTGGCCCCTGAGTTCCCTGCTGATCTCCTGATAATGACCTTTTGAGGACTAGTACACAAATGTGTGGCAGCATCCATGTATAGAAATGTGAACAGTTCTTCTCCCCAGACTTTTAAGCCACCATGTTTGTGGTAATATATTACAACTCTGTTGTTTTTAGTTGTCATCGATTCTATTCTGACTCATGGCAACCCCCTGTGTGCAGACTAGAGCTGCTGCATAGGATTTTCAGAGTAGAACTGTGATCTTTTGGAAGCAGATTGTCAAGTCTGTCTTCCGAGGCACCTCTGGGTGGGTTTGAACCGCCAACCTTTCTGCTTGTAGTTAAGTGCTTAACCCAGGGGCTCCTTTTCTCCTCAAACTTTTAACCTAAGTAAATGCAACACTATATTCCAATATGTTTCTAAGATGTTGCTGCAGTGTGCCAACTAGTGGGTGGGAAGTGGCTTTTTTTGTGTGTGGGATAAGACTCTTATCTCTTTCCTCTGACATAACATTTTTTTCTCTTTTTATTACACTTATTACATATTGCCTTGAATTTTAGTGATCCAAGTAATTGTCTATTCCTCCACATTAAGGTAGCTTTATAGCATGGATTCAGACAGTTCTGACTGTACCATTTCCATAAAGATTCACAGACTTGGAAACTCCATGGGGCAATTCTGCTCGGTCCTATTGGGGTCACTATAGGGTCACGATGAGTTGGAATCAACTCAACAGCAACAGGATTGTTTTGGAAATATTAATTGGAACTATGTATGTAAAAATATGGCATATGGTAGTCATTTAATAAATTTTTTTTTAACCTAGACTATCCCATATTTATATCTCCACAGAGCATCAGTCACAGTAGAGGCTCAAGAAATATTTGTTGAGTAAAAGATGGTGTGACTTTTGGTGACTCGTATCTGCACAGTGATGGTTGTCCTTTCTGAGTTATGAATAGACAGTTCTTTTGGGTGTTTGTTTGACTATCCCTTGGCTTCCACCCTTTTCCAGTTCCTTGGACTGATAGACTCGACAACCTAGTTTTCACAGAAGACTTCTACACAATTGGTGCCAGGGAAGCAAGACGGAGGAAAACCACCGTGTCTCTTGGGATTGCAAAACTCAACAGCAACAGTTCGAACTCTCTGAAAATGCCAAGCAAGAGTTTGTAATGAGAAAAATTTAATGCCTTTACTCACACTAGTTACAGCATTATCTGCAAGAGACACCTGACACGCTGTGGTTGTTAGTTGCTGCCAAGTCACCTCCAGCTAATGGCAACCTTGTATGTAACAGAATGAAACATTTCCTGGTCCTGCGCCATCCTCACAGTTGTTGGTATGTTCGAGCCCATCGTTGCGGCTATCATGACATATGCTCGGATGAAGTTAAATTACATGAGTCAAGCCATTAAATATGCTCGAAAACTTTGTTGGAGACATAGTCCTCTAGCACCATTCAAGAGAGCTGATGAAAAGATGGAGAGTGGATACATTTGGTAAAACTTGGGATAGTTGGATGACTGGTCTCAGAAAATAGGAAACCTTGTTGTTCGGGAGGCTCATTCTCCAGACTTACGGAAATCGGTGGAAGTAGATCTACCAAAGTTTCTCGAAAATCATCATTTTCCCTCAAATTTTCATGTGAATCATAAAGAGAAAAGAATGGAGATGTAGCTGTAGAGCCTACTTTGTGAGTAGAAAGTGTGGTGTGGGGAATGAGGTGGTGAAGGTTACGTGAGCAGCATGCAAACTCAACCACCCCTCATTTGTCCCCTGACTTCATGACGCCTTCTCTGACTTTTGGCTTCTGTTCCTCTTTTCCCAAACCAAAGAATCATAAAATCTCAGGAATCTTTTAAAAAGAGAGCCACCCAAACCAAACTAAACCAAACCAAACCCATTGCCATTGAATCAATTCCTAGTCATAGTGAGTAGAACTGCCCCATAGGGTTTCCAAGGCTGTAAATCTGTACGAAAGCAGACTGCCACATCTTTCTCCTGTGGAGCAGCTGTTGGGTTTGAACCGCCAAACTTTCAATTAGTTACTGAGCACTTAGCCACTGTGCCAACAGGGCTCTTCAAAACAGAGTGGTCTTTAATAAAAGTTACAGCAGAAAATTTATAGAAAACAGTTTGGCAGTTATAGGAAACAGTTTAGCGGTTCCTCAAAAAGTTAAACACAGAGCTACCAAAAAAAACAAAAACAAAAACAAAAAAACCCATTGTCATCAAGTTGAATTTAACTCATAGCGACCCTATAGGGTCTACCCAGAATAGAACTTCTCCTATAGGGTTTACAAGGCTGTAATGTTTATGGAAGCAGACTGCCACATCCTTTTCCCGAAGAGCAGCTGGTGGGTTAGAACTGCCAACCTTTCGGTTAGCAGCGAGCACTCAGCCACTGCGCCACTAGTACTCCTAGAGCTACCATATGACCCAGCAATTTCACTTTTAGGTACTCACCCAAAGACTTGAAAGCAGCAATGCACACAGACACATACACACCAATGGTCCTTGCAGCCTGATTCACAATGGCCAAAAGGTGGAAACACCTTAAATGCCCATCAACAGACTGATGGATAAACGAAGTGTGTCATATACACACAGTGGAATATTATTTGCCATAAAGACAAATAAAGTCCTGATACATGCCACAACATGGATGAAGCTTGAAAACATTATGCTGAGTGAAATAAGTTGATCACAAAAGGATGGCATTGTATCATCTCACCGAGTATGAAATACCTAGAATAGGCAAATATATAGAGATCAGTTTGGTAGTGGTTACCAGGGGTAGGAGGGAGAGGGAGAGGGAAAGGGAGAGTCACTGTTTAGAAAGCAGGGAGTTTCTGTTTATGGTCATGAGAAATTTGGCATTGGATGTTGGTGATGGTTGCACAACATGATTGATGTAGTTGGTCTCAGTGAATTGTACACGTGAAAAATGTTGAATTAGCAAATGTTGTGTTATCTATATTTTTATAACAATAAAAATTTACAGCAGAAGAAGCATAGAGACTACTGTGATCTGAGGCTGTAGATGTGACTTTCATTTTTTAATATATCCTTAGTGTAGTCAGAATGACGAAGAAAAGGGGAACTCCCGATGGATGGCATGAATGCCCACTGGCATGTTTTTTCTCAAGTAAGGAAGGAAAAGTCTGTTTAGACATCAATATAGCATTTGATGCCCAACTTGATGTCCTAGCATTATAATTCAGTAATCACTCAAACTATCTTTAAGTAGATCCAAAACTTACTCTCAGAGTCACCAATTAGGAATCTTCTCAAATGCCTAATGGTATATGATTAAAATCGTTGTATAAGCAGTTGCTTCCACACTCATCTAGGGAAAAACACAACTTCCTTAAGTAAGAGGACCAACAGGGCAAAGTGCCCCAAATTTGGCCCTACTCAGTCTCCAACTCCATCCCCATGTGGTCACCTTTTAAAACTTGCTCAACTGCCCAAACAATGTCCCAATCTGCTTACCCTTCCACCAGAGCCTGTATCAACTATAGAATCTGTTCAACTGAGACCTCTAACCTATAACACCATCTGTTTTGCTTACACCAACTTTTGTGTAAGATTCCCTTTGTTTTCTCTCCACTACTGTTGTCTCTTCCTCTCCCAAAGGCAGGTCCTGCTGAAAGTCTATGACTGTAAGACATTTCCCATCTATGCTCATACACTCATTCTCACAGCTCCTCCTCGCCTTGGATGGCCTGCCCACTAGGGTAGATGCCTGCAGTGTGTTGTCTTTGTGCTATACTTGGGCCTGTTTCTCTTTGGCAGCGGAGACTTATACCTCTCAGTTTAAAAAAAAAACAAAAAGCAAGTATTTCCTGTATCCCAGAGGCCTCTGCTCATTGTAAAGCACAGTGACTGAAGATCCTGGAGGCCAGAGGAACCGTGGGTCTAGACAAGACATAGTTTCATTGACATTTTCTTTACAACGTAACAGACACAGGAGAAATGATGAGAAATCATTAAAGCAACATGTGACTCTGAGAAGTTGTTTGGCAGGCATAGGCTTATGTCTGGCAGTTATTGATTTTTGTTTTCTTAAAATAATAACATATATCCCTTTCCTGTATTTTAGCAATAATACTAAACTTGAAATAGATTTAATAATAATATGCCTATTCTTACGAGTCCCTGGCGGGCACAAATTGTTAAGCACTGGACTATTAACAGAAAGGTTGGTGGTTCAAACCCACCCAGCGGCACCTTGGAAATAAGGCCTGGAGATCTGCTTCCAAACAGTCAGAGCCTTGAAAACCCTAGGGAGCAGTTCTACTCTGCACACATGGGGTCACCACAAGTCAGAATCAACTTGATAACAACCAACAGCAAAGTATCTGTGCTTAATATTAATGGTTGTTAATAGAAGTAGTAATCATTATTAACAAAAACAAAAAATAAACCCATTGCCATCAGGTCGATTCCAACTCATAGCGACCCTATAGGACAGAGTAGAACTGTCCCACAGGATTTCCAAGGAGCAGCTCGTGGATTTGAACTGCTGACCTTCTGGTAAGCAGCTGAGCTCTTAACCACTGTGCCACCAGGGCTCCCATTATTAACTAACAATGCATTATTTAGTTGCTTATAATATTCAACAGGTAAGGATCCCTGGAGGCAAAATGGTTAAGTGCTGGGCGGCTAACTGAAAAGTCCTGGTTTGAACTCACCAGCAGCTCCGTGGGCGAAAAGAGCTGGTGGTCTACTCCTGTAAAGATTACAGCCTAGGAATCCCTGTGGGGCAGTTCTCTGTTATACAGGGTCGCTGTGAGTTGGAATCAGCTTGGTGGCATACAACAACAACAACATTGCTTATATGCCCTGCACTGCACCAAGCACTTTATACATATCATCTCATTTAATATTCACACTAAGCCCATATTGCTGTCATAATAACTACTATATTGCTAGGAGCCCTGGTGGTACAATGGTTAAGCACCCGGCTGGTAACTGAAAGATTGGTGGTTTGAATCCACTAGCGGCTCCACTGGAGAAAGGATCTGGCAATCTGCTCCCATAAAGATTACAGCCTAGGAAACCCTAGGGGGCAGTTCCATCCTGTCCTCTAGGGTTGCTATGAGTTGGAATCAACTCGACGGCACACGACATTATATTGCTATATACCCCTTCATCAGAGCCTGTCTCAACTGTAGAATCTGTTCAGCTGAGACCTCTAACGTATAGTAACACCATCCTTTTTGTTTACACCAACGTTTGCATAAGATCCCCTTTGTTTTCTCTCCCCTGCTATTTTCTCCTCATCTTCCAAAGTCAAAGTTATTATTATTGTTTCTCTTTCCAGAGGAAGAAACTGAAGTTTCTAAGAGTTTACATAAAAGGCCCAAGGTCATACACCTGGAAAATGCTTGAGCTGACATTTAAACTGAGCCGTCATGACCACAGAGCCTGTACTCAGAACCTCTGGGACACTGGTAACCAGGCAGGACATTCTCAAAGGGTGATTGTTGTACTTAAGAAAGTTACACTGCACAAAATACAGACAGACAGGAGAGAGACGGGTACGCCTTCGTGACTTGTCCACCTGTAACCTTAACTGAAATTTTCTTTTACGCATGTAGAAATTTAAAAAATTCTGGGGTTAAGATATAAAAAGTCAGTCTAATTAAAGACAGAGTCCTTACAAATTTCTGCCTTTCATCAAATCAGGATATATAAGTGCAATGTCACACAAGTGAGAATAGAACATGATTAGCCCCAGCACTCATTGTGTGGCTTCCTCCGTGCTGGGATCCTCTATCCAGGTCTCGTTTGTGCCGGCCACGCTGCTCTGACAGTGTCGTCAGATACGTTGGTTGAAGGAAGGCAGGGAGTCCAAACTTGGGCAGAAAGACATCTGAGTGACTGAAGCAACAGCAACTAATGGCAGAGGAGAAGAACCAGAGCAGTCACCACACGTCGGAGACACTGATGGAAACTTGATTGCTTCCCACCTGCTAGGATGAAGGGATTGTTCTGAAGGACAGAACACTGGTTTTCTGTCTTGATTCTGCATACACAAAGACGCTTCCTGCAGGGTTTGTTTATTCCTCCAGCTTTGTCCTCAAACTACAGATGAAGATGATTTTTTCCAAGGTATATAATTTTGAATTAACACCACCTGTTCCCACCCGAAACTGGCTCTTATTTCTCTCTGTATCTTCAAAACATCCCCACCAATGTGTATCCTCCCACATAGACTCACACAGTAAAAATGGGTTTGCACTATATTTGAAGTTACATTATTTTTAAAAATTATAAATCACTGTATCCTATTGTATTGTTACCAAATCCTATCTTCCTTTTGTGCTACATTTAGCTGTGGGTGGGGGACAATAGCTTTGTCGTCCATGGGGGAGGAGCTGCTATGTGTGGCTTAGCTCCCAAGCACAAATCAGATCTTGAATATTAGGAATATTCTGGTTGGAAACAAAACTGGATAGAAAACATTGATCAAAATGATGAAATAGCTAAAATGTTTATGTGGTCAAAATGAGCATGCCCATTGTCATGGATTGAATTATGTCCCCCCCAAAATGTGTGTATCAATTTGGCTGGGTCATGATTCCCAGTATTGTATGATTGTGTACCATTCTGTAATCTGATGCGATTTCCTTATGTGTTGTAAATTCAATCAGTATGATCTAATAAGATGGATACGAGGCTATACTGATGAGGTTTACAAGATTGGATAGTGTCTTAAGCCAATCTCTTTTGAGCTATAAAAGAGAAGCGAGCAGAGACACATGAGAACCTCATACCATCAAGAGAGCCGTGCCGGGAGCAGAGTGTGTCCTTTGGACCTGAGGTTCCTGTGCAGAGAGGCTCCCAGACCAAGGGAAGACTGATGACAAGGACCTTCTCCAGAGCCGACAGAGAGGGCGTTCCCCTGGAGCTGACACCCTGAATTTGGACTTGTAGCCTCCTGGACTGTGAGAGAACAAAGTTCTCTTGGTTGAAGCCATCCGCTTGTGGTATTTCTGTTAGAGCAGCACTAGATGACTAAGACACCCGTGGTCTACAATTGTTAAGGTATGTTCCCAAATGGCTAGAATTTCAGGTCAGAAGGAGAAGTAGCTACACTTCTGTAGAGTAGACCACTGAAGAGATAATTAGAACAAACAACTCCTCTTCAACACTTCTGATGTGAGAGACCATCTATAAGGCTAATATATTCTTAGCTGCCATGGGGTAGGCACCAACTCAGCAGAACGGATCCTTGCCTGGTCCTGCGCCATCTTCATAATCGTCGGTATGTTTGAGTCCACTGTTGAGGCTATTGTGTCAATCCATCTTATTGAGGTTTTCCTTCGTTTCTGATGACCCTCTACCAATCACGATGTCCTTTTCTAGAGATTAGTTTTTCCCAAACTGAGGCAAAGTCGTGCCATCCTTCCTCCTAAAGAACATGCTGGTTGTATTTCTTCTAAGAATAATTTGTTCATTCTTCTGGAAGTCTATGGTATATTATATATACATGTAGGGATGGCATAGAGAGTGTGTCTTTGGACTGCAGCTCTGCCATGCCCCTTTACTTAGTCCGTTTTCCCTAATCTTGGACTAAGTGGGAATGTTCTGGATAAAGGAAATGAAGCTCTTCTTCCTTCCTTTGAATTCCAGCAAGAGTTTATTATGAAGCAGAAAACCATTTAATTTTTTCTTTGAATTTGATATTATGACTATCATGAAACAATTGTTTAGCAAAGACAAAAATTATAACTGCCTAGATTTTGCATATTTGTTCATTGTGTTTGGATGGAAATTGAGGTAGAATTTCAAATGGAAGTTGAGTGCTGGCCAGTTGACGTGTTATATCTTTTCCTGCTTATTAGTTTATGCACGTGAATAGAAAGCTCATCATTTTCGACAATGCATGGATCACTGATATTCAGCTGGGTGTATTACATTTATTGAAGCCTTTTTCAAACTCTCTTAGTAGTTTGAAAGAACAAGTCCACGTTTTAAATTTTCTAAATCTTGAATGATTTTTTTCTGTGTAATAACCCCCTAAATCACTTGATCACTTTTATTTTCTTCTGATATTGAAACAGAATTTTCATAAAAATTATCCAAGTAAGCAAACAAAACAAGAAGAAAAAGAACATATGCTGAGCGTTATTGCAAAAATAATAAGCATGTCTATGTTAAGAGTTCCATTACAATAAAATAGACATCCCCTCCCCCCTTTTTCCTACTGAGATACTAGCGATTTGGAACTCCTGAATTATATTGGATAACTTCCTATTGCATTAGTGAATTTCCATTTGGTTATGAAAATTCCCTGATAAAGCACCATTATTTCTATGGCTATGAGGCAAAGTATAATCTGATTATGTAGCTACTTTTATTATAACTGTAGCTGATGTGATAATATACACCATATTATTGCAGAAATGCTTTGTGGTATTTTCACTTTTGAAAAAGGGCAGAGAGACTCAGAGAAAGACCAGCAGGAGGGACAAGAAAGAATAGACAGATCAATAAAGTATGCCCTTAAAGCATGTCAACTCTACAGTTGTATAATGCAGTTTATTCCCCAGGGAAGAATGAAGAGAACAGGTGCTGCTCCCCTCATCATGAATCAGGAAGACACATCCTATGTCTGAAATCAGAAATAATTACCTGTCCCTTGTGACTAGGAGGATACTTGTCAATAGGGGTAGGCAATGAGATTCATTATCTAATTTAGACTGAGTACACCGCTAAGTCATTCAATTCCAATACATTTATTGAACACCTACTGAGTACTATGTTAGATGATGTTGAAATACCCGTTGCTGTCGAGTCGATTCCAACTCATAGCAACCTTATAGGACAGAGTAGAACTGCCCCATAAGGTTTCCAAGGAACTGCTGCTGACCTTTTGGTTAGCAGCCATAGCTCTTAACCACTGCACCACCAGGTATTGACATAATAGCGAAAAACAAAACAAAACGCGGTCCCTGTCCTTAAGCAGCTCATGTCATTTAATAATTACAACACAGGTGGTGGAAGATGTGTAAATTAATAATTATAATGCAATGCAGTAAGCACTATAAAGGAGATACTGACAAGGTGCCTTGAAGGCTGAGTAGGAGTTCCAGGTGGGTGAAACCTTCCGGGGGTGTGTTGAGCGAGGGAAGGGAGTGGTGGTTGGTAGAAGCCTGTGCAAAGGCATTGGGATGAGAAGTTAAGGCCAGATGTGAAGGGCATGATGTGCTCTGAAAAAATGTTCTGGACTTTATTCCATGGGTGAGGGTAGGGGAGGTGGGCCACAAAGGTTTTCAAGGAAGAGCCATAATCCGTTCAATTTTCTGTTTTGGAAAGAGGGCCTGGGAGCGATGTGCAGTGAACACCTGTTGTTATCAGTTGAGGTCAAGTCAGCTCCGACTCATGACGATCCCATGTGCAACAGAACAAAACATTGGTCCTGCACCATTTCATGATCCTTGGTATGCCCCAGTCCATTGTTGAGGCCACTGTGTGCTTTGAGCGCCTTCCAACCCAGGGGGTCATCTTCTAGCACTATATCAGAAAATACTCTGTTGCGATCCACAGAGTTTTCATGGACTAATTTTCAGAAGTAGAGCTCCAGTCCTCTCTTACTAGTCTGCTTTAGTCCGGAAGCTCTGCTGAAACCTCTCCACCATGGGTGATCCTGCTGGCATTTGAAATACTGGTGGCCTAGCTTCCAGCGTCACGGCAACATTCCAGCCACCAGAGTACCACAAACTGATAGACAAGTGGTGGAATGAACAACTTGTTGTGTGCTGTCTAGTTGATTCCGAATCATAGGGTAGAGTAGAGCTGTCCCATAGGGTTTCCTAGGCAGTAATTTTTATGGGAGCAGATCATCAGGTCTCTTCTTCTGTGGAGATGCTAGTGGGTTTGAACCACCAAATTTTTGGTTAGCAGACAAGTGCTTAACCTTTGTGCCACCAGGGCTCCTCATAATGAAAACAACCAGAGAGAGGAAACCAGAGGCAAAGAGGAGAATTTACACTAAGATTGCACGCTGGATTTGAGGAAAGGGACAGATTTACTACATGTATTTAAACTAAAATTACTAGAATGTAGGAGCTGAGGGAGAAGCACAATTTAAGGGAACTATGAGATCTCTGGTTTGGGTGACTAGGTGATTATTGGTAAGGAAAAATCTTGTCTAATGAGTTTGGCTTTGGATGTGTTGACTATGGATTAACTTTCAGGACATCAGTATGGAGTTCCCCAGGGGAATACTAGATAGATTCATTTAGGGTTCTGGAAAGATACTAGCTTTCAGAATTAGTGTATCAATAGCAGTTAAAATTTGGGAAATGGATGCAATAACCGAGGGAGAATGGTAAGAAGAAGAAGAGAGGCCTAGGGATGAAACTCTGGGAACACCCGTCTTTAGGGGCCATATGGAGAAGATCTATTGAGGGAGACTTACAAGAAGTGGTCAGAGGACAAGGAGGAGAGAAGGGAGAAAAACGGTAAAGTGGTAGCCATGGAAGAGAGTTTCCAGATGAAAAGATTCAAGTGGGTCAGAGACGTCTGATAAATTAAGAAAAATAAAGACTGGAAAGTCCTCTAGATGGAAAATTAGGAGGAACCAGAGACAATAGATGTAGACTACTTTGCTAGAAGCGTTGTAGCAACAGGAAAGTAGAGATAGGGTTGGGTTAAGCAAGGTTTGTAACTGGTAAGAACTGAGCATGTATGTTTGCTGAGAGAGGAAAACAAAAGCTGCTGAGAAGGTGTAAGGATTAGCCTTGGATTTGGAGAAGGATAGGTACTGATGTGGCTGTTTAGAGTGGAAAGGAGGTATGTGAAGGAGTTCACATAAGATATTTACTTTTTTTCTCTGAGACCAAGTCATTGATCTCAATCCATTTGTATAGGAAACAGATTACTCAACCCAGACTAGTCATCTTATGAATGTGTATTATTGAACATAATAATTTCTAAGGGAGGATTGTGGTAGTATCACTAAAAATTCATCAGTAATATTACTACCGAAGAAGAATTGATGCCTTTGAATTATGGAGTTGGTGAAGAATATTGAATATACAATGGACGAACAAGTCTGTCTTGGAAGATGTACAGCCAGAATGCTCCTCAGAAGCAAAAATGGAGAAACTACGTCTCACATACTTTGGACATGTTATCAGGAGGGACCAGTCCCTGAAGAAGGACATCATGCTTGGTAAAGTAAAGGATCAGCAAAAAAGCGGACGACCCTCAACGAGATGGATTGACACAGTGGCTGCAACAATGGGCTCAAGCATAGCAATGACTGTGAGGATGGCGCAGACCTGGCAGAGTCTTGTTCTATTGTACATAGGATCGCTGGGAGTTGGAACTGACTCGACAGCACCTAACAACAACGTTGCAAGAAAAACATCAACATCCCCACCCCCCAAAAAATTCTCTTAAAATATACTGTATGTGTAGTGAGTGAACAGTATTGTATCATCTTAGTGTGTAAGAGAGGAAAACAGGATGGAAAAAAAAAAACAGGTAACCTCATTACCTGAATTTTTTTTCTACCCAATCTTTAGCAGAGGCAAATCATTAAAAAACACCCTTCTGTGAGGTTTACCGAAATAAAGCTTGCAAAATATTTTTCTCCACATTCTCTCTCTATATATGTAAATATATACCTAAAATCCTAGACAAATATTGCTGAATATTAGTGAGCATGAAGTCCTGAGGCACTGAAAAGTACTGAATAATTTAAAAAGATCAAATTATGTTCAGTTTCCTGCATAGTAAGGAAAGTAGAGCTAGACATTTTAAAGAAGATTTTCAGTGGGGTTGGAATAAAAATATTTGTTTTCTTGACCTCAGATTAAGCAGAAAATAACATTAACCAGACCCTCTCATTTCCACTGTTCTTAGAACATACCAGTTTTGTACATTGAAACAGTGATTACCTAGAGATTTTTGTTATCCGACCACAAAGTTGTGGTTGGTCCCAGGTATGAACTTGCCAGGTCTGAAGTCCAGAGAGGTTACACCCTTGAGCATGAATCTTTTAATAAGTATTATGTAATTCACTTGGAATTATTGAAGTCATCCCAATGGAGGAACTCTGTGGTTCTGTATCAATGGCACATGGGACAATTCCCACTTGATGGAACGTTTCTTTGGGAAACCAGTGAGCTTCGTTCCAGGAGACTGAACGGTAACCTCCCCTATTACTGAATAACTGTTTTTGCTCAGACATGTAAGATCATGGGAGTGAATTTTTTTAATTTAAATTTGACCTTTTATACGTTAAAACAACAACAACAACAAAAACCCGGTTGTCATGGAATAGATTCCAACTCACGGCAATCCCACCTGTGGCAGAGTAGAACGGTGCTTCATGGGTTTTCAATGGCTGATTTTTCAGAAGTAGATGACCAGGCCTTTCTTCTGAGGTGCCTCCAGGTAGGCTCCAACCTCCAGCCTTTGGGTTAGCAACCATTTGTACCACCCAGGGGCTCCTTGTATACATAGTGACAAGCAAATATTTGGAAAACCAGTACTTTACTTTCATACTTGTGAGTATTATTTTATTAATTTGGCTATATATTAGTTCTCATTTATAGCAATTAGCAACTTGGGTATTTTGTCCTCTTGAGGGATGGTTTATAGGTTGGAGAATTATGATTGTGAGGTCATATGATACATTAAAAAGAGCATGAACTTTGGAGCTTAACAGATATGGATTAGAATGATTAAAACTCTAAAAATTTCAGTTTTCTAATTTGTAAAACTGGGATAATAATACCTACCTAAACTGTGGAGTTATTTCATAAATTAGTGCTAATGTACGGAAAACACCAGGCACATAGCAGATATTCAGTAAATGGTAGCTATTATTTTTATTATGTTAACTCTTAATGGACCATTAGCTATCATGTAAACATTCTGCTGTGTGATGGGAAAAATATTTTGAGTCAAATATATTAGGATTTAAAAATGTTTGTACCTGCAGAAATGAGCTTAAGCAAGTGTTTATTCATAAACGGTGCTTCTGGGTCTCTGGTTTCAGCTCTGCTGTATGATGTTAACAAGTCATTCACCTCTCTGGACCTCAGAGCTCTTATCTGTAAAGCACAATGTTTGTCTAAGAGATCTCCACAAGCCCTTTCTGATTTAAAATGCTGCATTTCTATATTCTTTCTATTCAGCACAAACTTCACAATTTGAGGCTATCTCTTGTGGATCATTTCCTTCAGATATCAAACTTCTGTAAATATCTCCCATCTTAATTTTTTTTTTTCTCTCTGCCTCCAGCCGCCACCCTATTTCTCATAGCAAAAATTCTTGAGAGGGTTGTCTGTGTTGATTCTGTCTACTTTCTCACTTTTCATTCTGACTTTATCAGTTGATGTCCAGTCAATTTCAACTTATGGTGACCCCATGTGTGTCAGAGTAGAACTGTGCTCCATAGAGTTTTCAATGGCTGATTTTGTGGAAGGTGATTATCAGGCCTTTCTTCCAAGATGCCTCTGGGCAGACTCAAACCTCCAAGGCTTGGGTTAGCAGCTGCAGTTCAATGGGTTTCTCCTTATGCATGACCTTTCTCGCCTTCAATTTATAATTTTGCCAAAAATAATTGGTTGAGCAGCAGCCCACCCTGTGATTGGTCTGTTTTACTTACCTTGCAGGGTTTGGTCAGTTTACTATGCAAGCAAACAGGGTGTGTAAAACCACCCACTAAGGATTAAGTGACCTTGCGGGGATTGGTAGGTTTATATCCTGCCTGAGAGGGCCATGCCTTGAAATTGATAAGGAATGTGCTTCTATAAACAGCCTACCTGACAGAGGTTTTCAGAGAGGCAGTGGGAGAGAGAGGGAACTTCCTGAAAGAGCTGTAATAAGGTCAAAAGCTGTAACCCTGAAGACGACACTAGATGGCGGCAGCAGTGTGAGTGGCAACAGTAACAGCGGCAGGAATCACAGGACCAGCAGGAGGCTGCGGTGGTGCTTGCCAGCTCAAGGAGAGAGAGAGCTGAGTGCCTTCGGGCAGGAGGCTTTCTGGAAGAGTGGGGTGCCTCCAGGCACTTGTCAGCAGAGCCAAAAAGAGTTGTAACACTTGCTTGAGTGGAGCAGAGGCAAGGCCTAGTGAGGCCAAATGGCGAAGAGAAGCGTCTGCCTGTGGACAGGGCCGAGAAGGAGCTGAGAGCCATCCTGGTTGGAAGCTGTCCTGATTGATGAACTGTATCCTGCCTCCTGAGTTGTATCCTGTTACTTCCAAGTTGTAGCTTGTTATTTCCCTAGTAAAACACATAATCCGAAGTATGGTCTGTGAGTTCTTCATGGCCATTGCAATAAATTATCAAACCCAGCAGAGAAGTATACAGTGCTGTGGGGGGAGATGGCTGCTGTCAGAAATGGTGAAAAAGCGCAAGAGCTGTGGTATGTCTGACCTCCACCTCACAGGGACCAGCTTTGTGCTGATCGTGATCCTCATCCTTTCTCCTGAATGGGGACAGGCCCTGATGCTAGGTTATGGCAACTCACTGTGTTAACCGTTTATACTACCCAGGGACTCCATTCTAATTTTAGCCTTCTCCAGTTGGGCTTCTCTCCACATATTTCACTAGTACTCTTGTCAAGGTTAATGGTGATCTTCATTGTGCCAAATTATCTGGTCAATTCTCCATTCTCGTCTTACTTTCATGATCCCCTTCTACTTAAAATAATTGTTTCTCTAACCTAATGCACTTGCCTGATACTTTCTTCTTTGCAATCTCTAAATCAATGTGTTCAATAGAAATATAATGTAAGACACATACGCAATTTTAAATTTTCTAATAGTCACATTAAAAGACATAAAAAGAAACAGGTGAAATTGATTTTTATAATATATTTTATTTAACCCAGTATATCTAAAATATTATAATTTCAATATGTAATCAATATAAATAATTATTAATGGAGCACTTTGCTCTCAGTTTGGACCAGCATATTTCAAAAGCTCAATAGCCACATGTGATTACTGACTATCATGTTGGACGGCAAAGCTCTACGTTTAGAGTGGTCCAGGGCTCAATCCTGCAGCCTTTTCTGTTCTCTCTCTTCTTCTCTGGGTGATCTGGGTAAGCATATATTATCTATATGCTGTTTCAATCATTCAATAAGTATTTATTAAGTGCCTAATATGTGTCAGACCACCGTATTCTAGGAAAAGCTCATTGCCATTGAGTTGATTCTGACTCTTAGCAACCTTATAGGACAGAGTAGAACTGCCCCATAGGGTTTCCAAGGAGCAGCTGGTGGATTCAGACTGACAACATTTTGGTTAGCAGCCTGAGCTCTTAACCACTGTGCCACCAGGGCGCCATATTCTAGGAATTAGGGAATATAACAGTGAACAAAATAGTCATAAATCCCCACCCTGATGGAGCTTATTTTCTAGCAAGAAAGAGACAGACGATAAACAAGATAAATCCGTTAATTATACAGCACAATAGAAGGCGAGAAGGGCAACGGCGGGGACAGAGAGGGAACGTTGAGAAAATCGGGAAATGAAGTCAGAGAGGAACAGGAGGGGCCGATCTCGCACGGCTTTTTGTGGACTATTGGAGGGATGTTGGGCTTTACTGTATTGAGATGAGGAGCTGTTAGAGGGTTTCGAACAGAGTGAACACATGATATGACTCAAGCTTTAAAGACCACTTTGGCTGCTGTTTTGAGAATATACAATCAAAGATCAGGAGGAATCAGTGAGACCAGACAGGAGGGTGTTGGAGTCATCTAGCTTGGAGACGATAATGGCTTGGACCTGGTCCCAGGGGAAGTAGGGAGAAGTTGTCAGACTGTGAAAAAGGAGGGGCAGGCCAGGTATGTAAGTATGGGAATCATCAACCTACATCTATTAGGGCAGCCACTTGCCACATTTGGCTATTTAAGTTTAAACCGATTAAAATAAAATTAAAAATTCAGTTCTTCACTCACACTAGCCATATTTCAAGTGCTCAATATCCACAGGTGGCTAGTGGTACTGCATTGGACAGAACAGACGTAGAACATTTCCATCATCATAGAAAGTTCTGTTGGGGAACACTACTATAGATGACATTTAAAGTTCTGTCCTACTGACTCTCAAATCAACTGCCTGCTAGATGCCTCTGCTTAATAATTAGATTACTATTATAGTAATATATGTCTAATAAGCACCTCAAACATAACATGGTCTATACTTTTGATTCCAGTCTTCAGCCCTCTGGTTTCCATTTCCCAGCTGGCTTTTCTTTCGATTTTTCCCATCTCCATAAACGGAATCACCATCTGCACTCTTGCCCCAAGCTAGCAGGTTATTACTGATTCCTGTCTTTCTCTTTCCACCCCGCCTCCTCACTTCCAATCCATTAACAGGTTGATTTGCTTCTACCTCCAAGATATAGCCTGAATATGGCCAGTTCTTAGCATTTCCACTTCTATCACTCTGATAAAAGCTCCCATCATCTTTCACTGGGACACTTAAAAAAAAAAAAAAAAAAAAAACAAGCCTGAAACCAAACCCATTGCCTTCGAGTCGATTCCAACTCACAGTGGCCCTATAGGACAGAGTAGAACTGCACCATAGGATTTCCAAGGATTTGAACTGCCGATCTTTTTGGTTAGCAGCCAAACGCTTAACCACTGTGCCACCAGCCTTCTGGGACAATTAAAATAGCTTCCAAATTAGTCTTTACCAGCCCTGACTGTACATTAGAATCATCTTGGGGTTAAAAAAAAAAAAAAAAAAAAGCAATATCTGAGCTCCACTCCCAGCATGCAGGTGGAGCTTGGCATTGTGAAAGCCTCTCAGGTGATTTAATTGTGCAATCGAGGGTGAGGACCACTTTGACTCTGTCGTTGCTCCCTACCCTTGTCTATGCTCCACAAAGGAAGCAGAGTGACCTTTCTAAATCATAAATTGATCACATCATTCCCCTGTGTGGACCCTTCTAATGATCTCTCATTTCTCTGAGAAGAATTTGAAACTCTTGACAGTTCTTCAGCCTGCTTTTGCCTGGCACCCCACCCTCCCCACCCCAAGTCACTTTCTCTGAGAGGTTTCCTGTCCACCCAGTCTTAACCTTTTCCTCTTCCCCCAGCACCCAACCCCAATCACTCTCCTTCCCAGTTCCCTGGCTTGTTTTCCTTTTGGAGCTTATTGCTGTCTGCTATGATTATATTTATTTAATACTTATTTATCTCCCTACATATACATAGATATATGATTCTAGTAAGAGTCTATATTCTTTCAGAGAAAAAAATAATGATAATGGCTATGATTTACAGAATGCCAGGCACTGTGCTTACTTAATTCTGAAAATAACCCTCTGAAATGGGTATGGAGCCCCAGTGGCACAGTGGCTGTGAGCTATGGCTGCTAACCAAAAGGTTGGCAGTTCAAATCCACCAGCTGCTCCTTGGAAAACCTAGGGTCAGTTCTACCGTATCCTATAGGGTCACTATGAGTCGGAATTGACTCGATGGCAATGGGTTTGCTTTTGGTTTTTGAAATAGGTATAACACACCCATTTCACAGATTAGAACATTGGGACTGAGAAAGGCTAAGTAACTTGCCGGAGCTCTGGTGGTGTAGTGGTTAAAAGCTCGGCTGCTAACCAAAAGTTCGGCAATTCAAATCCACCAGCCGCTCCTTGGAAACCCTGTGGGGCAGTTCTACTCTGTCCTATAGGGTCACCATGAGTTCGAACTGGCTCGCTGGCCCCTAACAACACACAACAAGTAACTTGCCGTTGGGGGCAGTAGTGGGTCACTGGTAGAATTCTCACCTTCTATGTAGAAGAATTATATATATAATGGGACTAAGCATAAATATGGATCTCTTCCAGTTGGTTGGCCAGGTAGCTGTCTTCCAAATTTCTTGGCGTAGTTGAGTGAGCACTTTCAGTGCTGCATCCGTTTATTGAAACATCTCAGTTGATATTCCGTCAATTCCTGGAGCCTTGTTTTTCAACAATGCCTTCGGTGCAGCTTGGACTTCTTCCTTCAGTATCATTGGTTCCTGCTCATAAGGTACCTCCTGAAATGGTTGGACGTCAACCAATTCTTTTTGATATAGTGACTGTGAGTATTCCTTCCATTTTCTTGCGATGCTTCCTGCATCGTTTAATATTTTCCCCATAGAATCCTCCACTATTACAACTCGAGGCTTGAATTTTTTCTTCAGTTCTTTCAGCTTGAGAAATGCAGAGTATTTTCTTCCCTTTTGGTTTTCTATTTCCAGGTCTTTGCACATCTCATTATAATACTTTACTTGGTCTTCTAATGAGCCACCCTTTGAAATCTTCTGTTCAGCTCTTTTACTTCATCATCTCTTCCTTTCGCTTTAGCTACTCAACATTCTAGAACAAGTTTCAGAGTTTCTTCTGACATCCATTTTGGTCTTTTATTTCTTTCCTCTTGTTTAATGACTTCTTCCTTTCTTCATGTATGATGTCCTTAATGTCATTCAGTAACTCGTCTGGTCTTTGGTCATTAGTGTTCAACGCATCAAATCTATTCTTGAGATGGTCTCTAAATTCAGGTGGGAATACTCAAGATCGTACTTTGGCTCTCGTGGACTTGTTCTAATTTTCTTTAGTTTCCAATTGAACTTGCGTACGAGCAATTGATGGTCTTTTCCACAGTTGGCCCCTAGCGTTGTTCTGATTGATGATATTGAGCTTTTCCACCATCTCTTTCCACAGATGTAGCCGGTTTGATATCTATGTACTCCATCTGGCGAGGTCCGTGTGTATAGTTGCCATTTATGGTGGTGAAAAAAGGTATTTGCAATGAAGAAGTTGTTGGTCTTGCAAAATTCTATCATGTGATCTCTGTCATCATTTCTATCACCGAGGCCATATTTTCCAACTATCGATCCTTCTTCTTTGTTTCCAACTTTTGCATTCCAATCACCAGTAATTATCAAAGTATCCTGATTGCATATTCAATCAATTTCAGGCTGCAGAAATTGGTAAAAATCTTCAATTTCTTCATCTTTGGCCTTAGTGGTTGGTGCTTAAGTTTGATTAATAGTTGTATTAACTGGTCTTCCTTGCAGGCGTATGGATATCATCCTATCACTGAAGATCATTCAAAACTGGCTGCAGAAGTATATTGACAGGGAACTGCCAGAAATTCAAGCTGGATTCAGAAGAGGATGTGGAACCAGGGATATCATTGCTGATATCAGATGGATCTTGGCTGAAAGCAGAGAATACCAGAAAGATGTTTACCTGTGTTTTATTGACTATGCTAAGGCATTCAACTGTGTGGATCATAACAAATTGTGGATAACATTGTGAAGAATGGGAATTCCAGAACACTTAATTGTGCTCATCAGGAACTGGTACATAGATCAAGAGGCAGTCATTCGAACAGGACAAGGGGATACTGTGTGGTTTAAAGTCAGGAAAGGTGTGCATCAGGGTTGTATCCTTTCACCATACCTAATCAATCTGTATGCTGAGCAAATAATCAGAGAAGCTGGACTATATGAAGAAAAACAGGGCATCAGGATTGGAAGAAGTCTAATTCACCACTTACGTTATGCAGATGATAACCTTACTTGCTGAAAGTGATGATGACTTGAAGCACTTACTGATGAAGATCAAAGACCACAGCCTTCAGTGTGGGTTACAGCTCAACATAAAGAAAACAAAAATCCTCACAACTGACCAATAAGTAACATCATGATAAACAGAAAAAATTGAAGTTGTCAAGGATTTAATTTTACTTGGATCCACAATCAACACCGATGGAAGCAGCATCGAGAAATCAAAAGGAAGTGTGTGGTTACGCTTACTTATGAATTGTAAAAATGTTCTGTTCTCAGAAATAATGCTTGTAACTGATGTATGACAAAGTTATAGTTTATAGTTAAACAAGTTCTGGAAAGAAAATGACAAAAATATTCCCCAAAAAGATGTCTATGTAAAATTGTTCTCAGGAAACTGCTTACGCAAAGTCTGTGTAACCGATACTGTGAAAGGTTTACTTTCATTCATGTGTAACCCCCCAGGCCTCCCTATAAAAATATCTTTATCCTTTCAGACTTGGGTGCACTTCCTTGTGCTACCTCAACTGCAGTTGTTTTATACTACCACAACTGAAGTTGTTTTACCCCTCAATAAAACTCTTTACTTTCACTTTTAAAAAGAAATAAAAAAATGCATTGCATTGGGCAAATCTGCTACAAAAGACCTCTTTAAAGTGTTGAAAAGCAAAGATGTCACAATGAAGACTAAGGTGCGCCTCACCCAAGCGACAGTGTTTTCAATCACCTCCTATGCATGTAAAAGCAGGATGATGAATAAAGAAGACAAAAGAATTGATACCTTTTGAATTGAGGTGTTGGAGAAGAATATTGGCTGGTTGAATGGACTGCCAAAAGAACGAAAAAATCTGTCTTGGAAGAAGTACAACCGGAGTGCTCCTTAGAAGCAAGAATGTCCAGACTACGTCTCAAATACTTTGGACATGTTATTAGGAGGGATAAGTCCCTGGAGAAGGACATCATGCTTTGTAAAGTAGAGGGTCTGCGAAGAAGATGAAGACCCTCAACCAGATGGGCTGACACAGTGGCTGCAACAGTGGGCTCAAGCATGACAACGATTGTGAGGATGGCACAGGACTGGGTAGTGTTTCGTTCTGTTGTACATGGGGTGACAATGAGTCAGAACTGACTTGATGGCTCCTAACAACAACATGTAAAAGAATAGGGTTAGATTCTCACCCAATGCACCTCACGCACAGCCACTACCCATTTGTCAGTAGAAGCTTGCCTGTGTTGCTGTGATGTTGAACAGATTTCAGCAGAGCTTCCAGACTAAGACATATTAGGAAGAGAGGCCTGGTGATCTACTTCTGAAAATCAGCCAATGAAACCCCCTATGGATCACAACGGTCATACGCTTAACTAATCATGGGGACCGTGCAGGAACAGGCAGCATTTTGTTCCACTGTGCATGGGGTCACCATGAGTGTGGGTGGTGGATTGGAAGTCAGCTAACAACAAGTAACTTGCCTAGAGCCACCCAGCTAGTAAGTGTGAGAAGCTAAAACTGGAACCCAGGTCTGTCTGAGGCCAAGGTTCTGACTCTAAAAACAAAGATTGTAGCCATTTAACAAATACTCATTGAATAAATAGAATAAATGGGATCTGGTGCATTCCAGAGACTTGTCAAGCATCATATTTAGTTTATAACTAGGACACACAATAAACTTCTTCTCCTACCCAGCCATAGCCCCCCGGCATCCTTGTATCTTTCCGCGCTTCCAGAGGACCTGGGTGCTGCCCTGCGTTCCTCTTTCTGCCAGTTATTTGTGCAACATGCAGTTTTAGTCTAAAGAATTCCATCTCCTAGCAGCTACCAGGGTTACTTGCGGCCTCAATGATCTCTGAGGAGAGAGAAAAATCCCCTAACTTTGTAATACAGTCCAGCGATGCATGAGAAGCCTTTGTCAAACCAAAGGGGTAGGGGGGAAATACAGGAAAATAAAAATACCGGTCTCTTCTGGAATGTCTCCTAGGACTAGTGAGAAATGCTAATTCTGGTAAAAGTAGAAGCATTCTAAAATCACAGCCTTGAATTATATTAAAAGTGATATTAAAATGGGAAGTGGTGAAAGAAAATTACACTAGCGGAATCCGGCAGCATCTTTTCCCTTCTAGCGCGGTTCTCTGGTTCAGGATGCCCTAGATATTCTCCCAGGAATGATTCGCCTGTGACTCACTGGAGCATTCTTTGTGTGCAGGTTGAATGAAAAGGTAGAAGGATGCAAGGGTTTTCTTTATTCCCCCAGAATAGGCGGATGGGAAGTTGGAGGCTCCCACTCCTCCTTCCTTTCACAAAGCCCCATGACGCAGGGTTTTTATTTTTAATTACTCCAAGATTAATGTGAATAAGTGTGCTTATATTATTGGCCGTGAATAGATGGGCTGTATCTGGGGCCTCAAAGAGATCAAGTTAAAACCTGGCCACAGCTTTTATGAAACGTGAGCATCGCCTGAGAGCACAGGTACACACACATTCCGGCGCTGAGGCCCCAGCTCTCCAGCGTGGAACTCCCCGCTGCACCGCGGAGGGCGTTTGCGGAGCCCGCGCTGGGAACCGGGAGGGGACCTCGGGACGCGCTGTCTGTCGCCAAGGACGCCTGGCTCCGGCGCGCCGCTCCCACGTCCCCAGCAGCCCCCTCCCACCACCTCCCCCGCCCCTCTAGGAAGTCCCGTTCATTCCGGCTGCGGAGGCATTTCTGAGTCCTTTCTCCAGCAAGATGACGCCCTCGGCGGCGCCCCTTCTTCGCTGCGCCCCAGCCTCCCTGCGCCCCAGCCAAGGAGCGGGGGGCGGGAGGAGCGCGCGGAGCCCGCGGCCCAGATGGCGGAGCAGCCCCGAGCGGGGACATTTTCTCAGGCTTTCAAAAAGACCACTTTCTTTCCTGCCTAATATTTAGCTCCTTCAAATGCAAATGGAGAGGTTTTGCTCCAAGGTTAGCATAACAATTGTGGGAAAGCTTTAAATCTGCTGCGTTTGTTTACCTGATGAAAGGCGGGCAGGATCCGAAAGCTCCGAGGCCCCGGCTTTTCAGCAACTATCTTAACTATCTTCTAACTAGTGAACGGCAAGTCAATTTTCGACGACAAAGAAAACCAATTTATGTCACGGCGTCGGCTAATTTTGGAGGGAGTTCTACGTTATTATCAATGTTTTTTTTTTTTCTTTTTAAATGACCGCTGCTGAAATAGTGATTTATTTTTCCGCTTTTCATCTTCAAGTTTGGTGTGAGCTAATTGGTGTTAGGGCAGGAAGGTTGTCATTACTGGGCACAGTGGAAATCTGGGAACGGGGCTGACGCAGGTAAAGAATTCTCCCGAGAATCGCTGGGGTTTTGGCATAACATGCATACAAATATCTTCTAGTCCTTTTTTAAAATAATAATAATAATTTGTTTTTCTCACCTACTAGCTGAGAGTTTTTGGTATTTCAAAAAGGGTTGTGCGGTTTTAAGTGCTCCGGATGTGTAGCAGACTGAGGCTTCAGGTAAATGACATTCTCTCACTATAAAACCATGGATTGCCAGGTATTGCCAGTGAAAGACGCGCTCCGGCCCATTTGAGGGGTCTCAGATCTGTGTGAGAAAGACCACCATCAAGGCCTGCTCGTGAGCAAGAAAAATCGCAGCCCTTTTTCCCCTTGTAGACGTTCCCGAAGACTTCTTGCAGACTTCTCGCTGGGGCCGTCTTCCCACCTGTCACACACACAAAGGCGAGCCCTTATTTGAGACGCTGTGTGCTTCCAGCCTGTTAGCGCCCTCATGCTAAGATCCAGGAGAGGAACGAAGACCCTTGGGAGCCTATTAAATCTGTTGACTTTCTTGACAGTATGTTGGCAAATATTTTATAAAACACTACAGTCTAAAATGTCTAACCCGTTGCTGTCGAGTTGATTCTGACTCATAGGGATCCTATAGGAGGACAGAGTAGAACTGCCCCACAGGGTTTCCAAGGAGCGGCTGGTGGATACGAACTGCCGACCTTGGATTAGCCGCCGAGCTCTTAACCACTGCGCCACTAGAGTTCCCTACAATGTCTACAAGCCTGAAAATCAGTCTGTGGGCATGCAGCGCTTAACAACATCATTCCATTTTTAGAGTACTTGTAGACCAACATAAATATGCCATTTTCAGTTTTAAGATTAAGCAACAAAATCTTTTTTTTTTTTTCTTCTTGCATTATACATGCTGGTAAGTTGAACTGCCTGTTCAGACACCGGGGCCAGTGTAAATATGTATGCTCTATTATCGACCATGTGGTTAAGTGCTGGGCTGTCAACCAAAAGGTGGTTCGAACCCACCAGCCGCTCTGCAAGAGAGAGATGTAGCGACCGGCTGCCATAACGATTTACAGCCTTGGAAACCCTATGGGGCAGTTCCGCTCTGTCCTATAGGGTCACTGTGAGCTGCAATCAACTCAGCGACCGTGGATCTGACACATATAAACCAATGGTTCCGAACTTGAGTTTGCATCAGAATTCCCTGGGAGGTCTGGTTAAAACACAGATTGCTGGGCATCACCCCAAAGTGCCTGATTCAGTAGGTGTGAGGTCGGCCTGATAATTTACATTTCTCATAGTTTCCAGGTGATGTTGCTGCTGCTGGTCCCAGGCTATACTTGGAGAACCACTAGCCTAAAAGAATCAAACTACACAATTTTGAGAGAATCCAATATGACAAGAGGGGTTTCCTTTTTTGCAAGAATAGCTTAGAGAAGAACTGTAGCTACTGGCTGAACCACTCATGCTAGAAATTAAGTAAGATTGACGTGCTATACTGGAATTTAAATTTTTCTCTACCATAGATTTTTAAACATTGCTAGATTGACCTATTCAGGAACTTGAAGTGAGTGATAGATGAGTGTTAGGAAAACACTATTGGCTCTTCCAGGGGATGGTACACAGATCAAGAGGCAGTCGTTGGAACAGAACAAGGGGATACTGCATAGTTTAAAGTCAGAAAAAGTGTGCATCCGTATGGAATCCTTTCACCGTACTTATTCAATCTGTATGCTGAGCAAATCATCCGAGAAGCTGGACTATATGAAGAAGAATGGGGCATCAGGATTGGAGGAAGACTCATTAACAACGTGTGATATGCAGATGACACAACCTTGCCTGTTGAAAGTGAAAAGGACTTGAAGCTGTTACTGATGAAGATCAAAGACCACAGCCTTCAGTATGGATTACACTTCAACATAAAGAAAACAAAAATCCTCACAACTGGACCAATAAGCAACATCATGATAAATGGAGAAAAGATTGAAATTGTCAAGGATTTCATTTTACTTGGATCCACAATCAACACCCACTGAAGCAGCAGTCAAGAAATCAAAAGACGCATTGCATTGGGCAAATCTGCTGCAAAAGACCTCTTTAAAGTGCTGAAAAGCAAAGATGTCACCTTGAAAACTAAGGTGCGCCTGACCCAAGCCATGGTGTTTTCAATTGCCTCATCTGCGTGTGAAAGCTAGACAGTGAATAAAGAAGACCAAAGAAGAATTGATGCTTTTGAATTGTGGTGTTGGCGAAGAATATTGACTATACCATGGACTGTCAAAAGAAACAACAAATCTGTCTTGGATGAAGTACAACCAGAATGCTCCTTAGAAGTAAGGATGGCGAGACTCGTCTTACATACTTTGGACATGTTAGCAGGAGGGACCACTCCCTGGAGAAGGACATCATGCTTGGTAAAGTAGAGGGTCATCAAAAAAGAGGAAGACCCTCAATGAGATGGATTGACACAGTGGCTACAACAATGGGCTCAAGCATAACAACAATCACGAGGATGGTGCAAGACCAGGCAGTGTTTCATTCTGTAGTACATAGGGTCACTGTGAGTCAGAACAGCCTGACAACAGCAACAACAGGTGTTATACTGATTAAATATGCTTGTTCATCTGACATTCAGATACTTGGAAATCCACTGCACTGAATTTACCCCTCAGCTATCTTAGTAATTGTGCTGAGTTGAATACCAGTTACCACGTCCCATCGAGCCCACTCCAACTCATGGTGTCCCCCTGTGTGTCAGAGTAGAATTGTGCACCATAGGGTATCCAATGGCTGATTTTTGTTTTGGAAGTAGATTGTCAGGCCTTTCTTCTGAGGTGCCTGTGGGTGGACTTGAACCTCCAACCTTTTGTTTAGCAGCTGAGCATTAACCTTTTGCACACCCAGGGAGTCCAGTATTGAATAATGCCCCCCACAATTCATGTCCACTTGAAACCTGTAAATGTGACCTTATTTGAAAGTAAGGTCTTTGCAGATGAAATCACATTAAAATGAGGTCATGCTGGATTAGGGTGGACCATAAATCCATCGTGACTAATGTTCTTATAAAAAGAGAGAACTTTGGATACAGAGACAGAGACACACAGAGATGATGATGGAGGCAGAGACTGGACTGGAGTGATGTAGGTACAAGCCAAGGGACCCCAAGGATTGTCAGCAAGTACCAGACGCTGGAAGAGGCAAGGAAGGAGTCTCCCCTAGAGACTTGGAAAGGGATATGACCCTATTGACACTTTGATTTCAGAGTTCTGGTCTCTAGAACTGTGAGAGAATACATTTCTGTTGTTGTAAGCCACCCAGTTTGTGGTAATTTGTTACAGCAGCCACAGGAAACTAATACAGTACTTATACCCCATTCATCAGTTACTATGCTTCCACTTCTCTCAAGCTGTGTAATATAAATGGGATGTTCTCTTTCCCTGGAACCCTTGAGAGGTTCCTTTTCCTCTATCATTAAGACACCTCTTGAAATCCAGCTCTGCAAAGGAGGCCTCAAGACGGAGAGATGAGATTTTCGTGAGAGCTTGACGTTTCTCAAAAGAAATCACATAACTACCTCTCATTTGTTTAACCATTTAATGCAATTAACATACTTCTATGCTTAGGTGTAGTGTCTGTGTTTGATCTAAGTGTCTTCAATATGTGCATTTTCTCATTCTGTTTTAAATGACATATTCTGAGAGGGAGAGATATTTTCATTTTGACTTTTCATAGTGCTTAGAATAGAGCCACACAGAAATGGATACATAAAAACAAATGGTTTTGATAACAATGAAACCATAGTAAGTGACTTGGCATTAAGTTACCAGTTGCTGTGAAGTTGTTTCTGACTCCTGGCGACCCCACGTGTGTCAGAGCAGAACGGTGTTCCACAGGTTTTCAATGGCTGGTTTTTCAGAAGTAGCTAACCAGGCCTTTCTTCCAAGGTGCCTCTGGATATACGCGAACCTCCAAACTTTTGGTTAGCAGGTGAGCATTAACAGCTTGCATCACCCAGAGATTCTTGGTATTAAGTTAGACTGTTTATGTGCTGCTATAAAATATATGGATAAACATGTATCTTCTACATAAAGTCATGTATTGTGCTAGTCACTTGACCATGGGCACACGTCATGTAGTTGAGAACAAATAGTAAACTTGAATCATAGGAGACATTTTACTCAAGTTGCTAAGGAAATGGATAGTTGAAGAAATCATATGTGAATCATTTCACAAAATAAAGGAACCCCTATAATTTATCTTTTGGTTAGTAGGTATCAGGCTATGCTGAACAACCCTGATCTAGCAGACAGGGGAGCTTCACTGCTCACTAGCTTTGTGACTTTGAAGGTATTGAAGATGGGGCGGGAGAAGGGGATGATGTTGTTGCAATGTCCTTTGTTGAGTAAGTCACTTCATTCTTAGAGACAGAATGAGGGTGGGTGCTCCCTAGGTTCTTTCTGGATGACATGTACAGCATCTGCCTTGGTTTACCTATGTTATTTATACACATAAAATAGGGTCAGCATTGGTTTAAACAGGTGAGTCTAGTAGGCTAGAATCGTCAACACCCATTAAAATTATTGCAATCTCATCTATGCGTGTTGCAGTCCCCTTGGATTCTGGGAAAACTCTATGTTGATTGTTTTTCATTGTAAAAGAGCCATATTCTTTGAGCAACAGCTATTTCTACCTGAACATTCGTGTTATTGAGGAGGCATTTAATTGAGGGACAGAGCAGCTTTTCTTTATCCTTGCCATTATCCTATGTCTCAGCTGACTACTTTAGAGCCAATAAAATACCAAGGGCTCCAGTTTTACTGGATAAAGCATGGAGTGGGAAAGTCATTCCTATTAAATATTAGAATCATTTATTAAGACTATAATTAGAAATAAAATAAACCACCATAAAAAATGTGTATCTTAATCATCCACTGCTCTTGTACACGTGTTCAAAAATCATTTTCTTGGTCTTAAATACAGGAGTTAGGGTTTTAAGCGCATTAAGCTATTACCACAAAGAGACAGTGAGTATTTTCACAGGTATTTCAAGAGACCTGAATGTTCTGGAGGTCAAATGAAAAGTATGACAAGAAAGTGTGTGTGTGTGTGTGTGTGTGTGTGTGTGTGTGTGTGTATTGTGGTGGGGGAAGTAGAAGTGGGCAATCAGATGGGAGAAAGTGAGTATGTTAAACAGAGCATTTGTGAATTTTCTAATTCTGAACAAAAATTACATTTTGAATCTAATAGGTCAATTATAGATAAGTAAAATGTAGAGGGCAGATATCCGTAAACAACAGAATTTATTTTTCACAGAGAAAGGCAGAATTAACAAGAGCAGAAGCTTCTGGAACAAGTGTACTTCATTAGATAAGCATGATAAGGCTTGAACTTACTTATTTCATTATATACCCATTTTATTTACCTATTCTCCAGTTGGTGGACATTTGCATTACTTCCCTTTATCTTTGCTATTTAAATAACACCGGTAAGGTCATTATAATACTCGTATCCTCGTGCACAGGTGCCAGATAATCTCTAGGACATCTTACCTTTGTGGTATATTATCAATTTCTATTCTGTCTAGTCTATAATTTTTCAATTCCGACTCATAGTGACCCTAGAGGACAGAGTAGAACTGCCCCATAGGGTTTCCGAGGAGCAGCTGGTGGATTCGAACTGGCGACCTTTTGATCAGCAGGCATAACTGTTAACCACTGCACCACCAGGGCTCCATTAATGAAATAGAAATCCCCTATTTAATGCGTTGTGCAGTACAATTATTCAGTTGAAGGGTATGAACATTTTAAACCTTGCAATATAAAAGCAAAACTGTTTTCCAAAAAGTTTACATTCCTACCATCAGCGTATAAGGTTCTTGCTGTTCTACCTCCTTCCTAACACACGGTATTGTCAGAATTTTAAATTTTGTCAACCTAAGGGTGGTAAAATCCAACTTAATTTTGTTTTTTATTTTCCTTTCCTTGATTATTGATGAAGCTGATCATTTTCCAATGTTTATTGGCCGTGCATGTTTTATCTTCTGTTTTCATATAATTTGCTACCCTTCTATTGAGTTGTCTTCTTTTGATTCATTATTAGGAATCTAGGCATTCTCACACTAATCCTTTAGTGAGTTACATGCATCGCAAATATCCTTTCTCACTCTGTGGCTGGTATTTTCACTTTTAGGTGCCTTTTGATAAACATAAGCTCTTAATTTTAATGTAATTAATTTATCAATAATTTTCTTTATGGTTCACTTTTGTGTCTTGTTTAAGAATTCTTTCTGTGGGCAACATGGTGCTATAGTCAGAAGCACCACGCCATCCCTCCGCAGCAAAGATCAGACAGACTAAGTCAAACAGTCACACATCAATCCTGAAACCCTAAGAATCAAATGAAGAGATAAAGAACTCAGCCAAGCACTGAATGGAATAAGAAACTGACCAAGAACAGAGCACGAGGAGAGATACATGCAGAGGTCCCCCATCAGTTACCACAGCACAGATCCACCATCTTGGACTCCTACCAGAGATCAGCGAACAGGAGGTAGGAGAAAGTAGCTTCACGGAGCTTCCAGCAGGAGACAGAACAACCAGTAACCCACGATATAGGCTTTCTACCCTTCTTCACCCCCACTTAGCATCCTCTGCTTCCTGCAGCCGCAGTCTATTGGCCGGGAAGCATGAGCTTCCCCCCAGTGCCACTTGGATTCCACCTGCCTGCACCGGCCAGCTCCCTGAGTACCATTTGTTGGCTGCTGATGTTGCCTTTTTCCACTTCTTTAGATTTCTTCCTTACCTCTCACTACCTCCCCCTCCTTTCTCTCAAATAGCTGGCTCCATGTGCCATCTTTACTTCTTCTTGGAAGGCAGTGGAATACAGCTTGACTGTGAAACTGCTTCCCGGCCCGTGCCGCCATGCTGGTGGGACCCCCAGGGCTTTTTTGTTTTTTCGTTTGTTTGCTCTGATTTGTTCTGTTTTGATTTGTTTGTTCTCTTTTTCTTTTCTCAGCTTGGGAGTCCCTTCTAGCTGGGCAGTACCACGTGGCTTGGAAGCTAGTCCCTTACTCTGCGCAGAAGCACAGGGACATCCCTGGGGGCATTTCTTTTCTTTGTTTAGTTTTCTTCTCTCTCTTATTCCCTTTTTGTCTTTCTTCATTTCCAGTTTCTCAATTTACTCATTTTTTCTTTTTCCCTTTTTCTTTTTCTTTTTTTTTTTTCGTTTTTGTTTTTCCCCATTTCACAGTCTCTCATCTCTCCACTCCAAAAGCAAGCTCGCTTAGCACGCTTTTTTGTTTGTGTGTATGTTTTTGGCTCCTGTTACTCTCCTCTCTCTCATCTTTCCCGTACCCATCTTAGCTCCACACATCACAATCTACCTCCTCCTTCCTGCCTACCTGCACTGTGCTCTGAACATCACACTCCCAAGCAGCACAGGCATGGCCTACTGGAACCTGCCCTGCACTTATTCCCGGTCTGCACTGTCAGTCCTGGTATGTGCCACAAAAAACCTATCCCAGCAAGTCCCCTTCAGCTGGACCTGCCCTGCTGTACCTTATCTGAGAGACAGACCCTGCCCATTGGAAAAGGAGGTGAAAAGTATCATGCCCACAGACGAACAAACAACAAAGAATGCACAGCCCGCCTGCTCAGACATAAACAAATAAAACAAAAAAAATGATGAAACAAACAAATCTACAATCAATAAACAAGGAAAATAACCACTGAATGCCCCAAAGACAGCAGACAATATCAAAACATTTACAAAAACAGGACAGGATGGTTCCAGTAGGCATCCATAATAAAACACCAGATGACCCTCCAGTAGAAGAAAAGGCACTAGACCTAACTGATAGGAAATTCAAATCTCTAATATTCAGAATTATCCAAGAGTTGAAGCAAAAAACAGACAAAAATGAGGAAAAAATAGACAAACTCATGGAAAAGGCAGACAAATTCATGGAAAGTAGAGACAAAAAAATGGAAGAATTCAAGAAAATAATACAGGAACATAATGCTAAAATAAATTCACAACTAGAAATCATACAAAAATAACAAATAGAAATCCAAAGATAAACAACAAGATTTCAGAAATGGACAGTGTCGTAGAAGGGCTGAGGAGAAGCTTTGAAACAATGGAAGATAGGATCAGCGAAATTAAAGACAAACACTTGGATAAAACTCTGAGGAAAAATCAGAAAAAAGAAAGAAGAAGAATGAAGAAACCCTGAGAATTATGTGGGATACAATCAAAAGCAAAAGTCTGCGAGTGATCAGAGTTCCAGAAAGGGGAGAAAACAGAAAACACAGAGAGGATCATTGAAGAATTGCTGACAGAAACCTTCGCTAATATCATGAAAGATGAAACACTGAACATCTAAGCTCAACCAACCCCGTATAGGATAGACCCCAAAGGAAAATCACTAAGGCATATCATAATCACACTCCCTAAAACCAAAGACAAACAAAGAATCCTGAGAGCAGCTCAAGAAAAACAAAAAGTCACATACAGAGGAGAAACAATAAGACTAAGCTCAGATTACTTGGCAGAAACCATGCAGGCAAGAAGGCAATGGGATGACAAATATAAAACCTTGAAAGAAAAAAATTGCCAGCCAAGAATAATTTATCCAGCAAAACTCTCGTTCAAATATGATGGTGAAATTAGGTCTTTTCCAGATAAACAGAAATTAAGGGACTATGTAAAAACCAAACCAAACTTATGAGACTTATTAAAGGAAGTCCTTCAATCTGATAAAAAAACAATATCAGACCATAGGCTGAATACAGGACACAGGATTGTACTACCCAGATAGGAACCTAGGAAATGAACTCTTAAGGACTATACAAAACCAAAAGAATTACAGAAGGGAATCAGAGAGGTTAATCTGTAAATGATAACAGTATCAGAACAGTAAAAGAGGGAATAAACAGTGTAGATATAGAACCTTCTAATGGAGAGAAAGTGAAGTGATACCAAGTAATAATAGACTGGTTCAAATCTAGGAAGATAAGGGTAAATTTCAAGGTAACCACAAAGAAAGTTAACAAACCTACTCATCAAAATAAAGAAGAAAAACATAAAGTC